>NC_133547.1:63877003-64239503 GCF_048773025.1 Camelus bactrianus | reverse complement strand
CTGCAGGACTTGGCCCGAGCCGACTGCACTGGTTTTTAATTTCTTGGGTATTTGGGAAGTGACCAGAGACAATAACCAGCCACTCTCTGTCCTGCTGATAAGACAGGAGGTGGGCGTGAGACATAGCCTGAGACCCCTGGGTGTGCATTTCTAGGCACAGAGCCTGGCAGGAGGAGGGGCAGTGAGATGCTAAGGCAGCACTGCTGGCAATCTGAGAGGAGAAATGGGCTCTGGACCAGGCCTCGGGCTGCAGCTCCTGCCCCCTGGGGCCTCTGCCTCAGACATCGCCCTAGGAGCAGGGCAGTGCCAAAAGAAGGCCTTCTCCTCTGATCTCCTCTGTTATTTCTGGATCCTCCACTGCTTTTGATCTCTCTGGCCACCCTGGGAAATCCAGCTCCAGTAACAACCCGTGAAGGTTATTGCTCATCTTCTCTTTCCGTCTTTGCCCTCTGTGTTAGCCCTCCTGCATTTTTAAGATACTAAAATATTGTATGTCACAGCATTTTCTTTAAATAATAAATTTACGGCAGCAAAATTGGAACAGCCTTCGAAGCACATTCTTTGAGATGAACCTTGGAGTGATGTATTACAACATTTAAAGCAGGAATTCCGCATACAAAGGACTCGTCAGGACCTGAAATGATTAGATACGTATGAAAAAGAGCAGTAATGGGAAAGGCAGGCCCCTCTCTGAACTTTGCTTCCCACAGTCAATACCAATCTTGTTCTTTTTTAATGACACCCACTGCTTTTGCCTAATGAAAATTTTCCCACTACGAGCTTCTGTCAGGAGAAAAATGCACCAGAATGATGCATGTGTCCACATGTGGGTACAGACAGGGGTGTGTTAGCAAATCCGGAGGAAGACAGGCCTTCATCATAGCACGTGCTTCTTTTCCAAAAGTTGATGGTCACCATCCCAGACTGTGTTTATCACCAGGGCAATATAAATTATGGCAAGTTGGCATAAGGAGTGTGATTCTTTGGCCCTGATTTAATAACATCAGAGGCACATTGCTAAATTGCCCTTTTAGTTTATTTTAATACTTTATTAGTCAGACACGGGTAAGGAGTAGATATAATCACCACACTTTTTGGAGATCATATGCTGTTCACCAGTCGACACTTCAAAATAAAGGTGGCCCTTTTGAGCAAATTATGGTTTCTTAATTTTGTGCTATTGCATTTTAAGTCCCCTTTGAGATTTTGTAATAACCTATAATTGATTGTTTTAGAGAATTGCATCTTAATTGAAAAATATAATGTCTAAAAGCTGTTTTAATTAGCGGTTATACCAGCATTTAGCTGCTGCAGACCCAAGGAAAATAAAGAAATAAATGAATAAGTAAGTACACAAATGATTTGCTAGCTCTGTCTGATGCTAGTGTTCTATTTCAGAACACAGAGTTGTGAACGGGGCTCCAAGGGTCGTCATGGAAAAACTAAAATTGGCACCTCTTATGTAACTTAAATTTCAGTCCAGGAAAAAGTGGCTGATTTTTAACCCTGGTCATCATACCCCATTGAATTTTCCTTCAGTCACTTACCCAGCTACAGTTTCAAAATTCCGTTCTTCTGGACAAGACTTATTTTAGATTTAGAATCATGGATTCTTTACAAAGGATTAAAGGAGCTATAAAACGAATGCTTCAAAGTCTACTTTTAAAAAGTCTGACTTCCTTCAAGATAGCAGTATATATACACGTGTCAGAAGTCACTCAACTCTACAATAAAGTGTGTGTATTTACTGTATGTCAATTATTCCTCAGTTTAAAACACACAAGTATTAGGAAGACAAAAGTTCAGTTCACCTAGATTCCTGGTTTGCTTGGGTATTTTAACATGGCATCTACTGATTAAGAGAGCCCCTCATTGCTAGTGAGGAAACAGAAAGCTACAGGTTTTGTGCCACTTCCTGTTGACAAAGATGATTATCCTACCAGACCGTCTGTATTCAGGGCATGGATTTTTAAAGGAACCAAACAAAAATGCCTCAAGTTCTTGGAAAAAAGTTGGGAAACCCTTGCAAAGCCAAATGACATGAGAATGTACAACTTTAAGTCTCAGGGGAACAAAAAAGAAAGAAAAAAAGAGAGAGGAGTGGGAGTATAAACTGAACCTGTTTCTAATATATTTAACCAGTCAATTACACTGTTAGCCCACAAAGGCAAATTTCTCTCTGAGTCCTACTTAGCTGTTCCTTGTTCGTGGCACTCATTTTCTTCCAATTTGCCACTGTTTCATAAAGTTTTGTCAATCATAAGCATTTTTAGAAGATTGAAATGGCAAGTTAATGGTTTACTCTAAAAGAGACAAACACAGGGAAAAACAGCTGCAGCATTTAAAGATCGCCGGAGAATGTCCGCGCTGTGAAGGAGCAAGCACGCAATTACAGGGGAGGAAGTGCTCACGGAATGAAATTCTAATGTGGGGACTCCTCTAATTTGTGAATCTGTTGAGGATTGTTTAAACATGTTCCTTCTGATCAATAAAAATGCTGGTGGCCATTTGCATTCCCTCCAAGTGTCCCCACACTGGTATCTGCAAGCTTAGCAAAGCTGAACACAAATGAAGTGAAGGCAAAGGCAGAACACCTGTGTGTGCGCCATTTCTGCAAGACTTGGAGCTCAAGAGAAAAAAAAAATGGTGTGAATCTTAAAGATGGTGAATTGAAAACATAAAAGAAAGTTAAAAGTGTCTTAGAAGAAAAAAAAATATCTATCTATCTATCTTAGAAGAATTCTGGTAGACTTCCCCTGCCCCACATTGTCTTTTTTCTTTTTTCTTTTTCCTTTTGAAATCCGGACAAGGATGGAACAGGATATGAAAGCTGGACACCAATATTTAAGCCTCTGCGTTAAATATTCAAAACAGATTTGGGAAGAAGGGTGTGTCCGCCACAAAGAATTTGCCACAAAAGGTTTTCCTCGCACTTAACTCTTTTTGTTTATTCTGAATGCTTTATCGAGTCTGCTACTGACAGCGTCAAATATGAGACCTCCCCTGGTGCCTGCTACATAGTTTTGTTTTAACTGATGTCTCTTGGCTTAACCCACACGATATTTCCAAACCTTTCTCATTCTTCCCATCATTTGATGGTATGTGTGTGTGGTCTTATTAACAATTTTCTTTTTCTCAGTGCTATATTCTGCTATGATCTCTTCTTGCACTTCTGGACTAAGGTTTGAATTCCACTGAGTTCCACTGCCTTTAGTTGTCCTGGGTAAGCCCCTGCCCTGCTTGTTTCCTCGTATCTTTGTACATCCCTTCGAAGGAATTTTTCCTGTTTGTTGATCAGAGAATGAATTTGCCCAAGGACTAGTTACAATACAGTCCATTCACATCCTCTTGGGAAATGGGAGGTGGATCAAGTGAGTGGGTAAGGAAGGGAGGCTTAGCAGACAGCTAGGATGGGGTCCTCTCATCACAGGTGGGAAGCAAAGGGACAGTGTGATACCCCTGGCCCCGAGAGCTGGGACCTTCAGCTCTGGCTTCTCCGGTGGCATAGCAACAGCAAGGCTTATTCTCTGTGATGGGGGTGGAGTAGATGGGAACTCAGGACACATGGGTAATTTCTGTTGTTTAATTGTCTTAAGAAGAAACTCCAAAAGTAAAAGATTATCAGATGAGCAAAGGTTTCCACTGACTACAGACTAGTGAATGAAAATCTCTTATCTGGCACTTCACAGCTAGGAAAACTGAGGACAGATGAGTCTAAATGACTAGGTATGACATTATATATGCACACATTCATTATTAACACAAAGAAACAAAACCTTTTCCTTTTGAAAATACGCCCTATGGCAGTCCCTGTGCTAAGGGATGGGATAAAGTGATACAGAGGCATGACCAGGGCCCTCATAGAGTCTACTGGGCAAGGACAGGAGACAGTCATTAGAAACTAACAGAATGTGGGCTTTGGTGGTGTTTTGGCCAGCATGGGGAAAGGAGTTTATTTTGATTTTCAAATTTAAGTAGTTACATTTTTTTTTTCTGGTTATGGGAGAATGCGTGCTCGTTCATAAACGTGGCATCACACCATGCGGGCTGCTCCCTAAACTGCTGTATCACTCAACAACGTGCCCTGCACAATTTCTAACGTCAAAATACACTTCGCCTAGTCCTTAAATGGTTGCATGGTCTTTCATTTCATGAATGAGCCGGTTCCCCTAATTTTCAGTTCTTTCTCTTTAAATCATAAGATCCCTGTTTATATCAGACTTTAAATATGGTTCTTTGTGATTTTGCTGTATGATTTGGAAGTGTGTTAGACAAAATGAGAGCATTTTATAAGCAGTGAACACGATGCAAGCTGTTACTTCTCTGTTTCAAAAACAGACTGATACTTTTGCTTCACATAAATGGTGATCAAATCCTGGTTCTACCAGTCAAAAGAAATCTTTATTTTGTTTACTTTGTTTTTCTCTCTCTGAACCATGGGCTCCTCGTGTTCAAAATAGGGATACCTACATCTCAGGGTTCTCCCAAGGATGAAGGGTGTCAATTCAGGTAAAAGGCTTGGTTCTGTACCTGACATGTAAACTGCCAACACATGTTAGGTGTTTTCATTGCTGCTACTCCTCCAGTCTGGGCTCTCATTACTTCTATTATAATTTACTCCTATCTGGACTCTCCTTTTGGTCCAGTCAACCTTTCTGCACTGTAGATAGGCTTGAAATGCTCAGAAGTACTTTGTGTGCATAAATTCACCTAGTCTTCCAACAACCCTTAGGTGGTAGGTACCGTGATCACTGCCAGAGAAGTTAAGTACATTGTCTAAGATCATTCTGTCTCTAGGTAGTTCTCAAGGGTGGTATACAAAGTAGAAGAAGGGAAAAGTGATAGCAGAGACTGAAGAGATAGGCAGGAGCCATGGAACATAAAGC
Organism: Camelus bactrianus; assembly: GCF_048773025.1. Taxonomy (NCBI): domain Eukaryota; kingdom Metazoa; phylum Chordata; class Mammalia; order Artiodactyla; family Camelidae; genus Camelus; species Camelus bactrianus. The sequence goes on along the minus strand of NC_133547.1, from coordinate 64,234,617 downwards.
ACCCTTTGCATTGTAACATGAAACATGAGTTCAAAGAGCTCAGCTCCAGCCCCGCAGCAGATAGTGCAGATAGATAGAGTAGATAGAGTAAAGTCAATCATCCAGGAGGGGCTAGTATGTAAGGCAGGAGGAGTATGGAATGGCGGAGACTCATGGCCATGTCACCAAACCTTGAACTGGCCTGACAACAGTGATAATGTTGTTTATTACCTATTCAAAATACTATATAGGAGTCACTGTTGAAACTGAAGATATTGTCAAGATCGAATACCAGGACTGATCAGGATTGCAAAGCTTCCCACCTTTCCGAATTATCCTAATATGAATAGGACCACATTTGTGATTCTGAAACAGACATGTCCAATGTGGTCTCTTTGATTAGAAATTCCAGCAAGAGAAGAGAAGAAGCCAAACTCCTGGTCATTCCTGTTATCCTCATTTGAATTCACAGGCTTTTTCTAAAAAGAGAGAAAAAAAATTCTCCTCCGAATGTATCCTTTGTTTCAGAACTCTTCAAGGAAGACAAGTGCTGATATAATGCAGTCATACATATCTGAGTAGCTTGGTATGTAATAAAGGAAACACTATATATTATGACAGACAGCAGCATGTGGAGGAAAATACCTTCACCACGTGATAATGTGCGCTTTGATAGTACATTAAAACCCAAAGAGAAATCTCTAAGGAGTGTAGTTTGATGGGTTGGGGTAGAGGAGAGCCCTGTATAAATATCCATTTATGTATGAGATCACACACCAGAGTTGTTTTCACGAAGACCGAAATGGCTAACCAGGATCCCATCTGACAGCAGGGTGGAGTAGACCCTCCATAATGCATGTGTGTGGGTGGAGCTAGTATCTCAAGGGGGCCCCCATAATAATAATGCTGATGTAGTTTCCGAGAAGGGTGATGCTACTTTATCCTGTAGAAAGCCTGAGTTACAGAAAACCGGTTTTCCCTCTTCACCCATGCTCATTATCATCAAGGAATGCCTTCATGTTAGATTGCATTTAAAATGACTGGTGAGAGCTGAAGTGAAATTTTTGTAAATTATTCTGATTTCTTTTGTGATGTATACAAGTTGTCAGGGAAGCATCCCATTGATCTAAAATTGCTTCCTTAAAAGAAGATTCTAAAACAAATCAAACAGATCATCACCCTGGTGTGGAAGGGTGGACCTCATAATCCTGCTGTTCTTCACCCAGGGCTATCTATGCCACTTATCAATTCACCCATTCAGCAATTTGAATACATCCTCTATATAATAACTATGCTAAGAGCTGGGGGTACAAAGATGGTTAAGGCCTTATTCCTACTCTCAGGAAGTAGGAAGACCCATCAGTGGACAGTTAGGATGCAGTGTGATTAGTTCTACAATGTGTGTGTTTGTGCAGATAATCTGATAAGAATGATAAAGTTTATCTTAAACCCCAAAGGATAAAAGGAGGTAAGATCAAAGACCCTGGAGTCCCGAAGGCTTTGGCAGGAACGGAACTGAACTTGAATAGATCAAGACCAGGTTACGCAATGGAAGTATTTCAGGGCAGGTAAAAGGAAGGTGTATGTCACAAAATAGCTATTAATTTTGAGAACATTCTTTGCTTTAAAATATGATGCTTCTGGAAAATAGGAAAAGCTTCACCAAAACAGCATCTACTTCTCAAGTTGCTGTAAAGACACAAGGAATCATGTTTAAGCCCCGAGCAGAGTGCCTGGTGTACAGTGTATGACCAGTGTGGCTTCCTTCACCTTCTTGCCCAGCGTCCCTCAACCTCTGAGGCCATTTGGCCACATGGTGAAACTAAGCCCATGAGAGTAGATCTTTCTCCAGAGAGAGCTAAGCTCTTCAGTGTCTTCCAACCCTGCTGACACTGTAAATATGCAAAAATCAACGTCTATCAAAAGAAATCCCGTTCAGCCTTATAGCTTGGACCTAATTATGTCACCGGGTCACCATGTCCACCACTGAGAATTACTGAGCTTCAGAAACTGCTGTTCCTGAATATGGGACTCCTTGCTACGTCTCTGTACAGCAGTTTCATAAATTCCACTATGACATTTCTCACCCCTCTGTCAGATCTGTAAAACTGATGGACACTTTACTTGAAAAAATATCATCTGTGGTTCTTTTTATGATAGTTATTATCTTAATAATTAATAGTAAATCAGTACTTACCCATCCTGTCTCAAGAATCTATTGGTATCTATCAGTGTTGATCTGTTGAAAGCAATAGGTAGTATTACTTCCATTTTATTAATGAGGTATTCATTAATTCAGATTCAGAGCTACAGAGATCAAACCACAATTAAATCTTGTTAGCAGACTTCAAAGCCTGCGCTCAAATATTGTGTGGCTCCAAATCCCTAATGCTTCCCCAATAACTTGCCTATTCTCTGGGCGGTTCCTCTCATAGCATCCTGGGCTGTGCCAGGTACTCAGGACATCACACATTCAGGGGGATGATCCAGTTTAACAGAGAGAGAGAGAGAGAGAGACAGAGAGAGAGAGACAGACAGAAACAGACAGTGAGACAAAGAGGTGGGGTGGGTAGAGGCACCCGGGGCCCTGAAGGTGTCCTCACTCTCTACCACCATACGGAGAAGGCTGGCATTGCATTAGGAAAGTTCTTCTCATGCTTAAGAACTCTCCAATCATAAAAAAGTAGGCAGTTCACCTCTCTACTTAGAACAATGCAGCTACTCAAGTTTGCAGGTAACTTTTCTAAACCACTTTAGAAACATGAAGAATTAGGTATCTGACCCCACAGACCTACTTTTGGACTTCATTTGAGGAATGGAAGCAAAAATACTGCTCTAAATTTTAGAAGAATTGTGTCCCATAATGGGGCCGTTCGTCAAGATTCTGTGAAGGAAACAGTTGCCATCATGGTAAGAGATTTGAGCCTAAAATACAGAGTATTGATTCTAAACTATCGTGTCTTGATCATGACACACAGTGGATGAGACAAAGGGGCCATCACTGTCCCGCTCCTAACCCCCAGAGTGTTCCCTGAAGTGAGGTGGCTGCTTCTAACTGTGTCTGGGACAAGAGAGGCACTGCAGGGTTAGGCAGGGAGACGTGGTTGGGGAGCAAACTGGAAAGCATAGTGCTTCAACAAAGAGGACGAGATAGGGATCCTGGGTCCTTTGCGGTTGTTTGGATGGAGAAGCAGCTTAAGTTCCTACAGCCCAGGGACTGAGGGTACATGGGGGTGGTTTTCCTTACCGGCACGTAGTAATGGGAGGAAATTGGCATTATCTAGAGGAGCCACCGAGCTGATACAGTTATGTTCCTCTAGTAAGCACACACACTTAAAACTCCTTTCTTCCCGTGCCTTTCTGGTCTTCCACACATAAATGTTTAATTCTTCATGATGCCATCCATCAGCTTGCTGCTCTGGGAAGGATCTGTGGATAAAAGCCCCCGAGTGAGGTCTGTCTGGACCTCCAGATGCACTCAAGGCCCCGAGGGCTTCTAAAGAGCTGATGTCAGGCTGGGGCCCTTGATTAATGATTCCCCGGATATTCTGACACCCCTGCAGGGACGGGAGAGATAAGCCTAGACAGGGCTGCCAGAAAGCCCCGCTTCAGAGGGAGCGAGGTCAAGGTCAAAAACATCGGCAAGTCCGCAGCAAAGCGCGAGGCCAGAGTCTCCTCTGGGGCAGCGTGCTGGCCTGCAGAGGCCAGGATGAGAGCAAGAGCTCATCCTCTGGCACTCAGAGGCGGACAAGACGGATGGAGTGAAAGGGGAGGCCAGAGGCCAGAGGAAACTCCACAGACAAGTGAAGCAGAGGCGCCTGGGGATCTGTTCGGGACACATGATTTCAGTTCCCAGAGGAAGGACTGCTTTGTGTCACCGGCCTCTGGGTCGGCTCCCTTGGAGGAGGGTGGAGGGAGGGTCATCTGCTCAGTGCAGGAACACTTCAGATTTTAGGACTTTTTGATAAATTGCAGCTCTAAGTTTTCAAGAGCTGGAAACAATACTCTCCCTGGTACGTGTTCTCACCAAGGAAGGCCCCTCTGGTCTCTCATTGGAAGAGAATGTCTCAGGCTGTCACAGACAAACTCAGGGCACCATCAGCTCCCAGAAGAGGAGGAGCAAGAGTGCTGCCCCCTTGATTTCCTCTCCTGAGTACCCACTGCCCCCCGGCCCCCAATCACAGCCCTTTTCTCCATGCTGCCTTAGCCTGGGGCTTTGTCCCTCTCGGCCTGGATTATCACAGTGGGCCTCTGGTTGGCCGCCGTGACATCTGTCGTAATATCCTCAAGCTAGTGTCTTAAATCAGGGATCCTCAGAGTTTAGTACAGTGTGTGTGTGTGTGTGTGTGTGTGTGTGTGCGTGTGCGTGTGTGTGAATGGTGGGGCAGGGGGGAAGGTTAGCATTCAATGAGCATTCTTTAAAAGTGAACCAGTTTAAATAAAATATATGTGAGTGTGTATATATACAAATGTACATGTGCACGTGAATAAACAGATGTGCATAAGTACATGTGTGTGCTTAGATGTATAGATATGTGTGTTGATATAGATACAGAGAGAGACAGTATCTGTCTAGCTTCCTAGCTGTCTGACTATCACTCTAGTGTACCCTGTGGCTTTAGACCCTTTTGGCCATAATTCTTAGACATCTAGAAAATAAAAAGGTCCCGATAATAGGATTTCTTAAAGGTCCCTCCTAGCTACAAATGTCTCCAACATTTTGTCTGTTTGAGATTACATATTTGGCAGAAGGAGAAAATGTTGACCCTTAACTTTATTGTCAGAGGATGGGAACTACAGGCAACGTCTATCCATTCACTCATTCATTCATTCATTCATTCATCATTCAATAATTATTCATGTACAGATTAGGTGCTGCATGAGAGGCTGGAGTTACAATGATCAAAACACTTTAGTATCTGCCCAAGAGGCTAAAAGTTTATTGGAGGAGTCTGACAAGTAGATGGGGGCAGATTTCAATACAATGGGATAGTTTTTGTAGCAGAGAGGTACTCAGAATACTTACTGTTTGGCTCCGAGCAGAACATACTCTCTCATAGATGCCAAATGAGATACAGAAAAGCAGGGATTGATACTGGGATGTGGTTTTGCTCAAAGAAAACAGATACTTTAGAAATTGTAGCAGCAGATAGTTTATACCAAACAACTAGATGTCTCTTGATCTTGCTTTTGAATAATTCTCTTATTTTGGCTGAGTGGTCACCATCCCAGCTGAGCTCAGCTCCAGACAGTCTTGTGACAATAGCAAAGCTAGCTGTATTTTGAGTGTTCCAAGCTCCCTGGTGAGAGGACCAGAGACAGTAAGAAAACTTCTTAGGAACACACAAGGGATGATGTAAAAGCTTAAGGAAACAAGTGTTTAGTTTTTTACCGTACCATTGAGCTCCACTGTAGGGGAAGGTGGTGAGGGCACTTCTGGTGCATCTTACAGGAGAAGTGGCACAGACCACAGCCAAGCCATCCTGTGATCCTGCTGCTTGTGGCTTGAGAAGGACCCCCGGCTCCCACCCCTATGGGGTGAAAGTGTGGGTGGGGAGGCAGGTGCTGCCTCACACATGAGAGGAAGATGCCGGTGAATTCCTTATGCGACTCTTAATCTGCTAGGATTTGGAGAGACAAAACAGTCAAAAGCCAGACGGAATCAGAGTCATGACAAAAAGAAACAGCTGAAGCTCAACGCTTAGTTTCATGATCTATAAATGGTAACTATAATGCACACCTCTTGCCCACCAGGTACAAAGGTGAAATGATGGCATATATAAAACCTACCATCACCTCCTGCAGAGAATTGGAAGTTTGATAACTGGTAGCCCAGCTTTCTCTCTGTGAAGATGCCAGTCTGTCTTGAATGGTCTCGATGACTTTCTCGCCTGTTCACCCCCGATAAGTCCTGAAGACCCAGACTCATTCTTTTCTCACTCACCTGGTACGACTGAAGCAGAAGACAGCCCGGTTCTTCCCATCCCAGCCTCTCCTCCCCTGGAAGTAGGAACTATCTAAGAGAGGAGGAGTCCTGATTTCTGGGGGAGTTCTGGGGGAAGCTGAGCCAACACCCACATAGCCACCAGACAGGAAACATAGCAGACAAGCTTTCTCTTCCCAGGGGACTGAGGCTCACCAGCAAAAGGGATTCCAAGACAGGAAATGCAAAGACATGAATCAGACACTTGGCTGCCCCAGGGCCCCTCGCTGCCTCACAGGATACTTAGATGCTTGTCACTCCTTCCAAAGGTACAACTGAGAGCCTTCTGCTGTCCTTGTCATTATGAATACAGAGTCTGAAATCCTGGTGGCAACACAGCGATGGAAACGAGAAGTTAAGATTTTGGAAAGCAACATGCTTTGGTTGGGAGAAGCACAGACACTCTGAACATGAAAGAAAAACACATTGGCCAATAAGCCTGTAAATTAGTCTCAGCTTCCTTGTAGTCATGTGCATGAAAATTAAAAAGGTATTATTTGACTATCAGTTTGGCAAATATGAATGAATGAATGAATGAATGAATGAATGACTAAGAGGCACGATACCCAGTGCTGGTAAGAGTTTTGGAAACTGGTACCCTCAGTGTGCTATATAGGAGCAGAGCCTAGTACCACCTTACTTGTTAATGACATGTTAATGACATGTTTGAAAAATTTTAACACGTGCTCTGTGCCTATCACCCCTAGGAATTTATGCTAAAGAAATCATTGAGTAAATACCCTGAAGAAGAAGGTTTCTTCTTTACTCTCACACCCTATGTCCAGAGCACTTCTGACACTTCTGGTCACCAAATGTGTGGAGAGTTCCCCATACCAAATAATTCTCAGACATCAGCCAGGCATCCTACAATTGTATGCAAATCAGACACCCATTTCACCTTTATGTTTCTAAAGTTATTCCAGGAACCCAGAACTAAAACCAAGTAATATGACAAAAGATGCCCCTATCACTCTAATCACTTATTTACCTGCTACTGAATGACAGAGATTATGCTAGAATTTACATGCTTCATCTCATTTGAGCCTTACAACTTCTCTGAGGGCAGATCTGATTAAATATAATCATCATACTTTGTATGGAACCGTGTACAAGCCAGGCAACTTCACTATCCCTATCCCTCTTCATGTAATTATAATTTTTTAACTAAAACAATCTAGCAAACAATTAAAAACAATGCAAATTACATCTTGGGATTTTTTAATTAATATGGGAACAACCAAAAATACAAGATTGATAGGAAAATGTACTGTTAAAACTTCATACATAGTATAATCTTATCTGTAAAAAATTCATACAAACTCATGCATAAAAAGAGGATAGGGGATAAAATCCAGCGAAAAACTTACAGCTGTTTCCTTGACCTGTGAATTCAGGTGTGCGGTGTGTATGTGTGTGTATATCATATCTTCTTTGTCCATTCGTCCATGGACAAACATGTAGGTAGTTTCCGTATCTTGGCTATGGTGAGTGATGCTGTAATGAACATGAGGGTGCAGACATCTTTTTGATATCCTGTTTTCATACCTTTGGGTATATCCCCAGAAGTGCGATTACTGAACTACGTGATAATTCTACTTTTAATTTTAGGGGGAAACTCCATTCTGTTTTTCATAGTGTCTGGGACCAATTTACATTCCCATCGACCGTACACAAGGGTTCTCTCTTCTTCATATCCTCCCCAGCACTACTTATCTCATGTCTTCTTGATGAAAGCCATCTGACAGGTGTGAGCTTCAGCCCATTGGGGTTTTGATTTGCATTTCCCTGAGGATGAGTGATGTTGAGCATCTTTTCCTGTGCCTGTTGGCCGTTTATTTGTCTTCTTTGGGAAAATGTCTATTCTGTTTCTCTACCCATTTCTTACTCAGATACTCTTATTCTTTTGTCATTGAGTTGAGGAGTTTTTTATATATTTTGGATATTAACACTTTTTTAAACAGGTGGTTTGCCACTGAATAACTTCCTTAATATTAATTCTTAATATTAATAATCAAGCTTTCAGAGGGCTTGAATATTTTCATGACTCGATGTTTTGTGTGTTAATCTCCAAAAGGTTTCTATTGATTCTCATTGTTCCCCCATAGCATAACAAGTTAGCAGTTCATCACAAGTTTAAAACACCAGATTGCTCCATTTTTCTGTTTTTGGTTATATAGCAGATGAAAATGTCCCATCTGTTTTCTGATTTCTGATTGCAATTTGTTCTTCCATGAGAATTTTTCTGTACTAATATATCTATTATAATCTGCATTGTTTTTATTATAAATATATATAAACCCTACAGATTTTTTAAAATATCATTACCTTCACTGATGATTTCATGCCTTTTTTGTTTTCTGAATCCAAATCTAAATTTTTAAAATTTTTTTGGTTTTACTTTACTGTAGAGAACATTTTCACTTTATAGGAGATAAAACTGTTGGAATTTCCTTTAAGACTTTATATCACTTCAAAATTTATAAGTATTCTCTCCTCAAAAGATCTATAAAGTATTGATTTTATTTTCATTTTCTTTGCTTTATTGTATTAAATCTAAGTCCTTTATCCATTAAGACTCTATACTAGTATATAAATACAAAAGATTCTTGGAAATTTTCATTTCCTCAAAAGTTAGCTAATTTTACAAATGTCATTTATAAAATGGTCCCTTCCTTTCACTTATACAGTGATATGTTATAGTCATATGGTACCTACATATATGGGTTTTTCCTTCTGTGTCATTGATTCATTTCTCTGACTTTGAACCATGCTGTGTTAATTTTTGCTGCTGTGTAATATAGTTTTATACCCAAAAGTGCTAGCATGCTGCTCCTTTAAGCCATTAGTTGATGTGTATGTGGCAAATATATTTTATCATAATCTTATTTTGTTGCAGGGCACTTCTTTTTGATATTTTATTTACAATTAGAAGAAATATATGCATTAACTTGCAGACTGAAGATATGTTAAGCAAATGGTTTTTTTGAACACTTAGTGAAATTTCATAATACTCACAGGCATCCCTTAGGAATCAAAGAAAAAGATGATTTCCTTGTGTCTCTACTGAGGACTTTATTTTGACACTGCTCTCCTAGGACTGAGTTTCATACTTTGCAGAGTTCTGAGTATGAGTGTTATGGAGAAAAATCATGAGATTTTCATTTCTATTTTCTGGTGGCAGCATTAAACAAACAAGACCATAAAAAATCAGTGACTGGCATTGAACTTAGATCTCACCTGCAAACAAAGCAAGCAGTGCCATTCTGGGCTTGGGTGCATAATCTTGCCTTATAACAAGAGAAGGGTCGAGGTGATTGCACAGGGCAGTCACGATGGGGTGCCGCCCTTTTCCTTGCTCAGTTCAAATATTATTGCTTTTAAATGTCAGCATATCACCATTGTAAGCGTATGCACTTATTAAAATTTCTCCTTCCCGAGACACTGCAGGTGGACACCTTGGAGTACAACATGTATTTAAAATGTTAGTCACAACTCCAGGAAGCTGGATTGTCTAGAAGAGAACCAGCGCTAATTAAGGTCCTGCCATAGGCATGCAGTGTTAGGCATGTTCAATTCTCATGAACTCTCTGTGAGCGAAGGATGTTTCTAAATTCCCATATTACAGGTGATTAAATTAAGATTCAGATTCTGGGGATTGAAGTGAGCCTTGAAGGACACCCAAACCACTGCCCTGTCCATTCCTCGCTCACAAGTGTCTTCGATTCTTGCTAACATTGCAGAGAAGTCTCGTTAAAAACAAGTCTGGACACCTCTGATGATGTGAGCTCATGCCTTTCCCTCCAAAGGGGGCTGAGTCCATGCTGGGATGACTCTGGTCTGACCGTTTAAAAGCAAACAAACAAACTACATCCAGTTTCTTGACCCTTTCTGACCTTAGGTTCTATTTCAATCTCCTAAGGTCAGAGAGAAAAGTTCATATTGTTCTGTTAAGATACTACTCAGAGACATCACAGGGAGCGATCACTCTCACTGAGTGACAGACTCAGCATTTATGAGACAGAGAATCCGGCACCTGTTCCGGTATCTCTCTTTCAAAATATGTATCCTTCATCCTACGAGTACTGAACAAACCTGGCTTTCCCCCAGCTGTCAAAGCTTTCAGTGAAAAATCCCTGGACCTCAACGTGAGCCCCAGGAAAGCTGTGTCCTCAACATCCATTTCTAAGATCTGTGTGGTCTAGGAACATGTCACCTTTCCTCTTCCTAGAAAGTGGAGGGAAGCCAGAATTTTACATTAGTGTTCTTCTATCTCCTTTGCAACCTCTCAGGTGACAGCTTTTCAGTGTCTTGTTTGATCCACCTTTGAGTCCCTCGGAGAATGGATGGGTGATTTGTCCCTTTGCTGGTCTTTCTGAAATCTCATTTCTCTTGGCTCTGCATCAGAGAGGAGCTAGACACCAGGCCATTCCAGGTTATGCCCTCTAATGAGGGTCTGGAGTAACAGCATCAGGGTAGGGGATTTGATGTCAGGAATGATCAACATCCAATCAGTATGAAATTATTTTCTGACTCCAGCTGACCATGCACTTTTCTTTGCAGCTGCAACTTCATTAAATGGGGGAGTGAGTTTCCAACAAGGAAAGGTCAACATTTCCATTCGGGCATTCAGACATCTCCAAGATGGGTTTGAGGCTCCAGTGGTCTATTGATTGAGCCATCCCCATGCTGAGCTCAGATCTTTACCCAGAACAGATGGGCTGTGTCAATCAAAGCTCACCAGTGGGGCTGTTTATTTTCCCTTTGATTCACAGGGCTATCAAATATTGACATTGAAGGGGACCAAGGTAATTCTACCTTAAATGGGACTTTACTTTCACAACTAATACATTACTGAAACTAAAATTCATGAACACTTTAAAATGACAAGGTTTTCTCCTGCATACATTTGACCTGTGTTTACCAAACACCCACTAAACATTAAAAACTCTGAAGTAGGGATCTCCAGAGGAGACACTGACTCTGTCTAAAAGAAATCATCATAATTAAGTGACATAGGAATACAAAGCACTGTTGACCAGGGAAGGGGGAAAGAGTCTTTGATTTGAAATGTAACAGAGATTGGTGGCATTTGTACATGCAGAGATGAAGGATGGTCTCCTGACGGAATAGTAGTCGTTTACCAAATGATACTAATAGTGATAGAAGCTTCTCTAATTTTATAATTTTTGTGTACTTTTATGGCATTTAGTTGCATCCTGTAATGTTTTTATTTAAGTAGGCTACTTTTATATTGCACATGTAAGATTCTTCTCTCAACAGTATAAGCTATACAATAGCTATGACCCCTGTATTTTGGGAGCTTTGTTTTTCCTTCAGGTTCTCTCCTTCTCATCTCCCTAAGGTGGGTTTTGCACTCTGAGTGTATCGCATCCACTCCCGCGCCCACCCCCACACACACTTAAATGATGTCAGTTTTTCTGGTGCCTTGAAAAGTCTTTGTTCTCCAAGTTTGCCTCTGTCTTTCCATTCCCAGCTAACTTGCTTTAATTTCAAACATGTTTAATTAGCAGTAAATGTATCAAATCGACACTAAAGAAAATGACTCAGTCACTTATAATCATATCTCGCCAACCAAAGTCTTTTTCATAAAACTTCTAGTAAAATGCCTGCCCTTCACTTTGTAAATGTGTTCAGATCTGCAGCACCTCTACGTCTTCAGCATCTTGGTTAATTGATTTCATAGGTTTTATGCTTTACTTTTTTTCGGGAAAGCAAAGGATCAATTTTTCCCTGTTTAAGCTTTTTTCTTCTTCTTTTCTTTGAACATTTCTTTATAGATGGCCAGAATCTGATTTTCCTGACCCAGAATTTAATACATATGTTTAATATAAATTATATATGTCATCTCTTGAGAAATGCATGAATATCCATTGACTTTATAAAGTAAAAGTAATTACTAAGTCTCCATATGTGCAAGTCCTGTAGCAGGAGGAGGAGAAAACCCGACAAGAGCAATTGTCCCTGTTGCGTTGCTGTGTGACACAAGTTACAGTGACCACAGCTCCTTCCACACTTTGTGTTTGGAAACTGGTCATGCCAAATGCAACCATGAGCTCATCTTAACTGGTCCCTAGGGTGATGCTTCAGGCGTGCTTAGGAGCAGGTCCTCTGGCCTTTTCTGCACCTCCTCACTTAGCTGACCTCAGCTCACTCTCTGGCAGTGGCCCTGAAAAAGTCCCCATTTGCCTGGGCAAAGCTGTGCATTGATGGCAACTCTATGCATGCCCCCACTCTGTGCTCCTCTCCTTTCCTCTCCTCCCATCCTAGGGTAAGATCCTCCCTGAGATCCACATAGGGCTGCAGAGATATGGCCAGCGAGGGACATGAAGGTTGTGTTGAGGATCTGATTACAGCGGAAGGAAGTACAGCCTACTCCTCCCTTGCTTGAAACACAGGCCACACCGACTGTCTCTACAGAAATCAGGAGATTTTCTCACCCTGGTTCTTTCCTACTCAAGATGGCTTCATCCCAGGGTCATTGATAGCTGGAGACCCCATCCCCTTTAAGAAACACTCTCCTCACCTCCATCCCCAGCACCCCCTACAGGGGACCCCCTTGAGACTGTATCGCAAGACACCAACTCCAGCACATTTCTCAAGGTATGACTTACTCAGTCTTCTATTTCCCCGCATGCGGGATGACCCCCGCCTACACCCATTCTCTTTAGTCTCTCCTCCCCAACTGCTTCAGAAAATCTTGATGCCAGTAGTTTTCTCATCATGACCAAAGAAAAAGCTAACCTTGCACAACAAACTGATTCACTAACTTCATCCTGTCTCCTCATAATTATCTGCAGCTCATCTTTCTTCCTGCTTCCATTCCTTTCATATTGCCATAGACTTTGGACATACAAATTAATTTCAGCAAACATTGCGGGAGTACCTGGGATGAACCTGACCTTGAGTCAGCACTGTGGTTAGAACTAACTTAAAGAAGAAGGATCAGAGGAAAGATCCTGAAAGAATATCTTCGAGGAAGAGAGTAACCTGTTTTGACTGGAGTTATGTGGGAAGATGCCATAGAAGTGGTATAGAAGTAGGCTCTTGAATAAAGGTGATTATCCAAGAACAAGCACCCACTTATTATTCAGGTATATGCCAGGAATACTCTCTTATTTGTACATCATTGATAGGATGATATTTCCTTTCATCTTTTGGGTGAAGCCCAGCAGCTCATTCCATTAATTCTTACCTAGAGACTCTGGCATACTCTCTCTCTCTCTGTCTTAATATTTATCTTTCTAAGAACTCCCACACACAGCATGGAAATGTAAATTGATGCGGAAGTCTTGCAAAGCAATTTGGCATTAATGGATCAAGAGTCTTAAAAATGTTCATACAAGGTTATTATGAGCCAGCAGTTCTGCTTCTAGAAATCCATCCAAATGAAATAACCTAAGACATAGGGGAAAATAAACATGCCTAAATATATTTGCAGAAATATGTTTATCATACCATAGTTTCCCATTCTGTTGATATAATAAAAAACCTTAAATAGATAATGAAAGAAATTATTAAATGATAACATGTCCATATGATGGACTGTTATGCAGCCATTAAAATGGTGCTTGTGGAAAATTGGTAACATAAAAAATGCATATGATATATTGTTAGGAGAGAGATGCAAGGTGCAGAAATGTGCATGGAATATGATCATGACTGTGTAAAACCTGCATGGGAAATAGGCTAGAAGCAAAAGCAGCAGAGTGAAGGAGAGAAAAAGGACTGAAATATTGACAGTAGTTTCTATATGGATTGTGTTCAACTTTTCTTTGTACATTACTGAATATTCTGAGTACTCTTGGATGGACAAGCATTTTTTTTTAATGTATAATATTTGCAGTAGATTTTTTAAAGACACCTTCTCATCAAAAAGTTTCTCTTGTCCTTGCTGGGGCAATGTTTGGTGCACAAGCACACAGCCCAGATGTCGCCATCTGCCTGCTTTCATTATCAAACTTGGGGCCTCATAAATTTCATGTTTGAGGCTTCTCAGCCCACACGCAACATCAGACACAGAGGCCGGCGCACTTCCTCCCTGGTCAGGGTCATTTCCAGCCCACCCACAGAGCACAGAGAGTCTGGCTACTTTAATATGTAATAAACATACGTATTTCCGTAACTTGTCTGGTGCTCCTGACCCCTGCGTTGTGCTAAAGAGAAATTTCTAATTTATGTGATACAAACTTTGGTCTTCATTCAACTGTTACTCCTATCTGCTTCCTTTCTTTGGCATAAGTTTGGTTTCCCACAAGGTTCAAAATCAGCTGCTTTTGGAAGGTCTCCGCACCTGGCACTGCAAGCTCTCTGTTATCTCAGCAAAGGTTTGTGGCAAGATTTTCACCAACTCCTGGAATCCGTGTTTAGCAAGGCCAGTGCATTCTTCCCACGTTGAGTGGGCTCTTTCTTGTTTTGTGATGATATATTTAACGTTGCACCAGGTCTTCCACTGCCTGCAGCTCTCATGTACCCCGATCATCCAGCACAAGACTTAGACCAGGTAAGGAAGCGAGATTGCCTAGGGGCCTCCTCCACAGTTCGGTCTGCTGCTAAAACGTACATGATCTGATGCTGGTCTCTTTCTTACCACTGTCTCTCTATTTTCCCTCCCTCCAGAAGAATTCCAGCATGGGCAGTTTTGCTGTGTATAATCAATCAGTAAACAGACATGTATTGAGTCCCTACCACCTGAAAAGTGTAGTGCTGGCTTTATGGGAAAGTCAGGGAAAGAAAAATGAGTGTGCTTACCCTCAGAGGTGGAATAGTCTTGCAAGGGAGAGAATACAGGTTTGGTTAGTATCTAAACTTTGGCATAATAGGTAAGTGATGCAGGGGAAGAGAGGGAGGGAGGGAGGAAGAAAGGAAAGAAGGAAGGAAAGAAAGAAGGAAGGAAGGAGACCAACATTTAAGCCCCTTCCATACACTAAGCATGTAAAAATCTGCTACAGAGCAATAAAGCCAAGGATTTGAAAGAACTAGATAAACACTCTCAACTGTGTTTATTTTCATAGAAGGAGCAGAAAGATAAATGAAGACTCGGTATATGTGGGGAGGGGTGAATTTGGAACAGAGTTTCAAAAACCCAAGCTTAAGAGATAGAAGATGATATAGGTAAAATCAGAGCAATAAGGTAAGCGAGTGGAGATACGTGTGGCCAGAGCATTCGCTCACTCCCTGATTTGGTATATTATGTACTTGTGTGGAAAGAAAATCATCCCAGGACCTCCAAAATGATGGAGTAAGGAAGTCAGTGGACTCTCTCCCCAGCAAAAGGACAACTTAACTGGTGGGAATTATAAAAAACTAAAACGAGGCAAAAACAGATTATTTAAGGTATCTGGAAATGGTCCTAAAGGACATACTTAAAAGAAGAAATGTGTATTTAGGAAAATTTACTAAATTTCAGTGATCATATACAGGACTGAGAAACAGGAGAAAGGCCAGGTGGCTACCAGGTCTAAGGCAAAAGTTCATCCTAGTCATGACCCAAGCTCAGACGGCTGGTAAAATTTAGAGTGGAACAACATAATTAAAAGCAGCAAAAGTTGAGTAACCCAAATTAATTGCAAATGAGCTCAGGTTTTTTTCTGACACATCTTGAATGTAGATCACAGCAAAAAGGTTAAAATATTACTTTCTCTTCCATTCATTTTCTTTGCACACGTTAATGACCCCATCACCTCTCTGCTCGACCGACACTCCCTGAAACCTGTTTCCCCCAGTTCCATCATAAGAGCCTCATTTCTTTTCAGACTCCCGCTCTCCCCCTTCTTTTGTGTCTTAAAAGCCCCAAATGACCAGCTGGGCTAGGCAGGCTCTGCCTTGGAGGGTGAGTGAGGGAAAGAAAGTGATGCAGCAAAGACAATTTATTTAGCCGGGACAATCACTTCAATAATTTGTTTCATCACATAGGTTCCTGGACTTCAGAGTTCTGTTGTATCCTCTCCCCTAGAACTGGTCAATAATTGATAAGGCTCGAATAGTCCTGCTCTTGGTCACAAAGCAAAGTCCCCAGCCCCACTGGAAAAGTGTATTTTCTTAAATTTAAGTGAAGTAGCAAGTAAAATGTGAGAGCACAGGCACTGATTGTAAAACCCTCCTGTCTGCCCACGTCGGGAACGAGCAAGACTGCTTGGGGCAAGCCTGCTAGCCTGGAGCAGAACTGCACACACAGACGATGGAAATACACTTACACAGCGATATGAACAGATGCAGTAACCCTTCTGCACCCCCACGAATGCCAGATGGGCCTAACAGTGATGAATGTGGACGTATCAGGAAAATATCCCATCTCATACTCGAACTGAAGGAGAGCTCCCTAATCACCAGAGGTTTGGCACCAAACATCTTCAGCTGCCCAATTCCCCAGTTTGGGCATTTAAGCAAGTTCCTCCCCGAGAAGTGTTGGCCTATCTGTTGCTTAGACTTCGAAACAGATGGAATGTAGTTTATAGTTCAGTCAGGAATCTAAATTAAAGTCATCGGCTTGTTCTTAATGGGATTAATGGGAGTTGAGGAATACATCCTGGCAGCTTGAGAAGCTGCCTGGTTTGGGCAGAAAGCCCATCCTGTGTTAAGTACACATAGGTATGCCAAGTGGCTGGGTCCCCACCTTCTGGGATTTGGGATCTGGACCAGGAAGCCTGCTGGGAGGATGGCACAAGATAAAGGTGCTCTTGTTTATTAAGGCCCCAGCGTTTTGTATCCTAATGCTTTTTTTTTTTCCATTTCTTTTTTCTAAGGTGAAAGTTATATGCAGTAAAATGCACACTTTTAAGTACAGAGTTCTGCTAGTCTTGACAAATGCCACCATAATTAAGATCTAGAAAATCCCCCATCCTTCTTTGTAGCCGACTTCTCCCCCACCCCCAACTCTTGGCAGATACTGGTCTGCTTACTGTTCCCATAGTTTTGTCTTCAAAAGGTCATACGAATGGAAGCATGCAGTATGTAGCCTTTTGAGGTTGGTGTCTTTCACTGAGCATAAATGCTTTTGAAATCCATCCATGTTGTTAACTGTGTCTATAGTTCATTCTTTTTATTGGAGGTACCACAGTCTATCTGTCCCCCAGTTGTTGAGCATTGTAAACTCTTTCCAGTTTTTAGTGATTATGAATAAAATCACTATAAACATTAATATATAGGGTTTTGTGTGAACATAGGTTTTTATTTCACTTGGTTCAATACTGCAGAGTAGGTATGCCTCGCTTTATGAAAAATTGCTGAAAAGCTTTCTACATCGGTTATAATCTTTCGCACACAACGAGCAAGGTATGAGAATTCCAGTTGGTCCATGTTCTCACCAACACTTGATATTTTTGTTGTTGTTTGTTTTATGTTACTGACTCTGAGAGGTGTCTAGTAGTGATTTTACTGTGGCTTCAGTTTGTGTTTCCTTAGTGATTAATACTGTCTAGCGTCTTCTCATGTGTTTATTTGTCATCCATACGTCTTTTTTAGCGAAGTATCTGTTCAGAACTTTTGTCCATTTAAAAAAATCTAATTGTTTGTTTTCTAATTATTGAATTTTAAGATGTGTTTAGGTTTTCTGGATACAATACACAAAATATCTGAGTGTGAATATTTTTCCCAGTCTGTGACACATCCTTTTATTAACATCAGAAGTTTCTAATTTTGATAGTAAAATCCATCAGGTTTTTTTCCTTTATGGATTGGACTAAAAAAAAATCTTTCTCTAAGCCAAGGTCACAAGTTTTTTCCTCTTGACATTTATAGTTTCAGGTCTTAACATTTAGGTCTATTAGCCATTTTGAGTTAATTTTGGTATAAAGTATGAAGGCTAGATCTAGGCTCTTTTTTTGTTTTGTTTTTGGTTATGAATATTTTCATCACAATTGAAGTCTTGATCATTATTGGGTTGCTCATATTTTTAATTCATACGTTGATAAATATTTATCATTTAATTTATTACTTAATATTTAACTTTATTCTTATTTTTCTTATCTTTTTCTTCTTTATCTTTGTCTCTTCTTGTTGTTATTACACAGAAACTGCCAATATGTAGCTATTTTGACCTATTAAAAAAGAAATTTTTAAACTGGTAGGTCCCCACTTATTAAATTGATGTTTAATTGTTCTTAATGTATGTTGTAAGATGAATTGTTTTGCATTTCCCTCAGTGTCTTATTTGCCTCAGAGTTCTCAATCTAAGAGTAACATGATTTTAATACTTAACAAATGTTAAGGCTTAAAGGTACACGTTTTGAAAAAATACAGAACTAAACACAGGACACTGTCATTTAGTTGGACAACACCAGCGATACACTTCTGCCCATAAATCACTAGAAGAGGAAGTCACTGAGTAGCTATAGGTCCAGGCCTTTTTGAAAAACAATCTGAAATTAGTTTTCAAATGTTACCCTTTTTAGCAATTCGTAAAAATGAGGAATACCTTCTGAAAATGAAAGGTTGAATAAAAAAATATGTTCTTCAAGAGAAACAAAAGGGCAAAGCACTAAATATTTTGATATTAAAGTTCTATGCAGTTATTTTTTTAGTGGAGGGGAAAAAGCTAGGTTTTCTTACAATGGAGCTCCATCAAAATAAGCATTGTAACATTGATAAATATAGGTGTTTAGGCCTATAATACCCACACACAATTCTAACATTCCTGGGTTTAGTCAGAGTATTTGGAACTGGAAAAAAAAATACATAAATGAAGGGCTTTTAGATTTTAGTCTAAGTCTCCAACAATCAATGTATAAGCAGTGTCCCTAATCAGTGATTCTGTAGCATCCCCTTAAATACCACCAGTAATGGGGAGCTTATTATTTTCCAAATACATGAATTCCTTACACTGAGGATAATTTTTATTATTACCCCCACCCACTACCCCACCTGAAGGGAGTCTAACCCCATCCCACAGGATAATCCTTGGGAGCATTTCCAGCCCCACACCTATCCAGACAGGTCTATTTTCTAGGCTTCCAGGACTTTGACCTCTGGCCCTTATCCTTATTAAGTGGTTTCAAGATCTTAGGATAGATGTCAATTTGTTAGTGTTTTTTGACACCTGGGGTTTCAGGTCTAGAAACAATTCCATAGTTGTGATGTGACCAGGGAGGACAGACATCTGTTATCGTCCCCCTTATTCCTTTCAACAAACAAAGGACTGTATCTGGAAAATGAAGTGATTTTAAAGAGACAATATTAATGCCATATTGAAGGGTCCAAGCCGGTTGGCTGGGATGATCTCTGCCATCAACTCTAGTCAGAACATCAGCACTTGTGTCTGCTCAACACGCCTATCTTGTCCTCCTTCCTCTTGTGCCCCTTTTCTCCAAGAAACCCATCCCCGATGTTGCAAGTGAGACTGCCTCTCTTCCTGCCCACTGTGTGATGGAGGCTTGTCCAACCGTGAGACCCAGGTGCCTGCCACTGGGACTGGGTCAAGGACTTCCACATACTCCAGGCCAGCCCAGTCTCCTCTTGGGTTTTGCTGGAACCAACAAGGAGGAGGTGTTCTTTTTATTCCTTGGTGTTATGAACCAGAAGCATGATGTAAACCTGGAGCTATTGCAGACTGATGCTTAATATTATGTGTCAACTGGTCTAGGCCACCCAGATATTTTATCAAACATTATTCTAGATGTTTCTATGGAGGTATTTTTAAAAATGAGATTCACATTTAAGTCAGTAGACTTTGAGCAATGTACATCACCCTCCAGAATGTGGTGAGCCTCATCCAATCTGTTGAAAACCTTCCTAGCAGAAGACTGATGTCCCTGGAAGGAGAGGGAATTCTGTCAGCTTGCTGCCTCTGGACTCAAGCTGCAGCTCTTCTTCCCTGGGCCTCCGGTCTGCCGGCCTCCCCTGCAGACTTTGGACTTGCCGAGACGCCACAATCACGTCAGCCAATAAACCTCTCTCTTCTCTCTTACCCTTTCTCTCTCTCTCACTCCCTCTCTCCATACAGGTGTCTCACACACACACAGCCTGTTTCTGTGCACAACTCTAACTGATATAGAGGTCATAATTTCTTCCACGTGGAGGAAGAATAAAACACAAACAAACATGGGAACACGGACATGTACACACGTGAAAATAGTTTATACACTTAAACTGTATAATCAAGATACACATATAATGCTCTGCAGAGACTCCACCCACTTCGATTTAACATGTCGTAAGCATTTACCATGTCACCATGTTACTTAGTCATATTTGAGTCATCCCTTTTGATCACTACATCATAATCCATTGAGAGACTGCACCTTAATTACCTGGCTCATATCACGTTGCTGGACATTTAATTTCCTTCTGATGCCACCAACACTCTTGTGAATGTACACATGCACATATTGTTCCGTACTTGGGTGACATCCCTGAGTAGATTCTCAGAGGCAGTATGACTGCTCTTGTGACATCTTGGCTTATGATTCAGATTGCCGAGTTGATTTTCCAAAATAGTATACCAGTTTACACTTCTGCCATCAAAACACGAGCGTGTTTGTTTCTCTGAATTCTTGCCAGGACAAGCATAATTTTAGCTGCTTTTATTTGTTTTTATCTTGGTTTCATTGAAATACAGCAGTTTAAGTGCTACCTTAGTATGTATTGATTTGATAACTAGTCAGTGACGAGACATACATGATTTTTCCGGGCTGTTGCTAGTCAGAACAGTTACTCATTTGTACTTTGTTCATAATGTTTACTATCTGTTAGGACGTTATTGATTTATATGAGCCAATTGGATATTAAAGATAGGATCCCTTTACCTGCCATATTTCACGTAGGTATTTCCCCTTCTCTCTCTTTGCCTTTCTAGCTCAGTTGTCTTTGCTCTAGCGTTTTACCTCATACCTTTCAGAACAGCTCCGAACTTTGTTGCAGAAAATATGGTCTGTGGACCAGAAGCGTCAGCGTCAGCTAGAAGCTTGTTAAAGATGTATAATCCCAGGCTCCATTCCAGACCCACTGAGTCAGTTTTCAACAGGATCCCCAGCTGGTTCACATGCACTTTCAATTTTGAGAAGAGCTGGCCTAGACTAGTCACTGGAGAAGGCTTTTCAGCCCCCACCCGACAGGCATTAGAATCCCAGGGGTGAGGCCCTTGGGTGCAAAATGTAAGGGAATTCTGAAAATTCAATTATCCAGATGAACAAAATTTAGTGCAAAAAATTTGTTTTTGAAAATCAAAATTAATGCAAAAAATACATAACAAAGAAAGTATCAACTCTTTCAATAAAAACAGTATTGGTATTACTAATTTTTCCCTTTTCTTCTGGCTCCAGTATTGCCAGATAAGATACAGCTTTAAAAAAATACAGATGTGTAAGTACCACCCTATTCAGAATCAGTTGGTCTGGGATGAGGGCAAGACATTGTCGGGGGTGTGTGTGAAATTTTCCTCTACCCTTCTGTGTTCTTCTGGCTGGGCTAAGAATTAAATTGACAGGAGACAGATTAACAGGAGAAAATCAAACAAAATGTAATAACATGTATACATAGGGGAGACCCAGGAAAACTGAGTAACTTGCCAGAATGGCTGAAGCCCTCACCTTAAGTACTGTCTTGAGCTAAAGACAAAGGAGGATGTTGGGGCTAGTGGTTTGGTCCTTCATGGGGAGGAAGGCAATTCACATACAGATGGAAAAACAAATGTTTGCCTGCTGAGACTGTGGGGCACAGACAGGAATTTTAACAACAGACTTTGCTAGGTTCCTCTGTCTACACACCTAGTTCACCCTGTAGTTATCCATGGTGATGGCTCCCTTCCTGGCACACTCTAGGTGGTTTGGGAGAAGGCCAGAATTTCTTCCTAAGTCTTTTGGGCTTTACAAAGGGTCAGCCTACATTGATCCTTATGCCAAAGAAACATGTTTTGGGATGGCAGATTTTGCTCCACTAATTTATCAAGAACAACAACAGCAGTAAAGCCAGATGAATATTTTCTTTCTTTCTTTCTTTTTATTATGGAAAATATAAAACAAAAGTAGAAAAAAAAAAGACTATAGTGAGCGCACATCAGAGAGCATCAAAAATTACCCATATACATGGACAGCCGTGTTTCATCCATACATCCTACCATTCCCCACCCCATCCCAGCCCCAACTTACATGAGGTAAATTTCAATTTTAGTATATATGCTGCCAAAGAGAGCACGAGGTAAATTTCAGACATCATTATATATATATATATATATATATATACACACACACACATATATATGTATGTATGTATTTATATATATAAATACATACAATATATACATTTCACTATGTATTGCAAAAAAAAACTTTAAAAATCGAATCACAATAGCAATAGCATAATGTCAAATTATTTTCAAATATTAAATAACATCAAATATCAAGTCAGTGTTCAACTTTTTTTTGTCTTTTTTTCCCCCAGCATTTTGTTTATTTGAATAAAGATCCAAGTAAGACTAAATAAGGATCCAAGCTATTTTGTTCAGTTGTTCTATCCCCTAAGTCTTGGTTCCTCCTCCATCACGTTTGTTACTGTTTAGTAGCTGGAGGAATCAGGCCATTTGTCCTGTCAAGTTGTATGCCCGTGTCAATACTTAATTACCGTCTGAACATCCCCAGTGACTTAATCCTCAAGAAGGCAGGCACTTGATCTGTTTTGCTACCTTTGTTTTCCCTGGGCCCTGATGAGTGTCCAGCTTATAATAAGGTGTTTAATAAATATTTGCTATTTTAATGAACAAGTCAGTGATGGTTCATCCACACAGTATAGTATTGTGAAGTAATTGAAGTAAGGGTTAAAAAAACCCCTTTTTTGATATTGAATACTGCTCTTATGTTAAGTGAAACATATGGGACATCAAACTATATAAACAACATGAACCCAATATTCTCTTTTTTAATTTTCAGTTTCTCTATCCTGGGGAAGAGGGCTAAGGTTACATTTTAAGAATCAGTCTTAACATGTAAGCCTGCAAAGAAGGGAGAGGTTGGTATGTTGGAGTATTTCTCTGAGATTAATGAGATTGAGGCTCATGTCCCTTTCCTTTTCTCTCCTTCCCTACAGTAGGCTGATCACCTTTCTGCAGTTGTAGGAAAAGTCTCTGTGGGCCACTGAAAACCCATTAACACTGTCAATACATTGTAGGATGAATTATTGGTAGGATGACCACATAACTGATTATCTATAATGGGTCATTTTGGAGAATGAAAGGGGCACTCAAAAAATTACTCTAGAACCACAGACAAGACCTAGGACTGTCTCTGGGAGAACTAGTGTACCCATAAGAAGTAGCCTGTCCCTACTCGCTTCTAATAAATAAACCAAAAATATGGCTATGGGATGTTTGGATCTTCAGGACTTCAATGATCTGGCTGGAAATTAAAAAAAAAAAATTCCCACATACTGAGTATTATCTAGAATGTATTCTATTCCATTTGGAGTTCTAGGATAATGCTGAACAATTGAAAGGGAAGGACCATGAATGTTGAATGAATCTAATCTCTAGAACAGTGTAGGCGGCCAATAAATTGTCCATTTGATTTTTGAGGGTGGGAATCACGTGCGGGAATCATGAGAAGTAAGAGCAGGTGTTCAGCATTTCGCAGAGTGACTAGCAGCCAGTTTCATCCTACCAACTAGTCTGGATTTAATAATGCTTCTTAGTTTAAACAAAAATCTATCTCATTAACTAAAGACTCACTTCCTGGCAAAGCTCTCTACATCCTTGGGGGTCATTAGAATGGGATTTTGAAGCTTCCTCTCACTTAAACACTGGGGACCTGAGCAAAAATGGCCAGAAGAGCCCTTTGTACATTCACACAGAGCTGCATTCATTTCACCTGGAGTCTCTTCTTTTAGCACCAGGGATGCCTAGCTTTCTGGTGCTCTAGATTTTTGGATTTTGGGAAAGCTAGAGGGAAAACCCCAATAAGGAGTTTACAAAATGCTGATCGATCACTGCTCTGAGTATCTGAAACGTCTGTATTCAAGGAGTGAGTGCAGTTACACTGCATCTTCTCTGATCCTCATCTGGGTGACAACCTCAGTGCTGTTAATAATTAGGACTAAAAGAACAGGTTGAAGGAAGTCTCACTCAATCTATAAATTAAGAACCTAGGGTTAATAATGCTTCTTGTTATTCACTCATTCAACAGTGATTTCTTGAGCCCCCATATATGCCAGGGACTGTTCTTCTAGAGTCTGTGTGTGCAGGGAAGAACAACACAAAGCCACTGTTTTCATGGAATTTTCATTACATTGGGGCAGGGACACAAACAAAAAACAAATACATAGGTATCAGTTAGAATGTCAGGTAGTGCTAATTGCAGGGAAAGAAATGAGATAAGGGGCTTAGAAAGGGACTCAGAGAGAAGGGATGTCATTTTATATAAGGTGATGGATCCACGGGGGCCTGAGAAGGTGACATGCAACCAGAGCAGTGGTGGATGTAAGGAGAAAGTCTGTATCTAGATAGGAAGAGACACACGGCAGGAAAAAAGAAAAAGAAAAGAAAAAAGAAAAAACTAACTCGACGGTAACTAACTCCTGGTAACTCTGGAGTTCAGTTTTCTTAGAACTGAGGGTAAGGTCGTAAGCAAGAGATCCATGTTTTCTTTCCAGATCCTCTTCTTGGTCCTCTGATTCTTGAAGCAAGATGATTTATCCTCTAGGACCCCAGTTCTCTTATCCATAAATGGGCTGGTTGGACATCATCGATGTTGCCCAGACTCCCAGGATACCCCTAAAAATCACCACAGTTGACCTTCTGCATTGGTGTGCTCTGCATCTGCAGATTCAACTAAACGTGGATGGGAAAAAAAAAAAAAAACTTTTTTTTTTTTAATTCCAGAAAGCTCCAAAAAGTAAACCTTGAATTTGCTGCAGGCCAGCCACTATTTACATAGTTTTTACATTGTATTTACAACTATTTACATAGCATTGACATTGTATTAGGTACCAGTCATCTAGAGATGATTTAAAGTAGACAGGAGGATGAGCAGATAATATGCCATTTTATATAAGGGACTTGAGTATCCGCAGCAAAGTGGAGAGGTGATCTGGGAGAGCCCCTGGGGCCACAATCCTTACACAACAAAATGCAGTATTCGTCTCTCAGAAGCAGTTTAAAGCCTGCCCTGGGGCTGCTGGATCAAAGTCTTCAAAAGAGAAGCCAAAGCTCCCTTGCCTTCACTTTTGGATCTGAGATTATCTTCTGTAGGTGCTATAAAATCTGGTTTATGGTCGGAAACAACCCAAAGAACAGCAAAAACAACAATAAAATCATTTGTGCAGCAAGTTACACATTTAGTTATTTTCTTATTCTAGGTCAATCTTTCCTAGAGTTCTAGGAGGCATGCCAGACAGAGATTACATGCCCTCACTGTATAAAGAAAATGAGACCCACAGACATTAAGTGGACTTTCCAGGGCAAGTCACATAGATTATAAGATGGTACTTCACTGATCTGCTCAGTGCATCAGGGCCCAGTCTGATCTGAGTGTGTGTTGGGTGAATATCCAGTCATGTCAAATCTAATTCCAAATCACTATAATGGTCCTATCAAAACCTGGGAGTGGGGAGTGAGGGAAGATACTTGGGTGAATTCTCACATGTACATTTCCAGTAGTGTAGAAAGCTATGATAACCTAGACCATAAAATGAAGGATTTATTTTCCTTTATCTATCCATCCCTATATTCCTGCCCCACATATTTACTCAGCACCTATTTTGTGCTGGGAATCGAAAGAGATAAAATAAGAAAGAGTGAGTGCCTCACTGGTCTAGTTTGCTAGGTCACCATCATCAAACTGACCACCTCCTTACTAATTCGTAAGAGAAAGTAATTTGAAAATTATATTTCCAAGCACTACTGCTTCATTCATATCCCAGTTAGTGTTTGAAAAAAAAGGAGAAAATTACCATAGCATAAAATAATTTCCAACTTCCGGAGTGCTAAATGAAGTAAAAATTGTGCTTAAATTAAACTCATTGGGATTGTTATTTTAAAAAAAGCATTCTCATGAAATTATATGTCTTCAAATCTAAATATTTCCAAGAGAATTATGTCTGTTAAAAAGAAGTACCATTGTTTGAACAAATGAGCAAAGATATATCAAGTATGAAATTCCTTATATTAAAAATGCCAAAGTGTGTGCAGTTCTTGACAAGCTCATCCAGATTCCCCCTATCACTTGACACATAGTTTCTACCCAGTTAAATGTAATTCATAATCATATGAATTTATTTATTGTCTTCTAATGGAACATTTGGAAGCTGTTTTATCCAGCGCTTTGCCAATATCTTGCTACACATTGTAGCCAAACAGGTGAATTAGTTCATCAGATGATTAGTGTTATTAACAAAAAAATTTTTTCTTGGTGGCAGGAAATTGTTGGTCATCTCTTTGCCTATCCCAAACTATGGTGCACCAGGCTATGTTCTGTTGTTGGCTCAGTAGAGAGAGATGAGAGAGTGAACTGATTCTGAAAAGGAAAAGAGAATCATGAGGTGGTCAATGCTTCCCTTACACTGTTCTGCCACCTGGCACTGGGAGAAGAATACTGACAGTAACAGTATAATTGCTGCCTTATTTTAAGGGTTTGTCCTGTTCTAGGAACTTTTAGTGGCTCTAGAAACATGAGCTCATTTATTCGTTACCAACACTGGCGATGTTATCTGCATTGCACGTTTGTGGGAAATGAAGTCAGAGAGGTCAAGGTACCTGGCCAAAGTCACACAGCTAGTAAGTGTCGGAGCCAGGCTTTACACACAGGGATGAATTGAATGCTACATCCAACAAGGGGGAGTATATTGCTTTCAGTCTTGAGCTGAAGATTTGAGGTTTGTGAGGTTTGAGCCTTAGACTAGAGTTGCCTCTGTTAGCCTACGAGAGATGACCACATGCTGGCCATCAGTTGATTAACGTGGCAAAGAACTGAAAAATCATGTGTCAAAATGTATTAAAACATCTGGAATGAGGAAGGCCCTTTTAAGAAGATGGTAGCCTCTGATCATAAAATGAGTAGGTGAATTAGTCTGCAAAATGAGAATTCAACTCCCACTTCCAGTCTACTGGGACCTGACAAAGGCTCTCGTCATTGACCTTTTCTCCCCGCATCCCCCCACAATTTTAGTCGCACGAAGAGGATGAAATACCAAACTTCTCTGTGAAACATAACACAGACAACTATGAAATGCCTAATCAGTTTCTTTTGTATTTGGTTTTCAACAGTCATGTTGTAGAAAGACTGTAATCCTTAGCAGAAAGAATCCACAGCCTGCCTCATGTATCACATTGGACATGGAAGGCAGGCTGGGTGTGCAGACGTGTGTCTGGAGTGCACTATCCCACTCTGTGGTGAATGGCTGCTTCACTGAACCCATAGGGGCTGGGGGCTGTCCATCCCAAGTTCTTGCTGCCAAGCCTGAGCTAAGTCACTGATTATGAGGAACAGTCCTTGCTGATAGCTTTATAATATAAGTTTGAAAGATAAAGCCCTTTACCAAGGTGGGAGAAACCAGATGTGTTTCCCTCCGGCTTTGACAGTCACTTCCTGTGTGTGTGTTGGAGACACCTAGCCTGTCTGGTCTAGTAACATGGGGATTGTAGCACATGCTTTTTCTTCTCATAGGAATGAGATCAGTGTCATGTATCTAGTACATATTCTCCCACACAGTATGGGCTCAAAATAAAGCCTCATTAATTGAAGGAAAAAAATTGGTGCATTAATTAATATTCCCTTCTTATTTTTTTCAAAGCATTTGACATACAAGGATAAGGTTTATGCTTACTAGTTATCCTTATTAGTAAAACTAAAGTCAGCATTACTCTTCAACACCAGAGGGACTCACATCACCAATGAAATACTCCTTTACAGTTGGGAGAGAGCAGTGAAACCCAGTTAGAAGTACAGTCACTCCTGAAACTTCAACCACCGTCTGATGACTCTTACCCACATGCCCAGCCCTGCTTCTGTAGTGAGCAAGTGGCAGATCCATATTTCTGATTACCTAGTTCCACCTAGCTGTCAGGTCACACAAGCACCTCCAATTTTACAAGTCCAACCCAAACGTAACTCAACATCGCTGCCCACCCCCCACCCCCGCCGCCAAGACCACTTCTCCCTTTTGAATTCACAATCCCAGATACCAAGATCACAGTCCACTCCATTTCTCAGGTAAGGAAGCTTAATTTCACACTGGCATTCTCCAGTCAGTCACCAAATCCTGATCCGTCTGCCATATTGGTGCCCCATCATTCATTCAAGTATTGATAGATATGTTTCAGGCAAAGTGCAAAGAACTGGGCATACAACAAGAAGATGAGATCTCTGTCCCCTTGGGGCTTACATTCTGGTGGGGCGGTCAGGCCCACAGACACAGGAAAAGCCAACAAGCAAAACTTGGTTTCTAGAGTTGTAATTGATACAAAGAAAACCAACAAAGGGTGAGCTACTTCAGATGGAAAAGGGGCACATTTTGTTTGCATGAGGAGCTAATAGGTGGTCAGGGTGGTTGGATCACAATGCACTGATGGGAGAATGGAGTAAGATGAAGCTGAAGAGGTTTGCAGGGCCCTGGTCACTTAGCATAAAGTAGGGGAACTGAAATTTATTCTGAGACTGTGGGAAGTCAGTGAAGAGGTTTAAGTTACGGAATCATGTCTGAGTTGGGCGTTAATATCCCTCTGGCTTCTTTGTGGAAAAGAGACTAGGAGGCAGAGAATGGTTAAGAGGCTGTTTCAGTCCTCCAGGTCAGAGATGATGTTGGTGGACTAGACCAGCCTGTGAGGAACCAGGGAGGCCTTCTTCCATCACCAGTAGACTGAATTATTTTAGGATACTTCTGTATCACATTTTGACTTTCATAAAAGTCCTGGCATGCTTCCAGGTTTATATGCTCCTAATCTGTCCTCCGGACCCCCTACCAGATTCAGCCAGCCTTCTGCTCAGAGATCCCAACTCACCCCCGTTGTCCTACAGAGGCTCTCAAAAAGAGGTGAAGGACGTTGCACAGTTACCCAGGAGCAATTTTAAATACTCCTGACCAGGTCCCACCTGACCTACAGAGCTATATACTCTGGGCAACTTCAAGGTGTATTTTTCCATAAATTCTCCAAGCGATGTAGATAATCTGCTCTCGCATTTTCTCCATCATCCCCCGAAATACTGGTCTCTGAGATACAACCTAGCTAAACACAAGGTCTGTCCAAAATGGCCATGGTTGGCCTACCTGCCATTGACAGTCAGCACTGCACCATCTCCTGTTCTGTCTTTTATTTTGTTCTCTCAACCCTGAAGGAGAGGAAACATTCTGTTGCATTGTCTTGGGAGATGGGTGGACATTAGAGGTAAATAGGTGATTACAGGGCAACAGGACAGATATTTTGGAACGGGGTTGGAAAGACTGAAAGATACAAAGAAGGTAACAAGTTCATTCTGTATCATTGAGAAACAGGGTCTACAAAATAAGACTTTGTTGAATGAATGAAAGAATGAAACAATACCTACTACTAAAGGACAAGAAGAACAAAGCAGTGTCCTTTCTTTAGCTGAACTGATGTCACAAAGTCGTGATTATCTTATATGGAAATAAGGAAGGACCACTGAAACTAAGATTGGTTTTAAGGCAACATGTTCTAAATGAAAAAGGACTCCACTAGTCGGGAAAGACATTTTATTTCCAAGCTTCTGAGAGGGTTCTACAAACAATAGAGGCTTAAAGTAAAAAAGAGAAGATAAAAAGAAAAAAAGCAAGTATTTTTTAACTATTGAAAAGTAGACAGCCTTCTTAAAAAATTTAAACATAAAAATGTGAAAATGTAGTTGTCAAATCTAATCCAAATACATTCCTAGGAAAGAAGGATCATCCACAGTGACAGGGTAACTTACAGCTGTATGCTTGTTTAAGTGCTATTCATATTCCTTTTGAGTTACTTCTTCACTTCAAATTCAATTGGAGATCTGTGCAAATCTAGCAAAATATTCTTTGGATTACAAAAACTATATAAAAAAATGAACAAAACCTGCAATTATGGAAGTATTGAGAGTGTGCAATTCTTCACTGCAATGAAAGCTTCCAAAGTGACATTGTCCACAGAATTGATTCCATTGAAGTGTTCAGACGATTTGATTTGAATGCAAAGAAATATGGAAGCGAGCACTTTATCAAAACATTTCTCTTTGTGTGCTTTTTGACTGAGTCATAAAAATAGTATGTAGCAGGATATGAAGAGATGCTTGAAACAAACTCCCACAATAAAATTAAGAAAAAGAAAATCTAAAAATTGTCTGCAATCCAAAAGAAAGTGTGTGCCCTGTGTCTAGGGGAAAGAGGGAAAGCACTTACAGCGAGGCGTGACCTGGGAACTCTTTCCCCAAGTATTGCTATGTTTTGACCTTTGGCCCTACTGAGCAAGTGAAGCATCCTTCACAGAAGTCCCAGTCCCCAGGCAGTGAGACGGGACTGCAGGAGCCAGCAGGCATCCTCACAGATCAAATGGCATTGACCCTCCAAATCCACCATTGCCCCTGCCCTCATGCTGAGCCTATGGCCCAAAGCGTATTTTAACACAAAGGTTTGGAAAGGAACGGCTCTTCCTTTGATCAAACTTTAAAATGCCATATTGTTTTAAGAGGCATTAAAACTACAAGAGGAAAAATAAGCAGTTTCAGCCATCAGAGTCATTACGATAGCCTGGCAAGATCAAAGTAAGGAAACAGAGTAACCTTGGGGGCCTGATACCTGCATGTGGTAAGTGTGTATTTTTGACTCTCCACCCCTCCCTAACACCCAAATGCTCGGTATGGGGCATACAAATCTACATCTTGAACTTCAGAGTTCTGATAGTTTCATTCCATCATGGATTCGCTTCCCATAACCATCAAATTACTGATAGACAAGATAAATGCATATTATATAACAAGTATCGCAACATCATAGACTGACCTAGATCTTTAGCATCCTTCTTTTTGAGAAGATGTGTGTGAAGAGAAGCCAGGATGCTAACACCGAAAATGTACAAAAGAGCTTTACATTAATGTTACAGAATCTTGTCTGGGGAAAAAAAAAACATATTTGATTTTAAATAAACAATAAAAGCACCAGACTACAACAGATCATAAATAAGATTATTAAAAGATCACAAATATCTTAAATTAGAATTATAAATGGGTCATCAGAAATACTTTTTTTCCCTCAATGTTAAGAATCAAACCCAGAATTAAAAAAGAATCTTTTTTTATTTCAAAGTTTGCTTCTTATATTGAAGCTCATATTAAAGCAACAGTACAATGTTCATAAAATATAAGTGTGATGCTGTAACATTTCTTACATGTCAGAATACTGATATTTGTATGTATACTAAAATAAGAACTTTAAAATTGTACAAATAGATACATTAAAAATGACATAGAAATAGGGCGCCTCTCACTGAAACAAGACAGTTATATCTGGCACGTATTAGTTTAAGATGAAAGTAGAAGCAAAAAGATTTACAAGAATCAGCAGTAACAAGATTGATGCTCAAGAGACATAATTGTACATTGTATTGTACATACATCGTATGGGTTTAAGCTGGCTGAATATTATATATTTCAAGTTTAAAAATGCACTACATATAGAGTGTCCATAGTTTAAGGCGAAATTACAGCTCAGAACTGTTGTCCTTTCTAATTTTGTGGAAGCTTCTTTGACAAATAAAAAAAAAAAAGGAAGAAGAAAAAAAGACTTAGATGTTCGTAACAAATAAACAATTTCCCTTCATTGTGAGTTCACCGTGAGACTTCTATTTCTCTTAAATATTTTGTAGGCCAAGTGGTTTTTCTCCAGCCCAGCTGATAAACAACTTCCATATTTGCCTTTTTGTGAGAAAAGGTACTTCACAGTATCTCCCACTTTGATGCCCTTGCAGGTTTATTAAACGTATCCTCTCTGTAAGACTTTGCTTGTTCTAAATGAGCCTTTCCTTGATTTAAAAAAATACCTGTTTACATAATCTTCTAGATTCTTCAGAACGCCAGACACAGTTCTTAAGGCCAAATTTGTACCGTTATTGTTAAGAGTCGTCATCAAAAGTGTCTTTGGAACCGTACAAGTCTGCTAGTTTCTTAAACCGAGGTCCCCAGTTCTGTAGGTAGTCATAGTCCAAGTCTGAATCTGTGGTGGCCGACTCTAAGGAGCTCAGGGACCCGGCCACCGAGCCCCTGCCTTCGTAGCCGTAGATTTGGATGGAGTCATAAGGGGGGGCGGTCGGGTCATTATCCGCCTCCTGTATTCTCGTGTTGATGAAGTCGTCTACGTCTACACTGTTGGGTGCCGGCCGGAGCCCAGGTCTAGGCATGTACTGGTACTCGGGCTTGATGTCTTTGCGGGGGATAAACCCGTTGATACCGTCGGGATTCTGGAGGGTGGCGATATCGAAGGCTTCCGTGTCTTCCTCCCCGCCCCCCTCGTCGTCGTAGGTGATGATGTTCTCCCGGACGTCTTCTTCCTCGAAGACAATCAGCGGTTCTTTCTTTTGCCTTCGTAGGGTCACAAACAACACTACGATGACTGCAGGGAAAGAAAAAGAAAGGAAGGGTAGGTTAAGCCCCGTCTTCTCTTCCCAGGGGAAGTCTGCTGACTGTAAAGCACGCTGTACACAAGCCTCAGAGCTGGAACCCGTCTAGGAGATGAGAGCTTTACCTGGAATCCCCAAAGACGTGCAAAACTGCCCTCCACCTGGCTCTTCCTCTGCAGAATGCTGCCAGGGAAATACTAGATCCAAACAAACTGGCGAGTTGGAACTATTTTGAGCTTTTTACAGATGAATCTGACAGTACTTGGAAATCGCCTTCCCAAGACTTAGGAAGATTCTAAATACGGTGATCTGAAGAGGGTCTAGCCATGCGTGTGACGCAATTTGTTTTTTGGTTTTTTGTGGCCTTTAAAAAAAAGTATTATTTATTGAAGTGTAATTGATTTACAGTGTTAGTTTCAGGTGTACAGCAAAGCAATTCAGTTATGCATATATTTTTTTCAGATTTTTTTCCATTATATTTTATTAGAAGTTGAATATAGCTCCCTGTGCTATACAGTAGGTTTGCAGTTTATTTTATGTGTTAGTACTGTGATGATACGATTCTTGTAAAGGTACAGTAAGGTCAATGCTGACCCTCCCCTAGACCTCTGGGCAGGGGCTCTGCGTCACCCCCCACCACAGACAGGACCTCAAATCTCTGAATGCCCTCATTTGTAAACTTTGAAGAGGCAGTTGTCTTCCTTTGCAGAAAGAAATAGGTCTAACCCACTTTAAAGAGACTGCAAACTGACATATTTAGAATCCTTCTCTTGTACGGCAAACCACTGCTCATATAATAGGTCTCTGCCTAAATTCCTCTTCTACAAATTCTTCTGTGATGTTCACCCCAACCCCTGCTGATGTCCCCGGATGTCTTCTGCTACACAGTCCTGCGATGCCCAGCAACTTGCTCATCACAACCTTCCTCAGACTCTGCTCTGACTGCTTGTTAAGCTGCCCACTCCCCCACCATACCATGAAATACATGAGCAGGCACCGCCTTTTTCTGGGTCTCACGTCGCATCGACAGTATATAGCACAGTTCCTGGTCCCCAGCCCCAACCTGAGAAATATATGTGTTTCAAGGAAGGGCACTGGTTGAGCAGCCCTTCCTGCAAGTGGCCCGGCAGGCCCCTTACCCAGAAGGATGACGATGCAGGCGAGGATGGCGACGAGCGCCCCGGTGCTCAGGCCCGCGTTCAGGATGTAGGCCTCGGCATTGCAGGACAGCAGCGCCCCGTTCACATCACAGCCGCAGACCTTGATGGTGAGGGTGTTGGTGCTACTCATGGGCGGGATTCCTCCGTCGCTGATGACGATAGGCAGGAGGTACAAGTCCTGCTTCTGCCGACTGAACCCTCCGCGCCGGGCGTACACCCCTGCGGTGTTGTCTGCGGGGACAGGGAGACCAGGCGTAGTCTCGGAGCAGGAGCCCCGCAGTCCCAGCCTCCCTTCGCACTTGTGCATTCGGCTTGGCAGACCTGAGTGTGCTCTCCTCACTGCCAGTGCTAACAGCCAGTCCTCCCCTGTAGCCTTAAATCTGGGCATCTGTAGAAGCCGCAGGCATCTGGCATGATCGGGAGCCCCCAGTTTAGTCCCACTTTGGAAAGGAACTCAGAAATCGGCTCTCTTTTATTTGCTTAATAGGAATGGCTTCCCTGGCTAGGTAACCATGCCATTCTCTGTTGGGGTGGAGCCCCTCTCCTCAAATACAAGAAAGCATGGGCTTCAGTCACATACTCTATGTTAGCATAGGATACAGTTAACTATATAAGCCAGTGTGAGAAAAACAAGACAAAAAGCTTCTTTTTCACATTTGCACTTTCCCTACTTCATGACCAGAGCCTTGGGCCAGGTTTTACTTGTTTGTTTGTTTTGAGAGACTTCAAATCCATCCTCAAATCTTGCTGAAGCTGTAAACCCACTCATGAGTCCTAAAGGAAAATACCATTTAAAAAGGAAATATTTTATAAACCCAGAAGCAGGTTTACAGTTTCTCTGAAATTTAAGCACCATCAGCCACCCAGTTAAACATGTCACTCCTGCTTAAAATGATGACAGGTTTTCCCCGTTGCCCACACAACACAGCCCACGTCTACACAGTGGATCACCAGGTAGTTCCCTGACCTAGATCTACCCTGCCTTCCAGGCTCATGCCAAGCCCTGCCCACAAGCCCCAGTTCAGCCTGCCATGCAGAACTCACTTCTGTTCCCCAGCACACCACACCGCCGTATGCCTTGGCTTTTACCCTCTGCTTTAATGCCCCCAAAAGCTGTTCCTTTGATCAGGAGAGGTGAACTTCTCAAGCCTCAACACCGAATCCCAAAGCCACCTTCAGGGAGTCCTCTCTAGACCTACCTCTCCCATCTTCTCCTTTTGAACCTGTCACACCTGTACATCACTACAGGAATCGGTCTCCCACTCTGCTGTCATTATTTCTTGGCGTAACTACTTGGATCTCTCCTAGACCGTGAATTTCTGGAGAATAGGGGCTTTTATCTGATCTCAGTCTTCCCAGTGCTGAACACACAGCAGACATTCAATAAATATTTGTTGAACAAATGTCATAACTGACATTTGTTCTGGGAAAAGGTTTAACCCAGATTCCAGATGTGGGCTTTCACATACTTCTCAGTCTTTTGTAACATATTCTCCCAAATGCTTCCTCATCATGTTTTGTGTACCTCAACCAGCCAAAAAGATTTTTTCTAGGCCATGTGCTCTGGGTTTGGAAAACATTGGTATTATAAAGTAGTGGAAGTTTTGAATGTGCTCCATCAAATTACACGCACACACACACACAGATCCTCAGTACAGCATGACTTTTTTAATGAGTTAGGAGTCAGTAATTTATAACAGTAAGAATGGTATGACCAACATGATGGCCTGATAGCTCTCATGCTTTAAATGGATTGACAGTACCATGAATTACCTCTTGTGGTAGGAACACTTATCTTAGAATCTAAAAACTGAATTGATGTATTTTAGGTTAAAGGAAATGTAATATTATTCTCTGTGAGATAAAAAAAATGTATAAAAGGCAGATTCAGTCTCATTTAGGACAGAACAGATACTCTGAGCATCGCAGAGGGTAAGGTGTGGGCACCCGCTGGCTTTTGGCAAGACATAATGACATTCTCTGCCCTTTGCCGCTAATATCTCAATCAAAGCAGGGCAGAACAGCAAGCCCTTGTTTCTCTATTTTCTGAATTTTGTGTGATTGGCATATAATGCTCTTATTGCTGGAGAAAATTTATATGTACTATGGAAAATCATGAAAAAATAAAAATAAGCTGGTCAAATGGAATGTTAAGTGAAAATTCAGTTTCCTGACTGCTCTTTCCTATTCTAGGCATACCATTGCCCTATACTTAACAGTTACCAAAAAATTACTTATCTCCAATAAATTATTTCAAATGTTATTTTTTCATTCTCACACATTTTTTGAGTTCAAATAAGACTTTCACAAATTAAATGTTATAATATTTGCCCCCATTTTAATGATCTGAAATGTCATGAATACCATCATAAGTAAAAAAAGGAATATTAAAAATTTATGAATGAAAGCACATTCATTAAATTGGTCAAATATACCTCTCTGACACAGATGGCATCCCCAAGAGGGCATTCACTTAGTGTATCTATCAGGTCCCACGCTATTCCCTTTCCATGGTGTTGTTTGGAGGGAATGTGTCCTGAGTGTTTTATTTTTTTAAATCCTTAGAAGCCATGATTTAAAATCTATTCTTAGAGGGGTGGGTATAGCTCATGGTAGAGTGCATGCTTAGCATGCACCAGGTCCTGCATTCAATCCCCAGTACCATTAAATAAACAAACAAACAGACAAACAAACAAAATAAATAAACCTAATCCCCCCACCAGTACCTTTAGATCACAGCAGGCTGGCTCACCTATGATGGTAATTGAAAATCAAACACTAATGGAAAACATGGATCTGGGCAGGACCCCAGCCGGTGAATTCAAGATGTTTCATATTCCGAACAGCTAAGTCTTCTCAGACACGCTGGAAGTTTGACATGGAAGCTCATCAAAGTCCCCATCTGACTGAACCCTTTACAGCCTCCAAGTTATGCATCAACAGACTCTCAAGAACTTTTAAAAAAATGTCTTCTGGTCAAACATGGTTCACATATGGATTTTAAGATTCATTCGAAAATAAATGGACTGAAGTTCTCTTCTTGGGCATACTCCAAGTACATACTTTAGAATGAGTCATTTTTCCTGCCAGAGCCTCTCTTGTTCATCTTTAAAATGAGGACACTGGTTGATATCAAGCATGCCTCATAGGGTTGTTATTGGAAACAAACAGTGTAATAATAGCCAGTGGTTGTCCTTGGGGCTGTGTTTGCAGAGGGCTCAGGAATCCTTCTATGAGAAAACTTCACCCTCAGTATGGAGATCCTCCAGGGCTGGTGAAGTGGTGAAGGGTAAATGTGGACACATAAGAAACGTGTCTAGACAGACTAGTTTGGCACTTAGGTTGCCCTGTTGCTCTGCATCTAAGCGGCCCCAGCACCAATGGGAGGATGAGTTTTTTGCGGGGAGGGCCATTTCAGACGCATCAGTACCATGTTCTGTGATGGGCTTTCTTGTGATCCACTCTGATCACAGATCTTATACTAACAAAAAGAGCCACTCCATGAAAAAAATATCTAGAAAAACAAATGGAAAAAAGAAACAAAATAACAATTTTTAAAAAGCCTCTACTGGAAATCGATTTTGCATTCTCAGTTTGGCTACAAATTCTCTCACCTAAATTATTTTAATTAGCCAGCTACTCCCTATCTGTCTCTGAGAGCGTATCCCTCATTTTGGACATACACATTCCTGAGGTTCATGGATGACCCAATTGAAAAAAAAAAAAGCTTCTGTGAGGACACATTTTCAGGGAAGTGCCAATTTGGTTCCTTGGTTAATAAGATGAGGCAGAAAAAGACAAATGTTGTATTGATTTTTGAGTTTCTGTCAAGAGATTTCTCAGATCCTTCTCCTTTATAAAAATTCCACAGATCAAATCTCTCAGTATTTGGGGTCAAACAGACCTGGGCTTGAAATCTTGACTCTTCTACATATTAATTGCCTGACGTTTACACATATTAGGTAAATGTCTTGAGCTGCTATATTCTCATCCAGTGAAGTAATACTTTTTAGGGTTAAATTTGATTCCATTCATAAAGGTACTAAGCACCATACCAGACTGCTGGAGATGCTCAGTAAATACTAATTCTTTTCTGGAAACTCTCCTCTTTGAGCAGTAGACTAATGAGAAAGAGAAACATATTAACAGAGAGGAAAGTGAATTCTTGGAAATATCATTGCATCTTTGAATGCAGTTGCCTACACAGAAAGGCTCATCATACAGAGGTAGGAAGATGGTTCATGCTCTTCAGTCCCACATAACGTATTTCCCATGGTTAAGAAAATGTTTTTCAAAGACCTCGGTGTTTCATCCTGACACCCACTGCTCTCATCCTTGGCCACAAATACGTAAGCAGTTCCTTGTTTTTCCCCACTTCAGCAAAAACTTGCAAATGAAGCCATTAATTACTAGTATATGTCATGTACAAATTATAGTATTTCTATTAATGGAAAATAAATTCAGGCTTCAAATTTTTATGTCTGCAACCTGGACTCCTAATCACATGCTGTTTTTATCTGCACACTTCGTCATTATGCTAGCAAAATGTCAAAGTTCCTGATAACGATGATCTCCATGGTACCAGTTTGGAAATGCAAATGGGAGGGCTATGATGATGATGTCACCCAAGGGAGGGACACTGACAACTGATATGAAAAGGGCAAATTGTGATAGGGAAGCCAGCCCTCGAAAGATAGAATGCACTGGGTGCCAACATGGTATTAGCCAAAAAATACACTGGGAACAGAGCAAAATGGGCAGTGAGTGGGCATAGCCCCTGCGTTTTAATAACTTAAAAAGAGGAGGCACTACAGCAAAGGATTAGTACTTTCTGTTCTCACCATGAAGTCAGGAGAGAGGCTTGGCTTAAGGTGAGAGATGTCACCCCTGTAGCTTTCCTATAGTTCTTAAGATGCTCTTCCTTACCACTTTGTTCCCTCTGTCCCTCTCCGCTCCAAAGCTAAAGATTCCCCCACGGACCAACCTGATCAGAAACACTTGAGCCTGTGAAGACAGACACTGTGTGCATCTGACCGAAGCCCATCTCTTGAAACTGTTAAAGATCTGCAGAATCTAGGCCAAGGCCTTGCTCTTATTTTATTCACTTCTGACCTAAATCTACCTACTCTACCCCTTCTGCTCAAACCTCAGAGACAGAGTACATCTGTCTACCACATAAAAAACTCCCGCACACTTGAAGACAGCTATGCAGTCGCTAGCAGAATAACCATTATTTGATTACTTTCCTCTCAGCCCTCTTTTCTTTTTTTAGAAATGTGGCAACAGTTCTATCATGACAATGAAAGAAAAAATATATATATAGTGTGTGTCCCAAAAGTCTTAGTGGAGTTTTAAGCTTTAATAATTTCAGAGGTGCACATGCTACACGATGACAAAAGACATAATTGAAACACCTAGCTATTTAGTTTTTTAATACTCAATTAGATTTGTGATTTTTGAAAAATTAATTTTAATTTCTGATGCCAGTGTTTGCCACTTTGACTCTGAGGGAGGGACTGAAATCACAGAAATGTCAAATAATACTTTTGTAGAATTTATCTTCTGATATGACTAATGCTGAAAGGTGAACTGAATAGCTTGCCTTGTCTCTCTGAGCGCCGTGTGAACTGCCTGTCTACCTGTAGTCCCTGCTTATGGTGCGTATTTGACAGTGTGTGGAGACTGAGTGTCTGTTCTCTCCACCAGACAGTAACCTCCTTGAAGACAAGAACCTTGTCTCTCTCATCTTTGTTCAGTTAGCAGTGTTTTGTGTCAGAGGAATGAACAGGTGAAGGACATTTCTTTCATTGTATCTCAGCATCAATCTGGCTTTTCCACACGGTCAGATTTCACTGATTCATTAGCTCGCCGTCAATTTTCAGCCTCCATCTTCTCCTAGTTTGTACTTTTGAACCCCACCTGATCAATGCTGCCTGTGTCTATATTATGGATTTTGTTCCTGGTAAATATCGTCATCTCTTTATCTCATTAATTTTTTTGTTATTATTTAGGGTGAGTCAGATTCAACTATGTAACATTTATTGAGCTGTTAATATTTGCAGACCTTATTCTTTGTTCCTTCCACATACCTTATCTCAGAATTTTTAAATTATGTGCAGAAAGTATAATTATCCTTATTTTATACAAAAATAAATTGACAAAGAGGGAAGCAACTGATCACAATAATATGGAAAATACAAACAAAACTAGGATTCAGACTCCTTTAGGTTTCACTGCAGTTTTACTAGGGCAGCTAACCCTAGAATCCTAATATTACCGCATGCCAATTACATTCATTCTTTTTTTAAAACCAAATTTCCCTAACATGGTTAGTTAATTAGATGGACCCCATCACAGCCTACAGCTGGATCCAGATAGAAAAAGACAACACAGCTGCTCTTAGAAACCTATGAATTTTATGTCAGAGAGACCTACAAGAAATTAAGGGAACTCACTCAACACCTCCCTTCCCACAGCATTTCCAGAAACACAGACACCTTCAGAAACAAACCAACATGTGAGAGGCAAAAAGAAATCTATTATTTTCCCAATATTTTGGAATGAAGGAAATGCTACAATGAGGTAAATTCTCTGAGGCCAGCCTTAAAATACTAATGCAGAAAACGGTTTAATCCAAGACTCTGATGGCTGTAATGTCTCCCATCTAAATCAAAGAGCTGCATAGTACAGGGGAGTTGGGGTGATCATTATCTTTTAATTAACACGTTTGATTCTGAGGGATCGGCAAAATACAAAATGCAATTAAAAAACACTGTAGGAATAATTGCCTACATGCATGTGTGCATGAGGCATCTAAGTGTGCACTGTTTGTTGGTATCAATAGACTTCCAATTGTTGTAATTTATCACATCCTTAGAATCAACTCTCCCTCCACTTTTGTTAGAGGACATTTTTCTCCTTAGTGATAGGAAGGGAGAAAGGAACATATTTCTTGGTTTTAAGACAAGGAAAACTACCAAGGAATTCAGTGGGATATAAACATTTAGGGTCTTTTAGTGAGTTGAGAAATCCCAAGAGTAGTTAAGTCAGTGACCAGAGGGAACCCTGAAAGGATACCCTTATCCACAAAGAAGACCCATTTCTTTCTCTGTTGGGTTGGGGAGGGGGTCGGTTTCCAGATCAACTGTGTTCTGTGTTGGACAAACTGCAGCAATGAATTTCAGGCAGAAAAGGAACATAATTATTTATACAGTGAAAAAGGCAGGGCATTAAAAGCCATCTGCCATTTTGATCTGCCAGCAGAACATCTTCCATATTGAAGCAATTAAAGGGGAGAAAAGTTCCACAGAAATCTGTTTGGCTATCTTTAAATTATAAAAGTGAAAAACCAGAAGCATATTTGGATGCTTTTTGGTGGTGCTCATCACACACAAAATTAAAAAAAAAAAAAAGGAAGGAAAGATGTTCACCAATTGATCTAATCAGGGCAAATCTATCTTGGCTCTCCTCCCTTTCCCACTCAGACCTGCTTGCCATACAAACTTTTTGTTGTTGTTTTCGCTCTCTTTTCAAAATTTTTTAGCAGTTCAAACTTTACTCTGAATGTAGCATGTATCAGAGCTCATTTGATCTGCAACTTGGCCCATATTAGACAACATACTTGCAAAATAAATGCATCTGAAAGTCATCTCTTCTTGGACCCAAACCTTAGATGTCCCATATATCTTTGTGGAATAATAAATAATAAATGGATGAAGGGATAGAAGGGGTGGGTGATGTGGTATTGACTCCTTCAGAACATTCCAACATCAAAAGATGGGTTGTCTTTTTCAGCCTGAAGCTTATCTCATAAGATAATCATTTTTCCACAGTAATAACTAATCCCTGAAATGTCTGAAGCACATTACATGTTCTCCCATCCATTCTTTCACTTTAATTCATGCATTTGGTCAACCCACTTAAGTCCTGGGATAGTGTCCCCACCGAGCTCAAATTCTAATGGGAGACAGATAGGGAAATGTACGCTGAGGACGCAGAGTGATAAGAAAAATAGGAGAGGTTATTTAGTGCAGTGTTCCTGGAGCACAGAGGACGTAGCATCCAAGAGGGGCTGGGGATGCCCAGCAAAGCTTCACCTAAGAGACTTCACTTACGGTGACACTTGAAAGAGGAGGTATAATAGGCAGGAGGAGCACACTTCCCGCAGAGCAAAGGCATGGACGTGTGAGAGCACAGCGTATTAGGGAAGCCAGAGGTGTTTTGAAGTGTCTGGAGTTTATGGTTTAGGTAGCAAAAGAAAGAGATGACAGATACAGAGTTTATGGGAGGTAGATCATATCATTTCTTGCTCAGTAGGCTATGAAGTTTCAGTAAAATCCACGGAAGTGGAGAGTCATACAAGAATTTTAAGGAGAGACATTATCGCTGTAGCTCCTCTGTAGTTGGTCGTGAACAGTCACTAGCAGTTAGCTGTGCTTTCACAACGTCGTGAACTTTGCTGCATGTGCTTTGGGAACTTCCTGACATCTTATTCACTGCTGAAGCCATGCATGTAATCTTTATCCTTGCTCTCTCTCCTCTCTATTTTATCAAATGATCATTGTTTGGAATAAGAGGTTTGGAAGTTAAAAATATGAGGTTCAATAGCAGGATATTTCAATTTAATTTATCAAGACATTAGGCTAGGGCAAAGGTTCAAAAGCACCGTCATCTTCTTACAATCCAGAAATTGTGATTAAAAATTAAACATCCAGTTTTTTAAATAAAATAATAATGGAAAGGAAATTTCCTAAAACATAAACACACACACACCATAATACAAATCTTAATTTTCATCTAACAACCAATTTTATGCTTAATGATGAAACTCTTGAAGTAATATCCAATTAAAGCATAAGTGGCCATTATTACTGCTATTATTTAACATGTATTCAAAGGTGCAAATATATGAATTTGACAAAAAAAAAAAACCCAAGGATGAAGCAAATTGTCAAATTTTTTATATAGTTATCTCCCTAGAAAACCCAAGAAAATAAGTTGAGAAGTTATATCACTTTAGAACAATGTTTATACATTGTTTATACTAAAAATTTTCATTTAGAAAATATATATAATCTAAAAATCTACCTGATAACAGCATCCAAAATATCAAGTATCTAGCCATAAACTTAATAAGAAATGCATACAACAAAACTGAAGAAAATTACAAAGCATCTCTGATAATAAAAAGAGAACTGATTCAGTGGAAAATCAGCTCATGCTTCTGGATGGGAAGGATATTTTCAAATTTTCAGTTGTTAAATTAATCCATAAATTTAAGGTAAACTCGATAAAATCCATGAAGATACTTATCAGGCACAAATTATAAATGAAATAAAAAATAAATGAAAAGTAATTCTAAGTTATATCTGGAGGCACAAATAAACCAAAATTTAAGAAAGAGTAATAAAGTGAAAATAATGTGGACAAAGCACTGGTCAGATTTTAACATATATACTATACATATGCAATTAAAGAAAAATATGATACTACCATGAGAGTAGTAAATGGATAGACTAGGAAGAATGCAAGTCCAAAAAAAAAAAATCTAATAGTATGTAATGTAGGTGAAGATCAGATGGTGTCACAAAGCGGTTAGA
Organism: Camelus bactrianus; assembly: GCF_048773025.1. Taxonomy (NCBI): domain Eukaryota; kingdom Metazoa; phylum Chordata; class Mammalia; order Artiodactyla; family Camelidae; genus Camelus; species Camelus bactrianus. The sequence goes on along the minus strand of NC_133547.1, from coordinate 64,191,366 downwards.
AATGACTCTATCTTAAATGATATTCAGGAAATGGCCAACAAAGGGAGCCCTTATATTTATTTCACATGGATAAACGGTTGAAATGGGAAACGTGATATATATATATATAAAAGAAAGAAGAAAAGCTAGGTGAATACTGATGTCAGTTTTGCAAGAGGAAGGCCACACTAAGAATAATACTCAACAGAAAAATAGATACAAAAAGTGCAGCGTCTATACTTTAGAACACAGCATAATCAGAACTGAGAGGACACTGCAGCACTGGGGAGATCCATGCAGTAGGTGCGATAAGTCAGAGGTTAATGGCATTAAAAGGTGATGAGACTTCACAAGTCAACAGCCAACTGATGAATATACAATTCAGACAATGGGTAGAGGACATGAGGAGCCAATTTATAAAGCAAGAAAGGAATCAATACTTATTTTTTTTAAAATCCTAACTTTACTAGTAATGGCAGGAATTGAAAAATTTTAAATGTGACATGTGATTATAATCCACTTATCCATCTGTGAATCACTTAAAAAGAGTAAGTGTCTAGAGTTGGCTTGAATGTGGGGAAATGGGAGCTTACCTGTTTTACTGATGCTGTTATAAAATGGTATAAGATTTCTGATAGGTAATTTGTCAGTTAGGTATCAAAAGCTTCTGGTATAGTAATTCCACTCTAGGAAATCCATCCTAAAAGAATAACTTATTTGGCAGAAATGTGTGAAAACAATGTACTTACACAACAAGAGTCAACTTGTATTACATACCCTTATAATGAAGTTAGGAGGATATTTAGGGAGAAAAATGTTGTCCTAAGTATAATGATACTGAAAAGTGCGTATCACATGTTATTATGTAGGGGAAAAGTGAGATTTTTTTATGGTTGCCTTTTTTAAAGATCAAAACATATGCCAAGAAAAAGTCTGGAAGGCTATGAAAATTAGCAGTGATTATTTCTAGGTAGTATATTATCAGGTTATTTTATTATTTTTAATTTTATTTCTGCTTGTTTGTATTCCACCTAATTTTCCTACCAGAATATGTATTAATTATGCAGTGGAAAAAAGTATAAAATTCTTTGCAAATATATTTTACTACAGTTCCTAAGGCTGTGACTAAAATTAAAATCGAAGTACAGTTTCCCCTTTTCTGTTCACACTTTCCCTAGAATCCTAGATGGATGAATTGACTTTAATTTTAGATTTTTTTTTCTCTTCTGAAGATTGCTATTATTTCATTACAGGGTAAACAAAGACCTTTTTAAAAAAGAATTAATTAGAAAAGACATAAGCTTTACATTCATAATATATAATGTGATACATACACCGGACAACCCTTCAAACACTCAAACTTTCCAGTTCAACTTCACTTATTAGGCAAGTCTTTGATGTTTCATATTCTTTCTTGGAAAAGGGGACAAAAATGCCCACTACGCCTACCTCAGGGGGCTGTTTAGGAATTATGTGAAACAATGGCTGTGAGAAGGTTTTATAAACCAATGTAGAGCTAGGTACACGAGAAGAGCTAGTCTCAGTTATTTTTCCTTTGCCCTTTTTGTATTCATTCCATGTTTCTTATGTTTTTTTTTTTTTAAGATGCTGTAAGTGTGGTATTTTCAAAGTAAATGCATCTCAAAACCTGGGCGGATCAGCTCTTCATCTCCCCAAAGAGCACCATTCTCGATATTAACAGCCTAAGATGGACTCAAATGCTGAAGAGTTAGTTATCCAGTGTTCTCTCCCGCTGCCTGCTGAGCTGACTTTGAAGCTCAGGCTGCAGGAAGGAGCAAGATAAAATGAAATAAAAGGCCTGTGTGTATTAAGATGGCTTCCCCTGTTATATTTTTAAAGAAGCCAAAGGCTTATGCCGAGTCTAGGCAAACACAATCCTGATTATTTACATGGCATAACAGAAGTAAACACTCAAGGAGAGAGAAATCGGATGCTTTTACTCAGCATGCTATAAACCATTATCTCACGTTTTCTATGGGAAACAGTCTTAGCCGGGAAATTTGGTAACTCAGTAGGCTATTAATAGGACGTGGAAGGTGATTATTCCTTTTGGATCACTTCAATATGTAATTACTTTTAGGAGCTGGTAGAAAGAAACTCTATTAAATGATAATTATAGGACTGTATTTGCTCTAAAGGTTTTGTAATAGCTCTAAACATGGGAGCTTTCGTTAACTGTTTGCCATAGTTAATAAAGTCATTTTTCTTAAAAAGTAGTAATTCCCTGCAAAAGTGGTAGCTCCACATAGGATTCGTTTCTTGTAGGGAAGGGCAGGGGAAACAGACTGTGCAGGAGGTTGGCTTGTCCGTGGCAATATAATCTCCTTGGAAATAGAGACGGCGTCCCCAAAGTATGGTGCCAAAGTGAAATATGTATAGCTCCCTAGAGGACAATAGGTCTTAGTATCACGTTTCCAGAGGGTGAACAGCAACTAAATATTATCGCACACATAAAAAGAAGACAGGGTAGGTGATGGAGGTGAGGCTGGTGCAGTAAGAAAAGCCTAGAAACACCAGCTGTTTCAGGAGGCGACCAGCGATAAATAGGGATGTTGCCGGGAATACATCCAGGAGTTAGACCTCAAATGTGAATTGGGGATTATATGAGCACACAGATAAAAGTCTGACCACAGATATTTGAGAAAGCTGATACTAAAAGTGGTGATAACCTAGGAGGCACGTGAAAACACCAGACTTTTCTGGACAATCAAGTAGATTACTTCACTTCATTGATAAAACTCAGTTTGCCGAAGTATTTTTTTATCAATATTTTCTTCGTCGTACAACTGACATAAGCCTAGGCTGAAACAATGTAGCAATCTATCAAGCCAGGGTGGGTTCGAATAATCTGGGAATTAAGATTCCGAGAGTCGAAGCAGGGAGTTCTCATGAACACAAATAAAGATACACACATATCTTAGAAAGTATTGGAAAAATGCTTTTTATGCCACCTTGGTCAATTCAGCTTGGTAAATATCTATCAAATACCCATGACGTGCCAGGGTCTCCCTGTTTTGGAGAAATCCACCTTTACAAAAGGCAATTCCTGTGTTACACGTGTGTTCTACTAGTGGTTTGTGTGCTTCTCACTGAGAACTGCTCATCTATCTCAGGGGTTTGCAGAATTGTCTCTTTAAGGGGTTTAAGGTGCTCACACATGCACATCGACCAAAGACAAAGGCAAAAGAAAAATCCTAGATGATATAAAATTAAAGAGCTCCAAGTGGAATCTCTATTTTTACACGATGAGAATCATTTTCAAGGTGATTTATGGGGTTGTTTTGTGGGTTCCTAGATAACACGTCTCTCCATTCAATTTCCTTCACATCCAGGCTCTCAAAAGCATGCCCACTGCAGAAAGCAAGGCCTAAGAAGGCATCATAGCACACAGGACATTCTACCCTACAGACTCCTTTGGTATGTGGGCTTGATCTATAAGGGTCATAATGAAGTGCTCAAATCAGTCTAAGAAATAATAATGTATGTCAATCATACCCTGCCGTATCCCAGGAGCATGGGAGCCACTTCTCTTTTTTAATTGTGTACCCAGTAGGGCACAGTGGTTTAGGCTGTGACCTCTGCCTAGGTCTCACTCCTATGTGGCCAATTGACTTTGAATAAGTTACTTAATGGTCTGTGCCTCGTCTTCCTCATCTTCAAATTGGGAATGATGATAATAACACCTCCCTATGATGCCATTGAGAGAATTAAATGGATAGTGTATAGAAAGAACCTTGGCATGGTGTTGGAACACAGTTACCAGTATTTATGACATTGATAACACTGATACTGGTGAATGGAAAAGTAATATTACTTTACAAGATTCATTTAAGTTCCTATAAGCCTGACCTCAGTCACCAAGAAAGCAATGTAATCCATAACCTCATACATAGCTAGCATGTGTCTAAGGAAAACATATGTTCAGAAGGACCACCTTTTATTCCTATGTCAAATCATGGCATCTGTCTTCCTGTTTTTACAGACCTGCATTGTCACAGGTTTATAGGAACAGATGCAGACCAAAATAGTCTGACCAGGAGTCCAGAAACTTATTTTTTGATCCTGGCTCTGTTACCAACACTTTGTCAAGGGACTGCATCAGTTTTGGCCTATACAACACCAAAACAACAACAACAACAACAACAACAACAACAACAGCTACTTTGAATAATTTGCAAATCTAGAGCCTCCTTGACTAATGAAATAAGAAGTAGAAATCACATTAAATTTTGCCACATTTGCAGTGGTGAAACAATGCTTTACTCACGCCCTTCAGGCAATAATCCTACAACTAATTTTAGGTATCAAGCTAAACCCAACCACACTGCACTTAAACTGCTGGGAAGGGAAGGCCAGCTGAAAGATTACATTCCTTTCAAAGTTGAACTAATCTCTTTTAAAGCTTTACTTGATAGCAATATTCATAAAGCCATGCTTCCCCCTAAGGGTTTATCAACCTCTTAAAAAAAAGATAAATGAAGTGTTTGCATATTGACCCTGTAAGCTTCCCCACTTGGCTTTCCCACTGCTTCATGAATATCAAAGCCAACAAAAAAAAAAAGTAAAATAAAATTAGACTCACTCATTCACATGCACCAAATGAGCCCACGTCTCAATATAAAGGTGGCATTATTATTTCTTGTTTGTTCTTCAACCGAAAGGCATTATTAAGATTAGGGGAAACACTTGTGCTCTGCAATATAAAAGCCATTTATTTTCCATTTCTACTTCCCTGAATGCACAAGAACCTTGGTACGAACCTCTGTTGTCTCTGACTGTGAAATTTGGATTGTGAATGATTTCAGGGGGCAGACTGAAGATAAATCTTGGTCCATTGGCTGTGTCATCCTTGTCATCTGCACTAATTGTAACAATTGGCTGAAAGAGAAAGGTGGCCCATAAATAAATCATGCTGACATTGGCATATCATTTATTCAAAAATTCCTGGCTGGCTAAGAATTCTGGTTTTAATTAGAGAACATAGCTCCAGAGCTAAACCTGGGCTCTGATGCCTTCTTGAGCAGTGGGAGGTAGGTCCAGGTGATGTTCTCAAACCCAAACTCCGTTTCCAAATGCCTTGCTCACAACCAGGGCAGGGGAAAGTAGCATTACCTGGTTAGAAAGTGGCTTGGTCTGGTCACTCTCACAGATGAAGCCTTCATAAGGGGCGGCAAACTTGGGAGCATTGTCATTGACATCAAGGACCCTAATGGCCACAGGGACTTTGGCTTCCTGATGCCGATTGTCTAAAAGGAGAGAATTCAGACAGTAAATATGTGCAAGGGATGAATCCATGTTGGTCCAAGGTTATTCCTGGGCAAGAGTGAGCTCCAGCCATTCATATGGGCAGTGCAGGGAAAGGCATTGTTGGCATAAAAATCATCCAAAACCTGAAGTATGCTAAGTCCAGTGCGAGGAGGATGTCCTAGAATAAAGGCTGACATTAGACCAGTAAGAAATACAGCATGTTTCCATTTCTGCAGAGGATTAATTCTAAATGCTTATAATGGAGCCTGGTTCCCCCAGAGTATAGTCCATTACAGCAGTTCTCAAAGTGGGGTCTCCCCAGAGCAACATCATACAAGTTGGGAATTTGTTGGAAAGGAAAATTCTCAGACCCCTACCCTAGACCTACTGAGTTAGAGGCTCTGAGGGTGGGATCCAGAAATCTCTGTTACAACAAGCCCTTATGATAATCCCCTGCATGACCAAGTTTGAGAACCCACAAATCTTGGCTTCAGGGATTCTGCTGCTCTGGGTTTAAACAAAACTGAGTGACAGGATAAAGTGGAGAATCTTTCACGATTGTTAAGCGTTTCAAGCTGCTGAGGGCTATCAGCCCATGTGCCAAGTCTGTACCCAGTTCTGCCAAAGAAAATGAAAACATCTCAATGTGTTTATATGTCTTCCTAGAAGGATGACCAAAAATAAGTTTTAACGACTGAAAAATATGTTTAAGACTAAAAAAAAAAAGTGTTCCATCTCAGCTGTCATTTTCCAGAATATATATATGAGAGTCTGAAGGAATAATATTTGGCGAAGTAGAATCAAAACCCTTAGGAGAATACTTACGGATTTCTGCTGCAAAAACGGATATGTTGAGCCAGGCAGTTTCTTCTCTATCCAAAGGTTTCGTAGTTTTAATAAAACCATCCTCTGGATTAATCGTGAAAAACCTGTCCAGGTCAGTATGACGATCGATTGAATACCTAAGCAGAATGCAAATGAGGCAATTAGACCGAGACATTCCAAGCAGCTTAGTATTTGAATATTTTCTCCATGCTATATTTAAAGCAACTTTTTCAATGAATTGCTTGAGCTAGGTTTTCTTTTTAATCAAATTTGCTTTTCAAACTTCATACATGAATCTCTTATAGAAATCATTTTGCCACGTTGGAATTCTTTATTCAGGACAATGAATGAAAGAGCTATTTAGCATATTTGATTGAGAAACGTTGTAACATGTTGAATATTTCTCCATATTTACTACAATCACCCACCATCTGAATATTTATGAACCTGCATTTGGGAAGTGGGTTTGCCTTGCTCCCAAATTACTAAGAAAGTCACAAATGTGTGGAATCTTTGCCAGATTTTTGCATATGAAATATTAAATAGTTTCAAGTTCACCTAAATTTATCATCAAGGATCATTTGTGCTTCTAAAAAAATCAGGTTTCTACTTACTTAAAGGAAAATGCTAATTACATTTTGAGTGAATTTATTCAATTTGTTTGATTTTAGGGGTTCTCAGGTGGCTTGGTTCTGAATTCCATGATGAAATATGCAAAGCAGCCTTGGCCATTCATTTGTAGAGCATTCTCCCCACACTTTAATGACCCCAGGCTGAGTCTAACAGCATAGGTAGAAGCTTTCAGCTACTCCTGTCCACTAGAAAATTTGCTTGTTTCTAACAAAAGGCAAAAGAATTTCCAGAATATTATGGGGCAAGGTGAGGTGGAAGATGGGTCAAGGGGAAAGGTCTTTTTTTTTTTTAATTGAAGTACGGTCGGTTTATAATGTTGTGTTAATTTCTAGTGCACAATATAGTGATTCAGTCATACATATATAAATATATTCCTTCTCATATTCTTTTTCATTACAAGCTGTTACAAGGTATTTATTTAGGAATGGTCTTTGTTGAGGTGTAGTAAGGTGAAATAACCTGCCCAGTGGAAAGTACTGGAGACCTGGCTTTGTTTAGTAAGTGTTGACAGCTGTCCCTTGGCATCAATGGGGGACTGGTTCCAGGGCCCCTGAGGATACCAAAACCCACGGATGCTCGAGTCTCTTATATAAAATTGCATAACATTTGCATATAACCTACACATATCCACCCGTACACTTCAAATCATCTCTAGATTACTATAATACTTAATACAATGTAAATACATTGTAAATAGTTGCTGGTGTGTAGCAAATTCAAGTTTTGCTTTTTGGAAATTTCTAGATTTTCTTTTTCCCCAAGTAGTTTGGACCTACGGTTGTTTGAACCCATCAATGAGAAACCCGTGGATACAGAGGGCCAATTGTACATACCATTGAGGGCATTCACTGAGGACCATAAAACCAAAGAATATTAGAGGTAGCAAAGACTATGGATGTCACAGAGTTTAATCTCTTCAATTTACAAATAATGGGATTTGCAAATGGTCTATTATCTGGTTTCTGGGGGAGCCAATATTAGAACCCAGATCTTCCAATTCTAGATCATGTTCTTTCCAAGAAAGAGGGAACAAACATGGAGCAGCACTTCATAGTATAGAAAACATGAGCTCATCCATGATACAGCTGACTTCACAGCTCCCTGTGGGAAGGGAATGCTGAGTCCCCTGCCCTGGTGAGGAAATAGGAGATAAACCATCACACGCCTCACCAATGTCAGCAGAGGCTCAGTAACTGAGCCATCAGCAGAGCTCTATGTAAAAAGAAGGGGAAAAAAAAATCCCTGCCACTAGGGAGTTTACTGTCTAGCTGACATGACAGGACACATTCACGGGAAGAAAAATAATTACAAAGCATCATTCTATAGAAGTGAAGGGCGTGGATTTTGGTTTTGTAAAGTCCTAGATACAAGGTCATGCTCCACTAACCTATATGCTGAGCGATACAGGAAAAGCCACTTAAGTTCTTTGAATCTCACCTTACTTATCTTTTAAACTGGAATATTAATAGTGCCTAACTTTTAGGCTATCAGCAAGAAATACATGAAGTAATAGACGTTTAGGATGTGTAGCACAGTGCCTCACACCGTAAACAGAACAACAGATGCAGCGCTGTGATCGCTGTTGTGGTTGCTACTGTTTCACACTGCGGACACATCATGGAAGCTCTCAAATGTCAGTCTACAGAGTATGGCTTTCATCCTACAGCCAGGGAAAACCATGAAAGGCTTTTGATCAGGGGAACAAATAAACTGAATCAGATGATCAGGGTGATGAATAAGACAGGGTGGGCAAGATGGTCTGAGCTAGACAGAGGAGAGGAAGAGGCAGAGGAAACTTAAGCGTCTGACGTGGTTTCTCAGGAGTGAGGTGATGAGGGGGTGTGGCAGGGGGTGTGGTACAAGAGTGACAGAGGGAAAGGATGACTGTGTGATGAAAAGAGAACCAGTGGGACTCAGATGAGATTCGGATTTCTGCAGTTGGCTGGGAGAGTCCTAGAGAGTTTCTATCCTGAGAGTCACAGAGAGGGAGACACTGGGAGGTCCAAAAACTAGGTTACCTTAGCAGAAAGGAGAGGATGCAGGTTTCACTAGGGATGTGCTGCCACTCAAGGAGAGCAAAGATTCAGCGTCATCTGAGGTTTCACAGAGTCGGGGGTAGAGAGAGTTTTTTTTTAAAAATATATCACAAGAAATATGGGCTCAAAAATATGTTTTTAATGAATGAGCCAGTGAAGAAAAAAGCAAGTGGGTAAAAATAAACAACAGACAGCAGAATAAATACAGAATTAGAATCAGGGACAGAGATCAGCCTAGAAGCAGAAAATCTGGAGCAATAACTCAATTCAATTGGTAGCCTGGAAGGAAACTGTAGATAAGTGGACACTGAGAGACAGACTGTCCAAAGTCAAAAGGCTGAGTCTCAGGGAGCCCCCAGTGCCTGGACTGGAATCAGAGACTAGTGAAGACACCAGGTATGTCTGAGGCGTGAAGAGGTTGCTGCCAAGGAAGCTAGGAGGAAAGAATGCTTCTGGAAGGCGATGGTGAACCGAAGTGTGTCTACTGCTAGAGACTGAGAAGAGAGAGAGGCAGAAGTTCCCCAACAGCCACAAGCTCGGGTGACATGATAAGGCCCTACTCATACGCCCGAGGACACAAATTCCCTTACAGGTGAAGATAAGCACTCAGGAAGGTAGGTAGTCTGGCTAGAAAGCCCACTGGATAAAAGGTTTTGAATGTTCTTCTGTAACTTTTTTTTTTGGCAGTTCTAAGAGCAGGGACCTGAGTGGGCAAGGGGAGTGGGTTCAAGGGTGGCACTGAGCACCTTTGGATAATTATAGACAACTTGCTGCACTGTTATTTAAGTTAATCCTCAAACACCCTTGAAGCTGTGATCGCTTTAGGATCCAATAGACGAATATACTGAGGCTGGAAGGGATGACATCAGTTCCCCAAAGTCACATGACCATTCAGTACTGGGGGATGGGTTTTAGTCCAGATCTTCTTTGGGTCCAGTATGTGTGTTTTACTCTAGTCAAGCAGCCACTGATGGAAGGATTTCCCAGAAAAGTTTGGGTAGCACACTCTCTGCGCAAGAAGGTAACAGTACGTAATGACTGAGGAGCTTGGTAACACTTTAAACTGCTCAGAAATGTTCATGGTGTGAATTTTAAATGAGTTAGCCTCGTTATGGAGCCCGATCAGCAGCTGTTGAGAAGAGTGATGGTGTAGAAACACAGAGAACAACCGCTCACGTCCGTGGCACCTCATTATCTCCAAGGATCCACATCTGTGATTGGTTATTTGGGTCGTATTTTCAATGGAAGCTGTCCTGTGCATGGAGGCATAGTGTGTGTGTGTGTGTGTGTGTGTGTGTGTGCGCGCGCGCGTGTGCATTTCAGATCCACTCTTCTTAGCAAACTTCAAGGCTACAGTACTTTATTATTAACTATAGTCACCACGCTAACTGACCGGTATCTCCTCGTTTTCCCCACTCCCTAGCCCCTGGCAACCACTGTCCTACTCTGTTTCTATCAGTTTGACTTTTTTAGATTCCATGTATGAGTGACATGCTGTCTTTGTCTTTCAGAGTCTAGCTTATTTCATTTAGCACCATGTCCTCCAAATTCATCTATGTTATCGCCAATGGCAGGACTTCCTTCTTTTTTGAGGCTAAATGATACTCCATTACATGTATGTATACATCACGATTTCTTTATCCATGCATCTGTCAACAGACACTTGATTGTTTCCACACTCTGGCTACTGTGAATAGTGCTGCAGTGAACACAGGACTGCAGGTATCTGTCCAAGATACAGCTGTTACAGGAGGCAGTACAGAGCTTCCTCAAAATGCAGGTGGTGGCTGGATTTGTTCTGTGGGCCGTAGTGACCTAGCAGACAGGTCCCCGGCCCTCTGTGAGAGAACAAAGGGCAGCACACAGTGTAAGGTGTCACTGTGATGTGGCCTGCTGACGGCTGTGAGGTAGAAGCTGCGTCTGATCCACCTTAGGGGCCCCAAAGTTTCCTAGAGGAGGTGACACCTCCACAAGGATGGGAAAAATGAGCGCCATACAGCAAGCTGGAAAGGAGGAGGGAGAGAGGAAGAACACAGAAAGGTTGGGAATGAGGAAGCAAGTTCGACCTGAGGACGAAGTAACCCCGTCTAGCTGCAACTGAGAGTCTGATGAGAAGGGAGAGTGAGACAGAAAGCAGGGGAGATGGGGGCGGGGGGAACGGGGGCACAGCAGGAATTGGTGGGGGTGCTTGAAGAAGAACCTTAAGCTGAGGAAGAAAGCTGAGATCACTTTGGGGTGGAGGACAATGGGAAGCAATTTGATCACTAATTTTTTTCTTGTTGCAGTTTAACTGGAGGTATGATGGGATGTTTGGATGTGCATTTTAAAGCGATCAGTCTGGCCCAGGATGGTGGGTAGGTAGCTGGGAGACTGGGGGCAGGGTGACCACGAGGGGGCAGAGGGAGGAATCCAGGCAAGAGAGGAATTAGGGGAGAGGCTACGGAAAAATAAACACCTGCTAGAATCGAGTTCAGGGCAGGTTTCCGGCAACTCTATTCTGCCCTGTATAGACGTGCCTTGAATCTATGACTCAATCCTCCTCCTCAGCCTCTTTCTCATCACTCGCCCGTCTTCATCATCAGACTCAGTGGTCATTAGCTCAGGCTGGGGAGAAGGGGAGGAAGGTTCTGAATTGCTCTTCCAGCTTACTTTTCTAAGTCACAAAAATACATTTCTAATAAGAAAAGCACCTGAAATTTGAGGGGCACTTTGTCATCTCTTCATAGTGCTCAGCAGCAGTCAGAGACAGAGCTTGCGCTCTGAGCTTCCTGTTCACTGTCCGGTGTCTCTTTGGTTAAGTCCACACCTTGCCCTGTGGAGCCCCAACTCCCTCTCAATGTAAAGAATTATAATTCCTAGAAAGTAATCTTGAGGGGATAAATTGGATTATATACCTAACATCCCTGGTAGAGTAACTGGATCAGAGGAAGGTGGTTCAGTAAATTATCATTGCTACAAGTACTTCACAGCCACTATATACTGCTCACCCCCGTTCTCTGACACAGACAGGCCAAGCTAAGGGTTACATCACAGAGTACACACCAGGAAGTCTGCCCAGAGAAAAATTATGGAGCTTGGACAAGCTTATCCTCAAAGTTGGTATTGAGATGGAGCAGAACTCATGTCTTCTAAGTCTCCATCCTGTTTATAGTGCATTGAACCTGGTCATCTTGGACCCTTTCTGAGATCAAAGAATATGGTTCCTGTAGGGCTTTCCTGAAACCTCCTGCCTCTAAAATTCCTCATCCAGGGTTTTAAAATAAACCTCTCTGTACCTTATTGGGCTGTTGGCAGCATCAGGGTCTTTGGCGTGCACTCTCCCCACCACAGTGCCAGCGGCTGCATTTTCTTGGACTTCGTGGATATAACTTGGGGCCAAGAACATGGGGGGCTCGTCGGCATCTTCTACTGCGATCTTGACTGTCACAGTGTCCTTGAAAGGCCCGTTGCTGATGAACTTTGGGTCGATGTGCACGTTGGCTGCCTCGACCTTCAAGCTATATGCTCTTTTGGTTTCAAAATCTACAGGCTGGCAAGAAAGAAGAGAAGATTGACAACCAATTCCTTGAAAGAATAATGGGAAAGAAAGACCTGATTGTTTTATAGGGCAGTGTGAATAGTTCCTCAAAGAGAGAAAATCAGTGTCTATTCAATATCCAATTACCTGAGCCATTTGGTCAGAAAATCAGACAAATCAATTGCTGAAACCTGGAATGTGCTTAATGGGTAATTCTAGCAGCACAACAGCCACAGAAGGACCACATCATCTAAAATGTCTCATTCTACAGAGCACAGTAAGGATGCCCAAATCAGACACTAAAAATCATTTAAGGAAAGGAATTAAGGGTAAAACACTACAAAGGTAAACGTCATAGCACATTCTGTAAAGTCCTAGGAACTTTGGTAATAAAAATACTCAAATGACTGTCAGCCAAAGAGCAAAGGGATGTCTTATTAGCTACCTGCTCCCCTCCCCTGCATACATACTTCTGGCTTAATCAAATTGCCAGTCTTATTTTGTAAGTCTCTGACCAGGAAGCATTTCTCAAAGTTTGGGACTTTTACCAGCAATGGCCCATAAGCTGACTTACTGTGGTTTATGGGTAATTCTGGTGGGTGAGTTTGTTGAATGTCATTACCTTAATTGACATTATTATTCCTTTTCCAGTTCTTCCATTCCCAAACACATCAAGGGCATCTCTGTGTACTGCTAATTTTTAACATACTTCTGCTTCCAAATTTCCCTTTTGAGAGACTATGCTACAACTCTCTAGCCAGAATGTAATAGCATTGTTTTGTTTGGACTGCATTCATTTTTAGGTTACCTCCTACTTATGTGACATAGGACAATGCGAATGGTTCCTTGTTAAAAGAAATGTATATATGTCAAAAAACTTCATCTAAAGAAAACCAGTTATAAACAGTATAGATTTTACACAGACATGAAAAGAATATTAAGAAGTAGCATTTGAATGGCTATAATTATTAAGAAATTGATGGTAAACACTCCCTAATTCTGAATGAGAGGAGGTTCAGTGGATCAATCAGCAAAGAGTGAAAAGTAAAACTGCAGAGGAGAAATAAGCTCTCGTGCCTGAGAGGCAGAATTTTTTAATTAGCATTCCGGGTGATGCCAAACTCCCAAATGTTTGGAAAGAGCCTAGTCTTTTAGGTCTAGCATCTGCCTGCCATGTTGATTCCCTCTGCCTGGTAAACACTTGTTTTGAATGGGCACAAAATCAGAGCGTGTAGTCCTAACCTAATTCTACAGAACTCCAGTTTCAGAAAGGCAAACGCGTTCACATCCTTGACACTTTTCCCATCATCTTCCCACCCCTATCTCCCCCAAGTCAGAGAACACGCCCTTTTCCTCAAGCAAAACCTGCCCTCAGCTGCTCCATCATTCTGGGGCTGAGCAGCATCTTTGTCCTTCCCTGGGTTACTGAGCAGCAGAAAGGAATGTTATTTACAGGCTGAAGGCATGAGATTGCTGCAGTTTCTCAAAAATCCCTGCAATTATCAAACAAAATAAGAAACATGAATATAGTAGTTCTGAGACCAGGTAAGGAGAAAATTTCTAATCTCAGATAGCCTGTTGATGCTTCCAGAAAAGTACATTTTTTTTGTTAACTGAAGTACGCAGTCAGTTACAATGTGTCAACTTCTGGTGTACAGCACAGTGTCCTAGTCATGCATATACATACATATATTCATTGTCATATTCTTTTTCATTAAAGGTTATTACAAGATATTGAATATAGTTCTCTGTGTTACACAGAAATTTGTTTTTTTATCTATTTTTATATAGAGTGGTTAACCTCTGCAAATCTCAAACTCCCAAATTTATCCCTTCCTACCCTCCTTCCCTGGTAACCATAAGATTATTTACTATGTCTGTGAGTCTGCTTCTATTTTATACATGAGTTCAATAGTGTCCTCTTTTCTTTTAGATTCCACATGAGTGATATCATATGGTATTTTTCTTTCTCTTTCTGGCTTACTTAACTTAGAATGATGATCTCTAGGTCCAGCCATGTTGCTGCAAATGGCATTTTATTCTTTTCTATGGCTGAGTAGTATTCCATTGTATAAATATATCACAGTTTCTTTATCCAGCCATCTGTTGATGGACATTTAGGTTGCTTCCATGTCTTGGCTATTGTATATAGTGCTGCAGTGAACATTGGGGTGCATGTATCTTTTCGAATTAGAGTTCCCCCCGGATATATGCCTAGAAGTGAGATTGCTGGATCAGATGGTAAGTCTATTTTTAGTTTTTTGAGGAATCTCCATACTGTTTTTCATAATGGCTGCAACAAACTACATTCCCATCAACAGTGTAGGAAGGTTCCCTTTTCTCCACACCTTCTCCAGCATTTATCATTTGTGGACTTTTGAATGATGGCCATTCTGACTGGTGTGAGGTGATACTTCACTGTAGTTTTCGTTTGTAGTTCTCTGATAGTGATATTGAGCATTTTTTCATGTGCTGTAGGAATAGAACATTTTGAACTTGGTTTAGGTATTTGCCTAAGGACCCAGAACATTGTTTCCACTGGAAAGCCCTGTTGATGGTAAGGCTGCAGTCTGAGGTCTCCTTTTCAGATCTCAAGTGAAGGTCCCCAAATCTTTGCAAATGTTTGTCCAGAATGTCCTTTCCTAGACTGGAGAGATTTCACTGTCTTCTGGTGGCCAGCCCAAGACTCGTTGCCTTGTGAAGTCCTCCCCATCTCCCCCTGGCAGATTTGTGTGGTCCCTTAGCAGCTCCTCTGCAATCTCTCATCCCGAATTCCTGCTGGTGAGGGGCATCCCACAGGACTCTACTGAGTCTTGTTGATCTTGGCCTCCCCCGTGCCTAGGAATGAGTATACCAAGTGATCACATGTACTATCATTATGACTGAATGGGAGGCAGATGGACAACATTTAAGCATTTACCTAAAATTTATTCCCTGCCTCCTTTCAAAAGAGATCTAAGGTAGTTTCCCAAGTGAACACTTATATCCACATTATGAGTAGTTGAAATAAAATTAAATGAGGCAACATTACTACGTAAGGCATAAAAATCTCAATACCCTCGAGTTTACTAATCCCACCTCTAAAAATCCTCCCTGAAGGATTAATTCAACAGAAAATCAAAACAAACAATATTCAAAAATGCATGATGTTGGTTAGATATCATAGAGGGGTAATATCTAATTGTGGGAAACATACTCACAAAACACCAAATCCAACTGTGAGATTTTATTAAGGAAATAATGGTCCATCAATAGGATGGGATGTTATGTAGTCATTAAAAATGATTATATATATTACATAACAGCATGTAAAATGTTTATGACGTGCCGTTAAGTTAACAAATCAGATCACCCTATGACTGCAACTGTGTTAAATGTTTTATATGCACATCTATATACATGTGGACAGAGGGTATAAAGAAATAACCAGACATAAAAGTGGTTTTATTCAAATAGAGAATATTTAAAATGCCTTCTAATGCTGCTCTCACATTGCTTTACACGGAGTTTATTATGGTTGAAAGTAAACAGCTCAGAAACTGTGTGGGGAATTCTCAGTGATGATGGGGAGACCCACTCGGTCAAGGGTGTTGCAGGGAACAGATTGGATTTTCCTCCGCAAGTCACCTACAAGTCTCATCTTTATTCTGCACTGGTTCTTCTTCAGTTAACCACACAGAGATCATCTCAATATCCTGAAGGCAGCTTCTCTTTCTCTTAGGCACTGTTATAACCCTGATACTGGCTGTGTCTGACATGGAGTCAGTACTCAAGAAATATTCATTGCTTCCTCAGCTAGTCAATAAAGGAATGACCCTACCTCTTAAGTTACTCTTGAATTCTTCACCTTTACCTCTTCTGCGTTCTTCAGGTCTTTGTAATTTCTCCCTTGAATTCCAACAAGAGTTTTTCAACTGGTCCCACTGTATCCATCTCAAAACCCTCAAGACTGAACTTATTCAAGTTCCTTAAATGTGTCCTGTTTCCATCAAGACCAGTCCTTCACGAACTCTTTTTCTCTGGCCCGCCTCTCCTTCTTTCTCCACTTTAATGTCTGATTATTTCTTTATATTCTCTGTCCACCTGTATAAATTCCTACTCATCTATGAAGACTCAGCTCTGGAACTTCCCCCTGTTAAGTAGTCATTCATGACCCACTTTCCTACATTTTATCACACTTTATTACAGTTGCTTCTCGGTGGGGCAGTGATTTTGCTCTGCCTCACCCCAGGGATATTAGGCAACGCCTAGAGCTTTTTTTTTTTTTTTTTCAATTGAAGTACAGTCAGCTACAATGTGTCAATTTCTGGTGTACAGCACAATGTCCCAGTCATGCATATATATATACATATATTCATTTTCATGTTCTTTTTTATTAAAGGTTATTATAAGATATTGAATATAGTTCCCTGTGCTATACAGAAGAAATTTGTTTTTTAATCTATTTTTATATATAGTGGTTAACATATGCAAATCTCAAACTCCCAAATTTATCCTTTCCAACCCCCTTTCCCTGGATAACCGTAAGATTGTTTACTATGTCTATGAGTCTGTTTCTGTTTTGTAGGTGAGTTCAGTAGTGGTCTCTCTCTCTCTCTTTTTTTTTTTTTTTAAGATTCCACATATGAGTGATATCACAAGGTATTTTTCTTTCTCATTTCACTTAGAATGAGGATCTGTAGGTCTATCCATGTTGCTGCAAATGGTATTATTTTATTTTTTATCACTGAGTAGTATTCCATTGTATAAATATACCACAACTCCTTTATCTAGTCTGATGTCGTTGGACATTTAGGTTGCTTCCATGTCTTGGCTGTTGTATATAGAGGTGCAGTGAACACTGGGATGCATGTATTGTTTTGAATTAAGAGTTCTTCCTGGATATTGGTGAAGCCATTATAGAAAACAGTGGGGAGATTCCTCAAAAACCTGAAAATAGACTTACCGTATAACCCAGCAACCCCAGTCCTAGAGATTTTTTATCACAGTTGGTGAGGGTTGGGTGCGTGCTTACTGACATCTAGTGAGGAGAGGCCGGCAATATTCCTACACACCGTGCCGTGCACAGAACAGCCGCCTACAGGAAAGAATTCTCTGTCCTGAAATGTTAATCCGTGTCACAGCTGGAAAAACCCACTCTATTTTAATTGTCTTTTCACTTAACTGTCCTGTTAATTGTGATCCCCTTGTGACCAGGACTCTGTCCCTTCAACTTTAGATGTCCAGCCTCTCACAAATGGCCTGCCTGACAAATAGTAAGAACTCAATAATTCTTTGTAGAAAAAAGGGTGAATGAATTAAGAAACAAGTGAAAAAAGTATATTAAAGAATACTTTTTAAAGTCAAAAAATATTTCCATGTTCTCTCCATAACTTTTTATATTATTGATTTATATATAATGATTCCTATAAGGATCCATCATTTTACTAAATTCACCCCTGTTTTTTTTTTTTTCCTCGGCTGGACAGTGGGAACTTTGTGCTACAAGCTTAAGCAAATGTTCTTTTACAAATGAAAGAACATCCTACTCTGTTTTAAACCAGAACATCAGCGCTTTATAGAAGATTATTCCTTTCCCTGTAATAAATACCCTGAATTGGGGGGAAATGTGCAAATTAATCATATGCAGAGAGCTCATTTGCGATGTGTTAGTTCCATGGGGTGATTTAAATGTTTCAGGATTTTAGAGACACAGTGTGTGTTTATGCCCTGCATACACTGAAAACAGGTGACAACCTTAGCATAACCAACTACCCAATCACTTGAACCACAAAGGATGGGAGTCAGGAATCACTCATATGTCAGTGTCAGGCAGGAGGGATTGCAATATTAATTAACAAAGCAGGTAGACAGCTCTCTGCTACACACAATTTGCACAGCCACTTTTCCAGAGGAGAAACCAGAGGGAGGGAATCCCCCCAGCCTCTGTGGCTGGCAGGTAAGCTTCTGTGGCTACAGGATCCATCATTGCTAGTGTTGACTTTTCCAAGTATCCACTTCAACTTCTTGTCCTCTTCTTTTATGACAGAGTCACCCCCTACTTACTCTTTGTTCTGGGTGCCCTAATACTTCTCCCAAACCCAACAATGCTTCCGTATGTTGTGAAAAGTCAGCTTCCCAGAACATGTCTTTGCCTGCCCTCCTTACTGAAAGACTCCTCCCAGGAATCTCCCCCCGCCCCACCCTTGCCTCCTCTCCAGCTACTGGCTTCTTTATTGATTCTTCAAATTAATTTTTTATCAGTGTTCCAGTCCAATCTTTTCCATCACACCAAGGAGCTTAATATTCATGCTACAAAACCAAGTTGAGATGAATGCTTGATTAAAACCAAGGTAATCCTATCATCCAATTCAGATTTAATACTCCATACACTTTGATGGTAGAGAGGTGCTGATTTCTCAAGTGGTAAATTGGGGGGGGGGGACCATTTTAGAATATACTGTAACTTGTGTCTTTACTTGAAAGTAAATCATATCTGGCTTTCTTTTATAAACCCTTTCTGGTCCAGCTATTTCCAAAACATCTTGAGTGGGAAGGTGTTCCAGAATACCCTAGGTTTGAAATTCACGTCTTCAGATTCCTAGCTGTGTGATTACAGTAGGGCAAGTTATTTAATCTGTCTGAGCCCCAATCTCCATAAAATTAAATTGAGGTATCATTGCCCATTGGGATAACACTACTTACTTTATATGATTTTTATCATGTAAAATAAATGAATGTTTGTAAGAGGTTCAGGCTTTGGCCAATATTTAACATTCAGCAAATGTTATTTTTTTTTTTAAAGCAAAACAAGAACGAACAAACTCCTCCTTGTTGTGAATTAATCCCGGGGACACATTTTTAGCAACAATTTAGCCAACTATGAGGGAAGGTACATTATTATTGTTTCTCAGGCTAAATTCTGAGAGACAATCACACAGAGGGTTGGTTCAGGTTTCACGGAAGGCCCAGCGATGTAACGGACCTTGGACATTTGAGATAGGAAAAGTTCTGAAGAGCCTGTATTAACAAATTCAGCTTAGCAGAGCTAAATGGGGAACTTCATGCATGCTTGGGGCTGCTTCTCCAAAATCTAGATTTTTCTGTCTTTCTTTCCATGGGGGAAACCATGCCGAATCGTACAATAACTAACTACAATCTTAGGCAGGTATCGCCAGCACTGTGTAAGTTTCAGGTATACAGAACAGTGATTTGACTTACATACATCATGAAGTGATTCCCACAGTAAGTTTAGCGAACATCTATCATCTCATAGATAGAAAGAAAAAAAAAATGTTTTTCTTGTGATGAGAACTCTGATTTACTCTCTTAACAACTTTCATATATAACATACTGCAGTGTTAATTATATTCATCCTGGTGTACATTACATCACTGGTACTTAATTGTAACTAGAAGTTTGTCTCTTTTGACTGCCTTCCTCAACTTCCCCTTTCCCCCATCTCCCATCTCCGGTGACCACAAATCTTTTTCCATGAGTAGTTTGTTTTTGAAGAATAACTGACCTAGGATACTGTTAGTTCCCAGTGTACAACATAGTGACTTGATATTTCTATACGTTTCAAAATGGGTCACCATTATAAGCCTAGTTGTCGTCTGTGACCGTACAATGATAATACATTGTTATTGACTGTATCCCCCAGTCATATAAAAACTAGCAATTGCAGGCAGGCATCATCAGCCCCTTCTGCCAGCTCCCTCTGGAACACAGTTCTGTTATCTCCCCAACGCTCAGAGCTCAACTGCAAAGCAAGGCCAGCCTACAATCGCCTATAGTCTCATCTCTTAGCCTTCAAGTCCCTGTCTCCTGCAGGGTTGCCTTGGGGAAAGCAGGTCACACCACTGACATATCAGATTCCTCACCCTAACTCACCTTTTTCAGTTTCACCACGCCCTCCTGTGTTTCATAGTCCGTCGTGATTTCAAACAATTCCATCCCATCTCCATCAACAATATTGTACGTGACTAAGCCATTTTCTCCAATGTCTGGGTCTTTAGCCTTCACTCTTCCTACTTCCTCCCCGGGGACAGCTGCTTCCGACACAGACATCTGGTACACGCCTAGGAGAAGAAGATATCTATTTTTATTTTCCTTTTTATTTGGCAGCTGTAGGACTTTGGATTTCATTGAATCCCAATAAATTTCTCAAAGGGTTTGACATTGAACTTTCTAGTGACAGAAAACATGAAAGAAGTGAGTGGATGGGAAGAATATCCCACATGGCTAGCTCTTGTCAAACAAATGTTTTCTACAAAGGACGATGAAACAGTATCTGGGTTTAGAGTGGTAGGGTGGGGTCACCTGCCACACGTGAGAAAGGAAAACAATGCAGTTACATTTCCCATCAGGAACTGATGGAGGGCCATGTATGTCTTTATACATCCAAAAACCAAAACTTTTCACATCTTGGAGATGGTCCATAAGTTAATTCTAAGGCTCCCATATGGCATTGCCAGCCCAGAAAAAAGAACCCCTCCTCTGCTTAAAAGCCTTCCAGAACTCCATATTGATGTTAAAATCGAATGCAAATTTTATTCTTCAAGGTGATGACCCTTCCAGCTCTATGACTCTCTTCTTACTTCATCTCCTTCACCATTCAATCAACCGCTGCCTTATATGAAAGAGTTCTCATAGTGTGGCCTCTCCATGTAGAGTTATTTAATGCTTATTGGGAACCTAATATGTGCCAGGCACTGCCCTGGCCTTTGGAAACTCAGTAGTAAATGAAAAGGTCAAGATTCTTCCCTCATTCTAAAGAGAAAAAAAAAAAAAACCCACATGTATACATACTCGAGTATCGTTGCTAAGAAGGAGAAAAATAAAGTACGGTGAGGGCCAGTGAGTGATGAAAAGAGTGAATATGTGACTGTGTGTGTGAGTGTGTGATTGTGTGAGTGTTTGCTCACGTGAGGGTATGCGAAGGTGAACACTTGCATTAAATACATGTAGGTGAGAAGGAGAGGGAGAGTGAGAGGTTGATTTTGAATAAGCTGGTCAGAGAAGACACCCCTCAGAAGGAGGCATCTGAACTCCCCTGACGGGACTGAGCAAGACAAACCCTGTGACTATCTGGGGATAAAAATTCGAGACGAAGTGGCCAGCAGATGGCCAAAACCCTAAAGCAAGAGCATCCTGACTACATACAGAACTGCAAGACACCAAGTGTGTGACCGGCGCCTTGTGGTAAAGGTAAGGGCACAGTGGGAGGTCAGTGCCCAACTGTGCACAAAAGGCATCGGAGGAGATAGAAAAGACTTCAGGTTTTCTTTAAATTTCGTGGGAAGGTTTTCAGTAGGAAAGTAAAATTTGAGATGCTCTGATTTTGCATTATCACAATTTTAACATATTCTCTGTGAAACGAGAAGCTAGGGTTGGAAACCTGGCCCCGACCACTTCCAAGCCCAGGGGTCTTGGGGAAGGTACTTCACCTCTTTAAGCTTCAGTTCCCCCTTACGTGGATTTTATCAGTTCCGTTACACTGTCTACATTGATCTGTATATTTCAGTTTGGGTCCATATTCAACTTAATCACACCAAGCCCCCTAAGATAAGGGACACATGGGAGGTGGGAGTCTCTGCAGATAATTACCAATTTACACGAGGGTTTAGAAAAACCTGCTCTGAGTTGACTTTCTCCAAACCTCATTCAAGTTCACGGCTGTGACACTGGTCTCCGCACAATAGTGATTTAACTTGATGGTCGTATGTGAGTAAGGGCACTGATGGCTGCCTGCTAAGAGTCGTGCGTGGGCTTTTCCACGCAGACGATTGCAGAGTGTGGATAATGAGGCATGAGGATTTGCAGAGCACTCGAGGATGACGCTTAAGCTCACTGGGGATGCGGACCTTTGCGCCTGACCAGGCAAAGCAGTTCTGGGACTTTATGAGAACTGGCTATTGCCCTGTAATCCTCTACCTCAGTGTCTCCCTTGAGTAGATTACTGTCTCTGGATTCCTTTGAGTGACCATGGTGCCTTCCTGGGGTTGGTTTTTTGCTTTCCCTGTTCCTTCATTTGTAAAAAGTGCCACCTCTCTGGCAGTAAACTCGCAGGCTCTGCAGCTCTTCTCCGCAGCTAATGAAGAAGACGCTGTTACGGTGATGTCCCCATGATCCAGCGTCACTATGGTCACACTGTACCTCTGTCTACACCTATACACACAAGACCAGATTTGCGTTCAGAATCTAGCTTTGCCACATCCTTTGGGCAACTTGGTGCACCTTTCATGGAACCCAGTTTTATCTGTAAAAATGGAGGCTCTTGTAGAGATTGGCAATAGTAGTAACTATTCATTAAAAAAAGATAGTTGCTGTAATTATGATTAATAACAACCTTTCAAAATCATTTTTCTTTGATTTCCTACTGCAGTCCTATCAATTCCGTAGAAGGAACAGAATCCCCTAGATAATAACAATGACTAGCATTTGTTGACAACTTATGCCAGATATCACTGTAAGATTTTAGACCAGCTCTTTTAGTTCTAACAACATCCTATTGGGCCCTGTGGAAGACTGCATTTTCCAAAAAATGGCCCAGCCAATATCTCCCAGCCCACATGCTTTTCTTTCAACACGGCTTTAGCAGTCCTTCCCTTGAAAGGTGGGGTCTACAAGAACTCCACTTGAATTTGGGCAGCCTCATGACTGCAGTGGAAATGACGCTATCTGACTTATGAAGCTGGGTCACAACAGGCAATGCAGTTTCTGCTTAGTGCTCCTGGGG
Source organism: Camelus bactrianus (assembly GCF_048773025.1). Lineage (NCBI taxonomy): Eukaryota > Metazoa > Chordata > Mammalia > Artiodactyla > Camelidae > Camelus > Camelus bactrianus. Next base: position 64,168,388 of record NC_133547.1, on the reverse strand, counting down.
CTCTCCCTCACTTTCGGAACCTAAGCCATTCCTTAGAGAGGCCGGGCTGGAGGGGAACCAAAAGCCAACACCAACTCACCAGCCATGTGAGTGAGCGATCTTGGAAGTGGATCCTCCAGCCCCAGTCAAGCTGTCCCCTTCAAGTTTTGCCCAAATTGCAGACTCATGAGAAAATAAATGATTATTATTGTTTTACACCACAAAGGTCCGGGGCGGTTTGTTAGGTAGCAATAGAGAAAGGATTCAGGCACTATTACCTGTCCAGGTTAGAATGGAGAACACTGAGACAGAGGCAGGTTGATCCATCACTGCATCGCATCACGAGTACCTAGCCAAACGGGTTTGCTGCGTCCAGGGCTGTGGACCATTTTATGCCTCTGCTTTCTCCCACTACCTCTCTTCTACTTAGGTTTTTTTGTTGTTGTTGCTGTTGTCTTGTTTTTTGAGAGAATTATATAAAGAGCCTCCATTTTTCTAGATTTCTTCTTGAAAGCCGAGGAAAGCAGGGACGGGTCAGAGAAGAGAGCTGGCCGTGGCATCACTGGGAAGTGAAAGCCACGCCCACCTACTTACTCTGCGGGAACTTTGGTGGGTTGTCATTGACATCAGTCAGTGTGATCGTCACTTTGGTTGTCCCTGAGAGTCCACCCATGTGTCCACCCATGTCCTTGGCCTGGATCACCACGTGGTACTCCTCCTTGGCTTCCCTGTCCATGTTAGGAAGGGCTGTTCTGATGATACCTGGACAGGTGAGCAGGGAACATCACAGATATTCATTGACAACGTTAAAACAAAAAAGATCTAGGCACAAGGAAAGCGAAGATGAATAAAACAGCACCTGCCCTCACAGAAGCGCCACACCAACAGCATAATTATCCTCAAAAGCAGCCATGCCCGGAGCATCGTATAGATGTATTTTCTAGCAATTTGTCACAATTAGTAATGTAGCATTAAAATTTTATGTTTTATATGTTGCATTGTAAATGCAAGTAATAACCTCATCATTCTCAGGTCTAACACGGAAAGACCTAAAGACTCATATATTTGAGAATCCAGTGCATGAACATCCGTATCATAAACCCATGCTTCTGGACTGCCAGCAGAATCATTTGACAATCTATGCCTGCATGCAATTTTTAGAAACATTTTTGTGGTCCATTTTAAGTTAAAAGTAGAAGGTGATACATTAAAATGTTAGCATTAATTTTTTTTTTAACCAAATAGGTTAAAAACATACACAATGCTATACAAACACTTACTGTCCACTATCACCTTTCACTGACAACAATAATACATGGAGAATTGAATTCTACATGATCTCTGGATATTAGCACACTGTAGGTATGGAAACCACGCTCACTTAAATCTTTGGGGAACACGTGCAAGCTTTTTCTGTTTGTAGACCTGATAACATTTATACTAGAAATATAAGAGAACATCGTGGAAGCTTTAAGCTCTTATCCTTCTCTGACTCCAGTGGTTATATGTTTCTCAGCAACATCCTTGAACTCACTGAGCCTCTTTTTTCTTCCCTGTAAAATAATTTGTTAGGTTCAAATTGGTGGTTCCTATTTGTGAATCCCTGAGACAACAAAGGTTGCAACTGGAGTCCCTCCAGCTGTTTTAACATCTCAAAAATCTAGATGAAATCCTACATTTATCCTTGGTTAATATGAAAATTAACTGGCAAAATTAATTGGTAAATGCCTTTGATGAAATCATAGCAAACAGCCCCAGAAATTGTGATCCGAAGAAAAGTGGCTACAAATAAATGATTACACAGTTAGGTTGAAATCATATTCAGTAAGTGGGCCAAATATGTGATTGGCAGACCATGTGTAAACATATAAAATATACATGCATATTTGATAAATTTTAACTCTACCAACAAATGTGGATGATTTGTAAACCTCTTTCAAACACATGGGGCATGTTGTGGAAAAAAGGACTTTCGGGCATAATATCGCAGACCAGCAGTCTCACAGAATTTTAGTGTTGATTCATAAAAGGATCCTAGAATCAAATTCGATATAAATGGAGTGGAACATTTTGGTGTGGGTTTTGGTGGTTCTATTCGTTCATTCTTTTGGTTTGCTATTTGTTTTCAGTAAGGAATTTGCAGAACCTCCTTTCTGGACACTAATGCCTTCTGAGAATCTCTCAGCACGGTGGAGGAGACGGGGATGTGCTGAATCCCGGACGTGCCTGAGCATCAGTTCCCACCCCCACAACCCCCAACCCTGCACTGCGGTCTTTAGAGCAAGCTTTGAGAGCTGCCAGTTTTCATACCAGCCCTCAAGTCCTTTGGTCTCTTAATTTGGATCCAAAGTTGAATTTTAAGATAAAATTTAAGTATTTTAACATAAATTCTTAAAAGTTGAATTCTAAGATACGGTTTTAAGAGAAAAGTTGCATTCTAAGATGACATTCATTACTGCGACAGTGCAGTACAGACAGAAGCAATCATCAGTATGGTTCGCTGGATGCCGACTCCAGGCCAGGCACACGCACAGCGTCTAATCCTCACAATGATCTTGTCAGGTGGCCCTTTTATATTTGAGAAAACTGAGACTCATAGGTTTTAGTGAGCAGCCCCGGACTCCTTATTCAGTGTGTCATAAATCACAATGACATTCCATGGTACCTGTCTGTGCTTCTACTGAAAAGTAGGGCTGTCCTTCCAGGATACTGTACACCAGCTTGGCACTGTTTCCATAGGTGGGGTCATCTGCGTCTGAAGCTGTCACCTGGATGACTGATGTTCCTTCAAAGTGAAATACAGTCATTAGCAACAGTCCCTCTGCTTTTCAAATTATATCCTCGTTTGTAAAGTTTTGTCTTAAGATTAAAAACTGAGGACAGCCCCCAAATTATTTAACATCCTTTCATTTCCCTGGGGTTGAGATGCAAAAATAATCTCGCTCCCTCCCGCCTTCCCTCCCTTCCTTTTTTGTTTAATTCCCATGGCTTAAAAATAAACTTTCTATATTCATCGTGCATCCTGCTATGCTTAGTAGTTAAAATAATATGAGCATTATTGCAAAAACATTCTAAGACCCATGCAATTGGAGTGTTCAGTATATCAAATAATTAAATAAAAATCTTCCCAAAGAGTATAATAAAGGATAATTAATGATGAATTGCTTTTCATGAAAGGACAGAGTGCAGGCTTCCATCTGTAGCAGAGCAATAAATACATCATTTTATTGTTGCTTTGCATGTAATAAAATGGCTGCTAATACTACATTTTAATTAATTTATGGCTATAAATATTGTACAGAATGTTGTTCCCTACTGGCATGAAAACTGCATCTTCCCCCCTCTAACGAGCCTGGTAGGCACAGAGCAGAAGCCACCAGTAGACACCTGGTGAGCTCTAAGGCAAACATTTGTGGGTCACAATGGAAGGAAACCAGGGAACTGAAGGAAGATGGATTCTGTTTTTCCTACAAAAGACTCCGTTCCTTGATGGTCACAAGTATCTGAGGGCATGAAATGCTGGGCTTCAGAATGGGGCGGGGAGATGCTGGAGGGAGCGAGCCAGTGATTACCGAATCCCTCTGTGTCAGGCACCGCTCAGAGCACATTCGCAGTATTCTGCCAGTGCCCCCTCTGCTCGGCATTTTTACATCCATGCTGCTTGTGAGACATCGAGTGTGAGAGGTAGGAAGCTGCGCAATCTATTTTGCAAAGTTGGTTATTGCCAGAGTCAGGAGTCTAACCTCTATCCTGCAAACAACCAAACCCAAGACCTTTTTTTCTATGACAATTTCAGCAGAGGGGCCAGGTTCTAGGTGGGAGGCAAGGGAGCCCATTTGCACAGCCTCTGAGAACCATCTAATTTACAAGGTTGTCAGTGATTTTCACATAGTATAAAAGTAAATCTCATTTTTTTCCTCATTACTCTCTGTAATTAATTCATTATTTCATGCAAACCACTTTTTTTGAGCTCTTCCCACATAACCAGGCACTATTCTAGGTAGTGGAGATTTATAAGGGAATTAATAAGTTCTATTCCAGACCAACATGGAGCAGCTAGGGAAATTATTAATTTTTTATGCTTAATTTGCTTCTAGAAATCCTCTAAGTTCACTGAATCTCTGTATTTTACATCTGTGTAAATTTAGCCCTCATTTAACCCTCAACAGAGTTTACATTATCCTCATTTTATAGATGACAAAATGAAAACTGAGGAAGAAGGAAGATACTGCCAGGGCTGACCCGGCTGGCCGGAGGCACAGCCGTGATTCCAACCCAGGGCCGTCTGACAACAGACTCTACTCTCGTAGACCACGACGGGAAGTCTGGTGCTGATCCCTAAGCACCAAGGAGCCCAGCAAGGTGGGAACAGTGAAACCCGCCCTGGAGCACTTTTCCCCTGGCTCAGCCGCTGACACCACTGTCCCCTCTTTAATGATTCATTTGATGTCTGCTGTTTCTCATTAAAATCCTCAGGTGAATACTGAGAAACAGAAGGACCTAGCAGGGCAAAGGGAGGAGAAGGTGAGAAATGGCTCAGCCAGGCTTTTATTAATATGAGGAGGTTTTGACTTTAGCTGGAGGAGGAAGAGGAGGAGGAGACTTTTTTTTCTTTTTTTTCTTTTTTAAGCATCGCAAGCTCTATATGCAAAATGAAAGGAGATTAGAGTTCTAGGGTCACCTCTGTATCTAACTTTCTTGAGCAGGCTGATTCCCAATCTCGGTGCTTGGTTTTCTCATCTGCAAAATGGGCAGTTTGGCCCAGATGATGCTTAAATTCACTGGAGTTCTAAATCTCTGATTCATATAACTAGACTCACTCCCTGATCAGAACAGCCCTGATCACTGTTTGAAAGACAGACCCTTCTTAATAAGAGGCATGCTTCTCAAGAGACCCCAAACTACATGCATTCTACAAAGCCAAACAAACAGAAGTTATTGCCAGGAAAAGGTAGCCAGGTGAAGAAATCCTTCAGAAAATTATCCTCTAACAACACAAATGTGTCTTGACATGTGATAAAAGACATACCTGCTTCTGCATTAGTCTAACAGATGGTGACACAGTGTCATGGTTAGGTCTGTAGTCTGGATCCACTTAATAGCTCAGACGACCTTGGATAAATTAGTTAACCTGTTTCTAGCTTGGGTTTCCCATCTGCAAAATATGTCAAATAGGACCTACCTCATTGCAAAGATGAATCATTGCAAAAATTAAATGCAACAGTGCATGTAAATCATTAATTAGCACGGTGCCTACATGCTACAAATATCGCTGCCGCTGTCACTTCTTGAATACTGACATGCACCAGTGACCAAACGCACGTTATGTCTAATCCTGCATGACTAGAAACTTTTACTCCCATTTTACAGAGGAGAAACTCAGGCTAAGAGAACAGATGTCACCGATGCCAAGTCACACAAGTTAAGAAGCACCAGAGCCAGGATGACTTGGCTTCCATCACGTTCCTCCCACTCCTCCACACTTCCTGATATTTCATAAGTTTAGCGTTTAAAACCTCAGGGTGATTTAAAATATCTGAAACTTCAGCTACATACATGAAATATTTTGTTTGTTATTTTGCCATGGAAGATACAGCATAACTTCTATTTCCTGACCAGGGAGAAGGGGCACCAGCCCACCCACCCGCAGAGACACCAGGCCTGTAGGTGGTGCCGGGGTCCCCTGCTGTACGCACCCACGTTGGACCTCTCGGGCACGTTGGCGTGATAGGTCTCGTGTAAGAACTCGGGAGGGTTGTCATTGATGTCCTGGACCTTGACAATGAATTCCGATGGCGGTTCCAGGGGCCGGTTGGTGTCCCTGTCCACCGCCTGAGCCATCAGTGTGTACTGGGCTCTCTCCTCTCGGTCCAATGTCTTGGTGGCATGAATATTCCCTGATTTGTCATCAATCACAAAAATGGTTCCGGCTCCTTCACCTGAGAGAATGTATTTAATGTTCCCATCGCCAGAGTCAATATCGGAATGAAGCTAGGAAAAAAGAAACCGAGATTTGTAATTCCATGTCAGGTGCGCTGGGGAGGCAGAGACTCATTTACAGGCTTTTACTACAGTACACTGTGTACACACACACACACACACACACACACACACCATGAGAGGCAGACGTTCTCACACCATTTTACACATGAACAAATGGAATCTTAGAGAAGATAACTCTTGGCCAAGGTCACACAGCTGGGGAGCCATGACACCACAGTCCAAAAATTTTTTATAAATTGTAAGATTCATTCTCTCCCTCCTCCCCTCCCGTGACATATGAACACATACAAAATATATATACATATATAGATAGTTATTTTGTAAGAAATATATGCATTTGAAAGAAAATTAAGAACACACATTTATGCAATAAGTAAATCTCAGTTCCGACTCCCATTCCTTCATTTCCTTGCTCAGAGAGAGAGTGCGGTTGTTACCAGTTTCTTGTGGATCCTCTACAACACATTCTATGCCTGTGTAAGAATATCCATACTGATACTCCTGCCCTGGTTTATTTTTAGGCAATAAAAGGCACAGTGCACGTACCACTCTTCACCTCTGTTTTCCTACAGGAGTAAATAAGGTGACCCTTCCACACTGCTCCATACAGATCGACCTCATCCACTATCTGGATGTTATTTATGATCATATTTTTAGCAGTCCTCTTCCAAAGGTCCCCAAGGTTGTTTCCAGGCTTTTGTTACCACAAACAATTCACTGATCAGACTTTCTAGAAGACCCTGTGTGTGGCCCAGGAAGGAGGAGGATTTGTGGATGTGCCCTGCCTGGAGACTCTCCCGTCCTCAGCACAAGCACGGGGCGGCTGGCCCGGGATGATAGCAGCTTCTTAGACGATAGAAAGAACCTCAGATATCCTTGGGCCGTCCGCCTCTCTTAACAAAGCCCAGAGAAACAATGGTGTTTGCCTAAACCCATGCTCGGCAAGGCCAGGAAGTCATCCAGGTCTCCTAACTACCCGGCCGCTATCTGTCTGCCTTGACTCTGCTCTGTGCTTTGTAACACGGAACTCCCCTCAAAGACCACATCCAATTTCCCTGTAGCAATAAACTCTTCACTGTACCTTGCTGTCCAACCTCAATTTCTGCAGCTGTCATCTTAATCTGACTTCCTCTGCCTTCATTTTACCCTTTTCGTGGGAAAAGATAAGCATTACTTTTACTGTTCTCATAGGCTTCAAGAGTAGCCAAGTGGATAAAAGGCTCTTGGTTCTACCTACTATATAAGAAAACCTAGTATAAAGTAAAAAGCTTGATTCAAAAGGTATTGATAATGATAATACTACTTATTATTTATAACTTACTATTATCTTATTGCTTATTACTATCAATGTCATTTTAATATTATTATTAATGCCATTTTAATTATTACTCTTAGGAAACCAAGGCCTGGAGAGCTTGCCCAGAATCACAAAGCAAGACTGAATACACTGCTTTTTAAATGTTCTTGTATTGTTTCAATTTCCCAAAAAATATCTAGTTGATTTGCAGTGCCTCGGTGAAGCACGAAGTATCTCAGCTTCAAGCGGATACCTGTAGGCACAAATTATGTTTTGATTTTAGTCCATAGTGCTTCTCAGGAAAAGAAGGAAAAAAGCACACTTTCCTTCAGAACTCACTATCCATAAAAACCCACGTGTTGTCATGAAATTATGGCTACACAATTCTTACGAATAAGGCAGAATGTGAGTATTCTACTAAGCGATTTGAACGTATGAACCAAATTGTCCCAATCTTCATACAGTTTCCCCAGTAAGGGCAGGATCCCTGCCACCATCCCCCCCCCCCCCCCGTCTCTCCCATCAGTCAACCCCCAGCAATAGTTTGCATTTGTTTGTTTCCCCGCCTCAGACCTGACAAAAGTCAGAGGCTCAGGCGGGTTAACGTGGAACAAGGAAATCAATGCAACGCGTGTTTAATAGAAGTGCCTAAGGAAGAATGTTTCCAGGGACCTCCATATGCTACATGTGAATTTGGCAAAACTCTTGGGAATTAAACAGATACGATTTCATGATAAACCAAATAACTAAACACAAAAACAAAAAACTTTAAAAATTACTGCTCATTATTTTTATCTTATTTTCAGAGTTTGAGGTTAGATATGAATTTTTTTTTCTCTCTCCATACAACCAACAGCGATACTTATTAGGTTCAATACAAAAAGCAGTTTGGGAAAGCTTTCAGTGCTATCAAGGGACCCAGTCACTGAGACAAACACAGTTCCTAACTCCCAAGACTGATGGCTTCCCATCTGCAGATCACAGCGTGACAGACTGTGCTTCCTGCAGGAAATCTAAAAGTCCATGGTTTGAGGCAAGAACATATAACGGAATAAAGACAGTCTCTTCAGCAAATGGTGTTGGGAAAACTGGACAGCTGCATGTAAATCAGTGAAGTTAGAACACTCCCTCACACCATACATAAAAATAAACTCAAAATGGCTTACAGACTTAAACGTAAGACAAGATACAATAAATCTAGACAAAAACATAGGCAAAACATTATCTCATATACATCTCAGCAATGTTCTCCTAGGGCAGTCTACCCAGGCAATAGAAATAAAAGCAAAAATAAACAAATGAAACCTAATTAAACTTACAAGCTTTTGCACAGCAAAGGAAACCACAAGCAAAACAACCACCTACAGAATGAGAGAAAATACTTGCAAAAGATGAGACTGACAAGAGCTTGATTTCCAGAATATATAAACAGCTCATACGACTTAATAAGAAAAAAACAAACAACCCAATCCAAAAATGGGCAGAAGACCTAAACAAGCAATTCTCCAGTGAAGACATACAAATGATCAATAGGCACATGAAAAAATGCTCAATATCACTAATTGTCAGAGAAATGCAAATCAAAACTACAATGAGGCATCACCTCACACCAGTCAGAATGGCCATCATTCAAAAGTCCACAAACGATAAATGCTGGAGAGGGTGTGGAGAAAACTGAACCGTCCTACACTGTTGGTGGGAATGCAGTTTGGTGCAGCCACTGTGGAAAACAGTATGGAGATTCCTCAAAAGACTAAAAATAGACTTACTATATGATCCAGCAATCCCACTCTTGAGCATATATCCAGAGGGATCCTTAATTCAAAAAGACACCGGCACCCCAATGTTCATAGCAGCACTATTTACAATAGCCAAGACATGGAAACAACCTAAATGTCCATCAACAGATGACTGGATAAAGAAGTTGTGGTATATTTATACAATGGAATACTACTCAGCCATAAAAAAATAATAAAATAATGCCATTTACAGCAACATGGATGGCCCTGGAGATTGTCATTCTAAGTGAAGTGAGCCAGAAGGAGAAAGGAAAATACCATATGATGTCACTCATATGTGTAATCTAAAAAAAAAAAACAAAGACAAGTGAACATATTTATAAAACAGAACAGACTCACAGACATAGAAAACAAACTTATGGTTACAGAGGGGAAGGGGATGGGAAGGGATAAACAGGCAGTTTGAGATTTGCAGATACTGACTGGTATATATAAAATAGATAAACAAGTTTATACTGTATAGCACATGGAACTATATTCGATATCTTGTAGCTTATGGTGAAAAAGAATATGAAAACAAATGTATGTATATTCACGTATGACAGAAGCATTGTGCTGTAACCAGAAATTGTCACAACATTGTGAACTGACTATACTTCAATTAAAAAAAAAGTTCATGGTTTGCCAAATTCCACTCTTTCAGAGCATCCTAAATCACTCCACCTTGAATGTCATCAAATCAAAGGTCATTAGGGAACAAGTCATCTAGTGTAGTCCTCCTGTTCAAGGGGAACTCAGATCAGCATAATCACAAAGAAAGAACATAGCATCCAACCACTTGACTTCGATTCCCCCATCCACCTTGACATCAGACTCGTTCCCATGTGCCTCGATTTTCAAGATCACTCATTACTTCCCCTTCCTCTCCCTTTTCCCTCTGCCTCTTAGTAGCTATGACAACAGCTTGCTCCACAGAGATGCTGAAATGGCTCTCAGGTCCTGTCTCTCCTACAACCCAATCCTGATACACACCCTGCTCCCTACCAAGGAGGTCCCTGCAGCAGAGGTCCTATTTTCTCAGAACAATTCATGCACAGCTCTCCACATTGCTCAAGCCACACGGCCCTACATGACTGGCATCTCTTCCTCTCTCGGCACAGAGCCCATCTTCTGGACAGAACGAATTCTTCGTGCCAGTGATTCCCTTGTGCTCCCACTTCTCAAGACTACTTCTATTTTGGGTGTAATCTTTCCATTTTGGATATAAATAAATTAAATTGCCTTGGTATATCTCTTCAAAAAGCTACTTTCTTATAGCCCTGAACAATATTATTGAGACGCTAATATGAACTTCCTCCAGAGACGTCTATTTCATAAATACGGAATGCTGTTCTCAGCTTGAACAGCAACTAAGACAGCTTTGTTGGAATCTATGAGGCTCACAAATCAGCACCCCCTCAAATCTGCTCTTGTCCCTTTTCCCCCCTCCCTGGGTAACTCCTACTCCTCTTTCAGGTCACAAGTATTATCACTGTCTCCATGAAACCTTCCTTCACCCCTCCCAGACAGTACCATGTAAATTCATAATCACGTCTACTGAATTTCTTCATTATTCTACTCCTCACTTTATTATCTTTTTAATTGCTTAGGTAACTGTCTCTTTTCCACTAGTCCCTGAACTCTGAGGCCAGGGACCACTTCACCCTAGGTTACCATTTGCTTTGCTCTGTACCGGCTCATAGCAGGCTTTCTGATCTTATGCATGAACACCTCTCTGCTTGCAGTTAACGTCACCATCCTCTGAGAGACAGCTGTACATTTTACTGTAAGTGACAGTCAGTTTTTCAAACATATTTTGGACTCTCTTTCTACCCCTGCACTTTTTGGCACCAGTCCACAGAGAACGCAGGATCTGGGTAGAGCTAAGATTCTCCAGCCTTCCAAACTGGTTTTCGCCATCCCTAAGCCAAAGTGGATAAAATCCCACCCATTCTTAAGACATATCCATTCATCTCCTCAAATATGCACAGAGGCTTCCCCCAACCTGGGCTTTAGCACAACCCGGGGACACAATAGTGATGCTGTTCCTGATGGAAAAGTAGCTTCAGGTGGAGGTGGGGAGACAGATGAACGCATAGACACATGCGCTGTGAAAAGGATAGCTATGATGAAAAGAGCACAGAGAGTTAGGAGAACACAAAGGAGGGCACCCAAGCTGGGTTTGAGTGTGGTCGGGGAAGTGTCCGCAGTTGGAGAACGGCTAAATAATCATTTCCATTCAGCACACTATTGTGTAGCCATTAAAAACAGAGTTTTAGGGGGCATGACATTAAGTGGAAAACAGAAGTGTTCTTAACATGGCTAAGTCTATGAACTGGGGAAAAAAAAAAAAAGGCTGGAAGGATGTGTGAACAAGGACTTTGTGGTTTTTGCTGGATGGCCACACCATGATTATTCTCCCTCCTGGACTTTGCCTTGACCACACCCTGGTACCGGGAGGGAGGAGAGTGGGACGCGGACAATGAGCGACAGCAGCCTTACCCTGCCCACGAGCACGGGGTCCGGCCCGGTGTACTCCTCGATGACGAAGAACTGGTTCCAGACCCAGCCCCTCTTGGAGCGCTGCAGCACCTGGCCCTCCTTGCCCTTCTCATGGTGCCCGTGGAACGAGGGGCGCAGGTGGCTCCTCCGCTCGGCGGCGAAGGCCTGGCTGTGGCACAGCACACCCAGGCACACCAGGGCGGCTCGTAAACAGTAGTTCTCCTTCATTTTTGGTTACGTGGTAGGCACAGGACAAGGCAGCTGTCACCCCTTCCGCCAAGCGTGCGGCGGCCTGGCAGATGGTGGCCTCCCAGACGCGTCACACAGACCTCTCTCGGGCTGGAATGTGTCTCCTCGCCGAGCACATCACGTCAGGGCTGCCCTCGTCCCCCGTCGGCCTCTGCAGGCAGAAGGGAAGGTCACATTAGTCACCGGCTCCATCCCCACTTCATTTCAGTTCCACTCAGTAAACACTGAGCCAGGCTGGGCCCTGTGAGGGCTTTGCTCTGGGTACCGAGGAGGCCAGCGCTGGTCAGAGATCGTCCCCGCTCTCAGTTTACCCCGTGGTGGGTGAGACAAACACGTACACAGAGAAGCCCCTCAAGGTCTACAGGAGGATAAAACGTGTGCTGTGCAATCCAGCTGCCCAGGTCTGAGGGCCAGTTCTACACTTACTCGCTCTGGGTTTTGGCTCAGCTGACCCTGAGCTCTGCTTGCTCACTTATGAAATGGGCACCAGAATCGTACTGGCTGGCTGCAGGGCCTACACAGGGATCCTGAGCAATAACACGCCCCCGTCTCAGCACCAGGCCTGGTACGTGGTAGGTGCCTCATGTTTACACTGTTATTAATGATCATACTTGTGCTTGGGGATGGTACTGTAATAGGGAAAGTTAGAGCATTATGGGCACCCAGGAGAGGAACACATAATTGATGGGGTTGAAGATGGAAATGGCAGACAGAGAGTGGGGCAGTTAAGGAAGACTTCCCAGAGGAGGGGATGGCTGGGCACAGCCCTCAAGATGAGTTACTGTGGTAAGAAGGGCATGGGTGGGATGTACCCAAAGCCCAGAGCTGGTCACAAGCACAGCAGTCCCAAGACTGTTCAGCGTGACTGGATGGTATAATGAAGGAGGAACGTAGCGATGGATCCTTCTAGACACAGGAGGTCGGGGCAGATCCTGAGATGGTCCTTGATGGCCACCAAAATGTTTACCAGTGTAACAATGGGTCAAATTCTCATTGGTGGATCAGTGAAGGCTACTGTGTCAATTCAGTGAGCAAGATTTGCTCTTGTCTGCTCCAATGCCGCCCCCCCCCCCCCACTGCCCAAGAAGCTGAAGATCCTACCTTAACCTGGAAGTCTTTCCAAGGATACTTTATAAGCTCTCTCCAACCAGGAAAAGCAAAATAAAGCAGCATTCCCCACCAACTGGTGGAAAGGTCTTGTTCCTGGCACCCAGCCATGACTCAGCGATTCACCAATAGTAAGGATGAGCCACTAACGCCTTTCCATGCCCCTTGTAGGTGTCTGACCCACAGTCACTCCAGTCCTCTCTCCAGCACACTGGTTCTCCTCTCTGGTCCTTAACTCCTGTCTCAGGTTCCTGGGCTTCTTCACTGGACTTAGTCTTTCTGGTGCTGGAAACTTAATTCTCCCCTAAGGAACTTGCCTTGCTCATTCCTATGTCTTAGGACCCCACATTTTCTCCCCAGACAACCATTCTTTCTCTTTGAAGCATCACCCAGACACCAGTTGGAACCCTAGTTCCCAGAAGGAGATGATGCTCACTACCACCCCTACCAGCAACGTGAGAGACTCAGAAAATTGCCAGGCACGGGGGATGGCCCACTGATGCTGAGGATGACACTTCATTTCAGCACCAGCTGGTCTAAATGAAACTGGTGAGATTCCTGAGTGTTGTAGGAATAAAAAACCATCCTCTGTTTCTTTGCTATCTAACTTGGATGAAATGGCTGGGAGGAAGAGGGGAACAGGAAAGAGGGAGTCTGCACCTTGGCACAGTGGACTGTACTTAGACTTGGAGCTCAGGTAGACCTGGACTGGAATGCTGCTTCCATGTATTTCAAGCCGGGTGGCCTTGGGCACACCAGGCCAGCACTCTGAGTCTCCACAGCCTCATCTGGAAGGCAGGGATGATAGGAATCGGGGCAGGCAGGCAGGGCTGGAGACAGAGTGGGCACGGGGCACACACTGGGTCTCTCCCTGTCTTTCCAGAGCGCCACAGCCCAAGTCCACAGGCCTCACTCGGCAGAAGGAGGTGCTCCTGCCCTGCAGGTGGAGATGCCTCAAAGACAGGAAGAGTTGCTTTCTCTAAGAGGTACAGAGGAGTAGGAGTCACATGGAGACACCACAGCCCTCTGGCCTTCAAGGTCTCGAAAATAAGGGCACTGGTGGAATTCCAATTTGTTGGTGCGGAACCCCTTCCTTCCTGAGGCTCTTTGACTTCAGCACCCCAAGCCTTTCGGCTTCCTTTGTAATACGGCAAACTGGCATCTGGGGAGGCCACAGATGTGCAGTCATTTCAGGTGTCCCTCACTGTCCTCAATGCCACTTTATGGATGTATTATGTAAGTCTCTTTTCAAGGAACAGGGAGTTTGGTGTTTGTTGTTGACAGACCTCAGGATACACAGTAAAAGACTGTGGAAGAGAAAGAAAGATTCAAAAGACAGTCATCATCTAACAGCTTCACCCTGAGACTCAGGCATATTAATAATACATCAAATGCTGTTTCTTGCAAGGCAAACTGCATGGAAACACCCCAGGTAGGGACCAGGAGGAGTTAGGTCCTAAAATGAGGCCATGCGAAGCAACAGGAAGACCCCTGCACTTAAGAAAGCCCAAGCTATGATTAAGAGTCTGCCACTAGCTTGTGGTGGGACCTCCTCAGTCTCCCTCAGGGAGGCTCTGCCTCGTTCTCTGTAAAGTGAAGCCAGTGGGTGACGTTTTCTGCAAGTGGCTCTCAGCTTCACGTCCTTGTTTGGACTTCTGGTGAGAGATTTTAGGGAACTTGCGATTCATACACCATCTTCTTACTAGACTGGATGCCTCTTAATGGTTGGAAGGATATCTTATTCACAATTACATGTCCAGTGCCTGAGCTCAAAGCAGGACACCAATAAAATCTGAATGTATGGTTTGAACCTCCTACTCTACTTTCAGATTTGGTATCCCACCACAGAATCTCAAGAAGGAGAAATAGAAAAGAAAAAGCATACGGTGCAACAAGATCTGTGCCCACTGCACACCACGCCAAGTATTAAGTGTTCACTCACACAGTGATAACTTACTCTTGCATACAGACCGTGAAGTGTATTTGAAAGAAAAGGTTTAGTTAAAGTTGATGTTTCTGCACCTCTTTTTTTCTGGCTGCCATTTTGCTGTGAAGCACAATTACTTCTGACACTCAACGTGTTGAAACAAGATGACAACTTTTTTTTACTTTATAAAAAAAATTTTAGCTTGATCTTAATGAATTTAAGAGTTTCCACATGACCAATAAACAATACATGTCATCCTCTGTCACAAAGGTAAAATTATTTTCTTCTGTTGGAAAGAATAGCAAAACCAAGTTGCTTTTAAAGTAATCACCAGGCGCATTATTTATATGAATGCATGTACGACATAAAGTTACTTTAATAGTTAATCTCAAGTATGTACAAGATGAATTTCAAGACATGATTTTTAAAAAAACCAATTTCAGAATGAAAGTTTACTTAGGAAAAGATTTTTCTAGCCACTGTTCTGAAAACTTTACAAATAGTAACTCATCTATTAAATTCTACAACAAACTTATGAATGGGTGTTATGAATATTCTTTTTAAAGGATGGAAACTGAGGCCTGGACAGAGTAAACAACTTATGCAAAGTTATGTTTCTGATAAATCGCAGAGCTGGGTTTGAACCCGTGACATCTGGCTCTGGAGTCTGTGTCCTTAACCAGTGAGCAACACCGACTATCACCACTGGTTGGTTTCTGAGGTTCATAAGGAAATCATACAGACGCTGTAATAAGAACAGTAACCCAGAAGCCACCTGTAAGTAAACCAACATTAGAACTCAATATATGCTCATAATATGACTATGATGAAAATGTTAGCAACAGTTAACATCTGTCCATTGTTAATTATCTCCCTAACATTCTTCTAAGTGCTTTCAATGAGTTGAGTCAAATTTTCACAATAACTTTACAAGGTGCTATTGCTGTTATCCCCATTTCACAGATAAGTAGTCTGACGCATAGCAAGATTAAGGAACTTGCTTACAGTTCCAGAGCCAGCAAGTGGAGGAGCTGGGATATGAACCCTGGATGTTTGGTTCCAAGGTCTCCATCCCTATTCCCTACAGTCCTGTGTGTTATTGCCTCTCCAAGGGAAGGCTGCAGATCCAACACGGGCACACATCCCCAGACACTCACAATAATGTCATGATGAAAATAAGTTCTGGTGGCACTGTGATTGGGGGCGGGTAACGCTGTGACTAAAATATTGAAACCAAACCAGAAGGAAGAAGATAAAGCATTTTACAGCAATGGTCAAGGTAAAGATAACAAGAGGGATGAACAGGAGGTAATTATATCAGTTCATCAAAAACACAGTACAGCCAGGTCCTAAACAGCACCAGCACATCTTTTCTTTTTTATTTTTTAAACCCCGTTGCAGAATTTCTAAATGCACAGGTCAAAAAAATGTGTTCAGAAAGATGATTGTTATTTGAGAAGTGCTTCTGAAATCTAGAAATCTGCTTGATGTACGCAGTGGTAGAGAGTCGGCAGGAATCACGCATGAAAATGAGGCAGGAGACCGCCCTCCTAAGAAGACCTTGACGTTGGTAATAACTCAGGAAATACATCAATGTTCTAATTGGTTTCAATAAAGACCCCCAAGGCAGTTCTTGAACAGTCCTTCCATTAAAGCGCTTTCTAGCCGCATGCCAGAATGTCTAAGCATTGGAGTTCTACTAAAACATATAGAAGGACTTTATTTTATGATGGGAGCATATTGCTTGGGAAGAAAAAAATACACGTTGTTTAAAGTCACAGGAGTAATAACATGACAGGAAAATGGATTTGCAAAACCACCGGCTCTAAGTGGGAGGCTCGCCCCTCCATCTTGAGAGCAGATAGCACGTCATGAGCTACTGCGCCTTGAGCAGAAAGCTCTCTTGCTGTGCCTGCTTCTGTCTCCATGAAAGGAAATCACATATACGGGTGTTTAAGTGTATTTGGACTCCTGCTGGAACTTGTTACCGGGTAGAGAAAGAAAGACGAAAGCGCTTAGCAGAAAGCAAGCGGCTTTGGTTTCTTAGCGTTCTCCTCCCCTACAGAGCTGCAAGGATCAGACAGGCTGACCCCGTTCTTTTCATTTCCAGGGAGCTAATTTACAGTTAAAGACAGGTTATCATTACATTAAGAATATTGCCGAGGCCCACACCAGAACTCAAAACCTTATTCTTGCAAAGTGCGCAGTCCTCTTGTTGGGAGCGCAGGGGCTCTGGTCCCCACCTCAACAAACACAGCTTTGTAACCAATCGGATTCCATTATGCAAATTAATTCAAGCATATTTTATTCCCTGTTCAGATCGCATCACTCAGCACCGAGCTGGTCTCTAGTTTCAAATCGAATCACAGGAATTACGCCATGTCCGTGGAAATCACAGAGAACAGAGGAGAGGAAGTATTTACAAGAACTACTGAATCACATTTCTTCCCTCGATTTCTATGCTTGGAGCAAAGCATAAGCTTTTTGGTAAAAATCACTTCTGCTCAGGTGCAAAACACACAGCAGAGACTGCAAAAAGGGCATTGTATATGTTACTCTGCTCTCTAATACCAAATGCAAATGTTAAAGTGGGCAGCAAAGAGGGCCCCTTATCAATGCCATGACCTTCTGGAAGGGCAAGTGGAAATTTTAAAACTGTTCCAATGAAAGTTTCTTTGTTTCTAGAGAAATAGAGACCCACAGGAGTGTCAGTTTGGAAGTGAAAAGCTCACCCACTGCCTGATGTTGGGAAGGGCTGGGTCCAAATCCTGGTTCCATCCCTTATGGGCTACACAGAATTAGGTAATCATAGTTGGGATTATCCGTGAGGAGGTGCTTGATTTTTCTAGTGCTGGGAAGTATACTCACGGCTTGGTGTACATCATTTAATTGTATTTGTACCACAACCGTATGTAAGGATCACCCAAGATATTATCTACAAGGAAACTGAAGCTCCAAGTGGTGAAGTCCATCGCTCAAGGGTACACCCTCATCACAGGCAAGGCCACAATTCAAATCCAAGTTTTTGTGACTGCAAAACCCAAGCTTTGGCCTTCCCTGGCTCCCAAACTCTGAGAGTCGACCCCCACCCCCCGCCCCCAATCTTCAACACAAGGAGATTGCATGATCCACCTCCAAGGACGATCTGAACTCCAAAATTGTATTTGACATTGAAAAGAATCTTTGTTAGTTGTGACTTTCACTTATTTTTAAGTGTGTACAATCCACCTTTCTATTCCTAGGCTTTTATGGCCACAGAGTATCCAAGGAATCCAGCTTAAGTCCTGAGACCCCCAGACATATAGAATCTTTCACTGATTATCTTTTCAAGTAATTAAATCCACTTTAAATAAGATGACTAAATACAATGTGTGCAGTGAGGAACATTATTTTTGCTCTACTCAATCCTTAAGATGGTCTTTTTCTCATTGTAATACTTTTGAATGTTAATCATTAAGATGAATAAAATACATCCATACACACAGGAAATAACGTTGTCAGCCATGTTGTCTCAGGCTGTGAATAAACACCCTATATGAATGTGTGGATTCTCTTGCATGAATGAAAGTACCCGAGGGAAGATTAGAGCAAAAATGGTCAAACAGACGCTCAGCGTAAGGTAGCATCATTTGTGGTATCAAAGGCCTATGTGTAACTCTCTCTTTGTCTCAGAGCAGTAATGTCAGAGCAGGCAGATAGCTAGATATGAGCAGAGAAAGGGGGACACAGACCAAATGGCAGGAATGGGGCAGAAAGGGGGGGCACAGGCCAAATGCAGGAAACCACACATCATGTAAGCAGCAGGGGTTCCTGGGCAGAGAAAGAAAAGCAGGAACCTTGGGGCTGATAAGGGATCATGCCTTTTGGGATGACAAGTGGCCTGGAGAAGAACAAAGAAAGGTGAGAAAAGGCAGGAATTTCTAGCGTCCAAATGTGACCTTTTGCTCATTATGCCCTCATTTCAATAAAATTAGCCTTGCAGATCAGAAGTACCCATCATGCACCGACGCCATGACACTCCCAGTCCAGACTAAATAAAGACAAAACTCCCTCCTCCCTTTGGGAAGGTGGAGTTGGGATGAAAATCAGGGAATACGACCCCAGACTTTTCTCTCCCCAGTGAATATTTTCCCCATTCATTTTTACACCCTATGTAACTAACTTGCCAAAGAAACTCAGGGCAGCCGCTCACCTGAGCCTGCCCGCTCTCCCCTGAGAGTGTACTATCCATCCTTTAATAAATCTTCACTTTACCCTTTTTTTAACCACTGAGTCTTGTCTCTGAATTCTTTCTGGGACGGGACAAGAACCTGGAACACCGGTTGCATCAATCGGCAACAGTAACTGTCTACAAAGCTTCATTTGCTGGTCCCTTCATTCAGCAGTAACTTTTCACAGTGCCAGACCTGGGTTGGGCCCTGGAGATACACAGGGTGTAATGCACCCCCGGTCTGTAGACTCTACCCCAGCAACGGTGAGACGATCGTCTCCGCAGGTAGATGATGGTATGACGCAGTTAAGTGCAAACAGGACCGGGTACAGGAACACAAAGGTTACAGTGACCCCATCTCTGCGGATGAATTTAACACATCACTCCTGCCTCCTGCCTGGCCTGCTCCAGCCTCTTCCTGGTGAGCGCCGGTATCCTCAGTCTCCCACGTCTGGAGATTCCACTCCCGCCCTGAGCCATGGATGAATGAACCACACCTGGTCTAGTGATAACCAAACCAGAAATGACAAATCGACTGCTGCTGGTTTCAGACTCTGTACCCTGGCCCAAAATGACACGCTGGGTCAGTGAGATTGCTCGGGAATGTGAATGAAGGAAAACGGGAACCATCTGCTGGTTAGTAAGGCAGCTGAAACAGAAAGGCTATGAGGCACCCGGAGATGGAGGAGCCACCACGAAGTGACACCCTGTGGCCCATGTTTCAGTGAAATCAAGGTATGAGCAACTCAGAAACCAAACAGAAACCAACGTGGCCTCTGTCACCAAGCTGCATAAATGGCAGAATGCATGGCCCTGTTCTCTGAACATCTTGGCAATCAAGGACTGCCCTCCTGCTGCTGTCTCCATGGGGCCCAGCCCTGCTGATAATCTGTCCTGAATTTCTATGAGGTTGTTTACCCTGCCCGATGCATCAGATGACAAGAAGCCTCCTGTCCGTGAACTAACTTGAGTGTTTTCTTTTATCATCAAACAGCAGACCTAGTAAACTACAATGCTCAAGAGGAGAAGTTCCGTGGTTCTTCCCCCAGTCAAGGCTGAAGCACTGCAGCTGTGGAGAGTCTTTGTGCACAGATCATCTTTTTCTCCTCTGAATTCCCAAGGAACCCTGGGGCAACAGGACGTGCTAAAACAAGACAGCTATGTTCCAGCAAAGGTCTGCCACTGACAGCTGTGTTACCTTAGAAAGAAGCTTCTTCCTTTGGCACTAAGTTCCCCCTTAAATAGCCTATTGAGGGTGCTCCCATGTCTACGGAGCCTGTGAGTCTGTGCTGTGCTGAGACAGAGCAAACTTCCCCTGGATGGAGGGCGATGAAGATCTTGCTTAGAAGGTCTGGATCTCAGATGGCAGAATTGCTCCAAGCACAACGCCAGGCGGCTCCACTTCCATCAGATACAATAGGAATGGTATCCTCTGGGACTAAGCAAGGCAGAGCTCTGCCAACGCGACAGGTCTTGAAACCCAGCAATAGGAATCAGGACTTCATGTGATGGACAGTGGGACTCCATTAAGGACTCTCGTCAGGAAACCGATGGAGTCCGTGCTGTCAGAGGTACAGAGGACACACTGACATGAGGAGTGGCAGTTCTGACACGGTGGTTGAGAGTCAGACGGGGTTAGAGGGTTACAGCGCACTTCTGTGTCTCTGCACTGTCATCCTGAAAACGTGAAAAACTCCGGGACAGGTCTCACATGGGGAGTGCTGAATGGGACAAGATGGCGCAGGAAGAGAACTTCGTATAGTGCTTGACATGGCCTGGTACACGGCAGGCGAGAAAGAGGATCAACCGGGAGTTTTGTTCCTTCAACAAGAATGTATAAATACAAGCCCTGGATACACAGACATGACTATAATATACATACAACATGCGATAAGGTGCAAGCCTTACTAAGGGCTCCAGGAGGCTGTCCATTAAGAAGAGATAAACAAAATGATACCTCTAACAGGGATTGCTCTATGTAGTAATAATGCGTGACTCTTAGGAGACTTCTGGAGTCATTGCAATATTCAGGTGGGAGGTAACATGGTTCAGAACTAGAAAAATAAGCCCTGTGTGGAGGAAAAGGGGCCTTTCTAGACACCGTGCAGATGTGAAGGGCCCTGGGAACAGGAGAGACTGAGGACAGAGGATGAGGCTGCAGTCTGAGGGGCGTGAGAAGGCAGTGGTGCTGCTCCTGCCTCCACAGGAGAAGCAGCCGGTCTGGGGACACAGAGTGTGAGTTTGGTTTTAAACATGTTAAGCTTGTCAAGTCAATGGATGATGCACAAGTGAAAAGCTCAGAGTAAGTTCGGTTTCCAGGTTCTTCCAGGAGCAGGTGTTGTCAGTATCAGCATTTCTGTTTCAAGTTTGGACATTCTGTTGCATCAATCAATCCTAGGATGTCAGAACTGGGGGAAACCCTGGCTCAGATTTTCTGCTCTTAGTCCTTCTTCAACAGACAAATGGGAAAACTGAGCTACAGAAATGATAAGTAACTTGCAAAACAAAAGGCAGCATGAACAAATCCCAAAGTGCTCACTTGACAGAGGGAAAATATAGGGAAAGGAGCAAGTATTAACAGTGAAAGATAATTTTATACCCTCTACCCCACCCTCCCCCCGCAACACCCGGCTTAAAAGCAGTCCTCCTTTTCAGACTATTTCTACGGAAATGACCAGTCCAGGTTCCATAAGGGACCAGACATCAGAGATAAGGAGCTGGGATGGGAGCTCTCTTTAAAGATGATCAGTGGAGAACTGTTAGAGGGAAAACAATCTGCATATTCTCGTTAGAAGCTGACATCCTGCAGAGAACCACTTTCCACAATGTCTGTTTTTTTACAGCATAAACAGTAAGAGGAGGAATTATCCCAAGGTGGCCTTAATAACTGACAAGGACTTGATGTGGTTTTTTTGAAATAATTACTAAGGCGAGGAGAGAGAGTGCCTCCTATCACCACCGCCAAGAGCCTTTAGAATTCCGAGAAGGCCAGACCGTGACCCCAATCCACCGCAGTCCTCGTGCACCCGTCCAGCTTAATCAGCCACCGAACAGGAGTGAGAAATGCAGAGAGTCAAGCTGCTTCCAATTATCGGAAGCTTGATTTTTACCTGAGTGTTGGTGGGCTGATCTGGAGGTCTCTTTCTAATGTTACCTCCCCAAACTACACTATCATGCTAAGAGTAGACTAAACTCGGGCACATTTTTAAATGCCTTTTTTTCTCGTACCTTTATATATCCCGCGGAGGGTTCCCCTCCCTCCCTTGTTTTCAGAAAGCAGACACCAACAATAGCCTCATGATGATCATACCATGGTTTCAAATAATCCAGTCTTTGAAGCCTGATTCTTTCTTCTCAAAGGCATTAACGCCATTTATCAAAAGTAAGGGGATTTTTTTTTTTGAAAAAACGTTAAGCATTAAAGAAAAGTAATGGGATACAGCAAACTAGTCAGGTGCCTTGTACGTGTGCAGAGCGTTTTCTGAAGCACATGCCAACCACTCAGACGGGCAAGACTTTCAAAGGCAATGCTAAGTGTCTTTTGTGGGTCTCAGATAATATGGTTCACTTAATTAGATTTTCTATAATCCCAGGTTAATCCTACTGTGAATTACAGACGTGAGTTTTCACTCGCCTGGCAGAAACATCTATTCCTACAAATGCATTTTTGGGAAAAAAAAAATATATACGTTACGTATAATTCATTACCAGAGTCGTTACTGCAGCGAAGCCACTCTTTCCTCCCCCTCCACCAGGTAGAAGTGACCAGTTCCATTCCTTTGGATCACACTGTCCTTTTAAGCAATTTAATATAAGGGCACTTTTAACTCTCCTTATGTCTTCCTTTCTCCTAGGATATATGAAGTTCCCTACTTGGAGGGAACACAGCTAACTCCTCACTAAATTCCTTGTCCCTGAGTACAGTGATGTATATGCTGACAGGGCCTCTGTCCCTCATGTGGCTTAAAATTTAGACTAGTGTCTGTCTGACTCTAAACCATTTAAAATCAATGAAAGCAGGATTCAGGACTTTTGAAGTTTCAATGTACATTCAAGGTAAGAACCACTGGTCTAGAGCTATGCTATCCAATATGGTACCAAACTAAACACATGTGGCTTCTTATATTTAAATTCACTTAAATTAAATAAACTTTAAAATGTACTTCCTCCATGTGCTAGTCTCATTTCAAGTGCTCAATGCTCACTTCAATCATCATCAAAAAAAAAAAGTCCTATTATTAGTCAGTATTGGTCTTGAGCACTACAGCATCCTTCTTTGAAGCAGAAATGTCTGTTCAGTGAATGAAAGTATCCAAGACCCGCCATGAACGAACTCACAGTGCAACATCCAATCATTGAAACCTCAGTTTCCCTGACTGTTGAGTGAAGGGCTGGGTGAGACAGTGACTCTCCACATGAGATGAGCAGAATGCCCAGAAAGTCATGGGATAAGGGCTACGACAGGGTCGGGGTGGGGTTGGGGGATGAGTGAACCAGTGGGCCCCAGGCCCACAGCACACAGAGCACACAGCTAGATTCAGCAAAATGTTTCTTTGAAAAGCAGTTCAGCCGCATTTTAAAAAAGAAAAAGGAAAAAAGAAACTACTTCTGAGATCTTGATACCTGACAGACTTGCTGTCTCAGTCCCGCGACGGTTAGTGAATTCCCGCTTCAGTGCCCGTAATCTCCTGGTTTAGGGAGGAGGTCCGGGCCCAGGAAGCTGGGGGGCCACTGACAACCGACAACTCACTTCACCTCTTGGAATGTGTTTCCTCTTATGAAAAGAAGGGCGAATGATGCAGGACCTCCCTGGCTCCCAGGTTAATTTGAGGGTCGAATGAGATAATGGATTGGGAAGCTCTTTGTAAAAGCGTAATGCGGGCTACACAGGTGCGGGGAAGCTTGAGGAAATGCTGACAGCAGCAGCAACTTCCATTCCTTTGGGTAACTTTTTAAAGTTTTGGCTTTTAACCTTTACTGGTGTGGACTGAGCTAAATGTAAATGAGCTGTTACTGTTACAGAGGGGAGATGTGATTTCACTCCTTCTCTCTTCTTGCAGGGACAGAAAATCTGCCAGATGCTGCAAGTAAGGACATGGTCCCTTTCCTGTGTGCCCCAGGACCCAAGGGGATTCCACAGTGGTGGCCTGTGAGGACACTGACCTCCACTGTAGCTCCTTGCCTGGGGGATGGGTGTGTGGCAGGGACAGGGGATGGCTGATTCCAACAGGGAAAGCTGTTACCATATATTAGGGCCCCAGACTCAACAGGGATACAGGCCAGAAGTCCCTCGGCAGAGACCAAGGGTCTTTCAGTCATCCTTGATGTGGGAGGAGAATGGAGCAACCACGGCGGGTGTGGACAAAGCTGCCAAGTATTGTCACAGGAGAGGCCTGGGCTCTCCCGACTGAATGAGTTCCGGGAGGCGGACGCGGCAAACTGCTCGTTCTCCCTTCAGCCTCTGCTTGAAACAGCCTGGCCCAGGGGGAGGAGGCGTGGCATAACTGTTAGTCACTTAACATCTACAAACTAGGTTCTGTTTTTCTTTTGAGCACCTACTGTGCGGCAGGCACTTGCTAGGTGCTTTACATAGATTCTTTATAACCTCTCTCCCTCCAGCACCTTCAGGAGTTTGGTATTACTGCCTCCTTTGTTCAAATAAGGAAACAAAGGCTTTTTTTTTTTTCCCCCGAGAGCATTTGGTTTAGCTCCTATGGACAGTTAGTACCCAAAATGGAATTTGAAGCCATATACGGCCCATTGGGAGCTCTTGCCTTTTCACCTTTGGTGATGAACTTCTCTGTAGTTCTCCTCTGAAGGTCTTAGTTTTTCCTTCTGGGGATGCTCAGAGCTCACTTAGATGTTACTCCACCATTTAATAAATATGTGGAGGATTTCTACAACAGGTAAATGCTACCAACTTAGGTGAAACATATTCTTTGCTCTCAAGGAACTCAGGTTACTGGCATTTTTAGAGGGTAGGCATTCCCTCCAAGAGTCTTAAAATCGATTTTCCACTTCGAACACCACCAGTCCCTTTAACATTTCCTTAGAGGAACTGCCCCAACCCTTCCCCAGCTGTTCTCCAGCCTGCCCCCTTCTTCCAAATAGTCCTTGAAAGAATGAATCATGATTTTCAAGCCTCTCCCTCACAACATTTTCCACTTTAGAACAAAAATTTTTTATACATCCTTCACTGCCTCAGCCTCAGAGAAGGTGCTAATGAGTAATAAAATGCAAGTGGTGTAGGGAACTGTAGGAAGGCAGCCAGACAATAAATATCTTCTAACAAAAGGAACCAGCCCAACGTGAGACAGCTCTGTGAGATCTCATGAGCTAATCGCCATTGAGAAGACTGGGTATGTGGCTCATGGAAGGAGGGGTAGTGCCTTAGTAGAGGCCAGTCCCACACATCAAAGGTTCACCCAAGGGGAGGCCCAGAAGTAGTCTCCGACCGGAAGAGACTCAGTACCCACACTGCAAAGGAGATTCAATCCTGTTTCAACAGCAAATGGAAAGGACGTGACAATACCATTTTTTAAAAAATAAAATTACATAAGCCAACAAAAAATAGGAGACTTTAATCAGTGTATAGAGCACCAGTCCAATGGGGTATTTCCCCAGACATGCATGATTTTCCCAGGAGAAGCCTACGCAGCAGGGGGTGGCTTCTACCCTTGCTCTCATGAATGTTACTTACATCCTTTGACCAAGTAGCTCTTTCCAAAAAGATTTTATCAGAAAGGCAACCTTGCAATCCATGTGCCATCTCTAAGGTAGAAAGTGCTCTTCAGCATCACTAAGAGGAAGTCCCTTTGGACCAGAGATGCTCCAATTGAGCAAGGAGCTAATGAAGAAAGAACAACAAAGAAGCTACTGTAAGTCACGAACTGTACCATCAAGGACTGACTTAGCCTTCCTGGCAAGACGTCCATGACAGAGATGCCCAGTCTGACATCTCAAGGATGGTCCCACAAGGCCGTGGAAACATGGTTTGGTCTCCAGGTTCAGAGTCTGTTCCTGCTTCTGATTCCAACCACGACAGTGGGTGTCCCAGGCTTGGACCCTCTGCATCCCCAGGGTCTAAGTTCCCATCCTCCATCTCTTCCATGCATAGACATTTTAAGACCTAAACTCCCAACAACCTAATAAAACCCACCCTGAACTCACAGTGGGGGCGGGGTGAGGAGGGGGAAGAGATTCAGCATCTGAAAGCTACTTGATTTGACAAATGTACACACTCAGAAAATAACTAACCACCCCAGATTAAGTCAGCTCATTAAAATGAATGGTAAATATGAACATTCAGAGAGGTATACAGTATACTCAGGGTGGCACAGCCACTTCACCAAGAAAGGAGACAGGACCTAGATTTGGAAACAGATGGGCGGGATTTTGAAAGATTGAAATGGAAGGACGATACTACAGCTTCCTCCTCATTCCTCCTCCGAAGCCGTGCTCTCCACATCACAAAAGCGGATGCCTTGTTTCCTGGGAAACCCACTACCTAGTCCTCACTGTGACTGTTGCTCTGCTGAGAAGCCCAGCTGGACAGTCCAGGGCACTGAGGGTCCACTTAGACCAGACCAGGTTTTTCCCCCAGGACTCTGCCCCTGCCTCTGGTATTTTTACCTACTGCTCGGGGTCTCACTTCTATCTGGGCAGAGGAGACAGTAAAGGATGCTGCCTCCTGCCTGTATCTGTGTATCTCTGGTGACGACTGTGCTCCTCCACCAGGTGGACATTCTTTGAACCAACTCAGAGGACTTTGGGATTCTGGGATCTTAATAGTTTCTACTGCATTAGAGTTGTTCAAGCTACCCTGCCCTCCCCACCACACACACAGACACACACATGCCTGTCTCACCTTCCTTCCCTTCCCTCCCCCTCCCCACTCTGCAGCTGAGATGTCCCAACAGGCCCTACCTATGGCAGTCTCTGCAACTTGCTGCCGGGGCATGCTCAACCCTACAGAATGAACCGAACCCTTGGCTGCTGCACAATTGAAATCCTTGTCTTACGTCAATATTTCACTAGTTCGCACACCCTCTTCAGCAGACACCCAACCCTCAATGCTTCAGTAAGCTTTACAAGGGAGGGTTTAAGTGCTTAATGGAATGCGTCCTGTCTTGGCAACTATGTTTCCACACAAAAAAAGGGGATAGTTTTCAGATTGTATCCCGACTGAAAAGTGACACTAACAAAGTGAGCAGAGTACAGGTTTCCTGACCTGAGGAAGGGATGGAGGCTTCACTTTGAGAAACCCCAGGGAAACCTAAACCAAAACCCACAGAAAATGTTTCTGAGGTCATAAGCAAAAGCAAACAGACATTCTATTGCACATAAATTTAAAAGAAGCAACATCTCCTTTAACTCATTACAAGTCACAAACCTGGCATGAGATTGCACTTTGAGCAGGTAGATGCGAAAAGATACCTTTTTGTGTGTGCAAAGAGTAGTAAAGATCTTAATACAAATCTTCATGTGACTCACTTCTCCTGACTGAGTCCCGTTTGAACCAACTCTTGATTTGTTAAGATGGGGCAGATTTCTAGGAGTAATTATCACAAACTTGCAAAAGGTGCTTTGTTTTAGAGTAGAAAAATTCTACTCCCAATCCAATGATTTAGGAATGAACACTGCTTTAGAACTCAGAAAGACAGCATCATGTTTCAAACCCCACTGTGCCTGATAAACCTATGGAACCAGAATGGTCAGGTCATTAACAGTGGAAAGCAGGGGTATTAGATTTAGCAAATGAAAAATACACGGCACTGAAATAATTTTTTTTACTGTTAAGTGGAAGTGGTTTTTTTTTTATTTTAATAAATTTTTAAAGGTTACTTTCTACTTATAGCTAATTACAAAATATTGGCTACATTCCCCATGTTGCACAATACATCTCTGAGCCTATCTTACGCCCCGTAGTTTGTACCTCCCACTCCCAAACCCTTATATTGCACTTCCCTGCCCCACTGGTAACCAAGAGCTTGTTCTCTCTCTCTGTCAGTCTGCTTCCTTTGTGTTATATTCACTAGTTTGTTGTATTTTTTAGATTCTACATGTAAGTGATGTCATACAGTATTTGTCTTTCTCTGAGTTTCAAATAAACGACAGTTGTCTTTAGTACAAGTGTGTCCTGCGCAATTTGAGGGGGACATATTTATCCTAAAACACTTATTTGTTGTTTATATGAAATTCAAGTTTAACTGGAAGTCCTATATTTTGTCTGACAAAGTGGAAACACCTGTACAAATGAACTAGACAAGGTAAGCCAGTCTTCAAGCTTCAAGTTATTTTTATCCAAAATCCCAGAATCATTCTGCCTCCAAATATCTTGTCTGTGAACTCAGAACGCTCTTGCCAAGTCCCGACAGAAACGACGTCACTAGGCAGGAGAGAGCACACTTGGCAAATGTTGACAGTTTGGAAACTTTTAACATCAGTGCAACCGAGGTCAGAGGAACTCAAGGAAGGATTTTAGATTTCCCTGGAGAAGGCAGAATAGGCAGCTGGCTATTGACAGGCAACCTAAAGTGAAAAAGGCCTAAGGATGAAGGGATTATCTGTAGTGCTAATTGACTGAGGTATTAGGAATAATGTTCTCTTTCATCCTGAGTTGACACTGGTTCTCAGAAAATAACCGATACCCAAGTGTCGGAGTCGGGGTCATTTATATTAGGAGCATGTACCACGCTGGATTAGCAGCAACTTCCAAGGTCATTTCAGAATGCAGCACTCATGGACCTTTGTACACACACACTCACACACACACACACAATTAATAGAAATGCATTGTACACACACACTCACACACACACACACACACAATTAATAGAAATGCATTTACCAAACATGCCCTCAGCATGAGCTGGGAACCTAGTGTTGGGCTAAGCAGACGGACTAACAAGAGGGTGCTGTCATGGTCCTCAAGTCATCGAGTGTCTCATGGTGGTGGTGGCAGGCTGTGTGGCAGCCTAGAAAACAGGTCAAAAGAATGTGGAAGATGCTTTGATGGGGGAAGTCAGAGAGCTGAGAGACACAGAGGAGACTCGCACACAAGCGGGCATGAGGCTGTGTTTGGTCAAGGAGGACTTACTTCATCAGCCAGAATTGTCTTGAACTATATGAGTGAGTCAGATGTTCGGGTGGGACCAGCAGGCACAAACATCTAAGGCATGAAATTAGATACTGTGTTCAGGTAACAACAGACGAGTGGGACTCTGAAAGCACAGGGACTGCTCGAGAAGAGGAAATGGGTGAGGCAGGAAAGGCAGGCACAAGGCAGGGCACCCACAGAAATAATAACTATAATGCTAGTAGTGTTTGGCCAGTGCAGGTGAAGGAGATGCTTGGATGCACATTTGCACCACAGCACACAAAGATGGAAGGTCTGCAGGAAGTCAGAAGACCACGCAGAAATGGCCAAATGTCCTTCAGCCATTCTCCTCCGTCAAAATAAATGGGTGTCTGCTTCAATTATTCATTTTCCATCTGGATGCAGGAAGCCCTTAGAACTTAAAAGCAGCAGAGTGCCCAACACTCAGATTTAAGATGTGGGCGTTACGGCTGTGGGGCAAAAACAAAACCAAAAAAACCAACCACCTGTATGCTACCTTCAAGGGCTGGTGGATGGGGGAGAGGACGGAGAACAAAAGGAAAGGAAAATAACATTGCATCGCATGCCTCCAATGCTAGACCTTGGGCGAGGAGCGTGGGTGACACTGACTCCTTAACGTCTTGCGAGGTAGGAATAATTATTCCTACTTGACAGATGAAACAGAGAGTCAGAGAACTTAAGTTCCCCCAAGTTTCTGACATCAGATAAAATGGCATAACCGAAATTTGACCCCAGCTGCAGGAAATAAGCTCAAATACAAGTGACAGGCGTTCTCCAAATCCCCAACAAAATCAGCTAAAGAAAAGTGGCTCATGATAGAGCAGAGGTGGTGCCTATGCAAAGAAGGAAATTAATTTCATTCTGATTTCCCCTGATCCGTACTGTATGTACCAAATCAGAGCCCTCTTTGCAAAATTAAGGGCATCAGTTATCTTCCCATTCAGTCGGAGCGGCATTACACTTGCACGCAGACATTCCCAGCTAAGCGGAGGAATATCAGGTTTTTACAAAATCACTCATCAAGAGGTGAGACCTAACCCTGATTAGCGTTTCAGTAAGAAGCCTAAGACTAAACAGAGAATGAGCGCAGGATCACAGTGGCAATTTGGCTTCTTCCAGACAGCCAAGCTTTTCCTCAGACCAGGCGAGCTGGAGCAAATGAGAATTTTTTTTCCCTCTCTCTCTCTTTCTTTTTTACCCTGCTGTGAAATGAACTGCCTTAAATAACTGATGAGGTGACAGCAAGCCTGTTAAAGAAAACGTTTGCCCATTAAGTGAGGCTTAATTAAACAGAGCACAGGCTAATCGTTCTCCCATCTAGTAAGTGGTACAGACTCTGGTTAAAATCACCCTGGGCTGCAGGGCTTGGGGTCTGGGAGGCCTGTGATGACATCCCACCAGTCAGCTGAGGAAAAAAAATACATACAGACTTTCGGAAATCACAGGCCACTTGGCAAAGCAATGGATGAATTGGAGATGCGCACTTGCATATAAAATTAATCAAATATTAATATGTCTCTGGTTATTCTCTCTTTGGATTGACTTGGAACGATGAAGCAACTACACTCCCTTGTCGCCTCAGATGAGCCACTTGGAACTGCTGATAAAAGGCTTAGCTGTAGGACTGTGAGGGTCTTGGTGACTGGAATTCTCAAGAGGGCATTTTCAATGCTCCATGATAACGGGGACCAGGTGGGTTTTGTTCATCATCTTCTCTCCAGTGGGTGGCACGACACTCAGCACATGGGGAGCATTCAGTGCTTACTTACTGAAGGAGTCTGTGAGATAAAGACTTAGCGTGGACACATTCGTGCCTGCAGTGGTAAGCCTGGAAATGAGCTTGGATGGTAAGATAGTCTGAATTCTCTCTCCCCAAAAATTATTTAAGTCCCAACTCTTGGTACCTGTAAAGGTGACGTTATTTGCAAATAGTGTCTTTGCAAATGCTCAAGCTAAGATGAAGTCACCAGGGTAGACTCATATCCAATATGACTGTTGTTCTTATTAAAAGGGGACATTTGGACATGCGGGAACACCATCTATAAGCCAAGGAGTGCCTGAGGCTGCCAGAAACTAGGAGGAAGGCAGGACACAGATTCTCCCTCACAGCCCTCAAGAAGCTGCTCACTCTGCCAGAACCTGGATGTCAGACTTCTAGCCTCCAGAACTGTGAGACAATATATTTCAGCCATGCAGCTGGCAGTGCTTTGCTACTATGGCAGGACCAGGACACCGACACGGATGGGGAAGGGCAGAGTGCAGACTGAGCAAGATGAGAGAGAACACAGCCCATTGTGACATCAATTCCTCCCAGTCACCCGCCCCCAGGGCCGGGAGCCCCCTGCGAGCACGGGGTTCAAAGCTGACTTCTGCTCCTCATCACATGGCTTCACCTGAAAAATGGAACCCTACAGCATGTTTCTCCTCGGGTGGCTGCGACATGCTGAATACTGTATGTAGCAATATTAAGTGCTCAATAAATACTACTTATTCTTATTACCAGCATTAAAGCCTCGGCCCCTAGAACTTAACAGTGTTGAAGTCACTCATACATTTCTCTTGATTTGTCATCGAATCAGCCGGCACGTAGCTGTGTCTGGACTGTCCCAACAGGGTCGGCTGTAGCTCAGGGTCCTTGGAGTCCAGGCGGGCCCCTCACCATTGGAGGGACGTGGCCAAGAATTCAGGCTGTTCACACTGGCTTTCCTCAGTGGTCTCCCGCTCCAGGCCACGCTCCACCCTGCCGCGCATGTTCAGATTTATCAAGAGGAGACCCTGGGATGTGCAAAGGCCTGGCCATGCTGGGACTGACTTTGGAGGCCTGAAGGTCAGCAGGGCCAGCCAGGTGCTGGGCAGTGGCCTCGGTGAAGCTACTGGCAGCCCTGGTGCCAGCAAGGACCTCAACCCTACTAGTGATCGGGGGGGGGTCCACGGGTGAAAGAGGGAACAGCTGTCAATCAGGTGCACTTGGGAGGCTTCCAGGCCCTCCAGGCTCCCACGCTGGGTGATGCGCCCACAGCTTCATGATCATTATTTCACTCTTCGCAGCAGCTCAATCAGGTAAGAATGACCATCTTTGTTTTACAAACGAGGGAAGTGAGGTTCAGAGGACCTTCGGTAATTCTGGGCAAAGCCACAAAGCACATCGGGAGCTGGCCTTCAAACCCAGTGGACTCACAGGCGGTCACAGCTGACCAGCACCCGCTCTCGCCTGTGGGCATCTGTCCCTGCCTGAACGGTGCTCTCAGTGGGCAGTTACTAATATTTAAACCAGACTGAAGACTGCAGCATCACACCTGTCTGCTGATAATTTAACAGTGATGCACTTCAAAAGGCATACATGCGTTCTGAATACCAGTAGTACTCGTCCTTAATTCTCCACACTGTTTAGAAAATGCCTGAGGTAGAGCAATCACAATAATAATTCACCCTTTACAGCACCTTGTAATTTACAAAGGGCTTTCACAAACATTAGCTCATCAGCCAACAACAGTAAAGGTTATTAGTTTCCTCGTTTTCCTGATGGAGAGTGGAAGAGTAAGTCATACTCAACGTACAGAGACACGAGTGAAGTTGAAGGCTGCTATCCGAGAGCAGGGCTTCAGCTGAAAATCTGGCCCCGAGAAAGGAAAAAATTTCCTTGATGGGGAACAGAGTTTCCAAAGTCTGACCCCGTTGAGCCTCCTCATCCAACAACAGCCGTGATGCGGATGGGCTCACAGTCACGGGGTGCATGTTCTACGCTGAATCCTGGGTCCTGGGTGCTTCATTTCATTCACCTGCACGCAGCCCTGTATGGTTTTACTACTGTTATCTCCACTGTATAGGTGAAAAATGGAAGCTCTGAGGGGTTAATAACTCACCCAAGGTCACACAACTAACACTACCCTTGATCTTAGAGGTTCCACTTTTAATAATGCTACTTTAAGGATTGCCCAATTAGTACAGCCTTTCTCACAGCGAAAAAAAAAAGCTCTGTAGTGTCTGTTTTCTTTTTCTCTCCATCCCCAGAGCCTCCTGACTGGCACTGCATGTTGCACCAGGTCAGAAATGTGCCACGTGCTTGATTCAAGGCTCGGCTTTGTGCTGCTTGGGATTCTAAGAGGCGCTGGGTTGGACACCAAAACTGCTCGAGTGTGGTTTGCCATTAGAGAGATTAATTTTGTGCAAATGCCTGAATCCATGCATCCAAATGTCCCAATGGAGGTAGTTTCTGAGTCACAAAAGACAGGCAGACCCACGTCATCAGGGTCACAAGTCACTGCTCACCACAACCCACATTAAGTGGCATGACCTCCTCACGTTCTGCACCCATCGTGTCTCTGGGTGACTTGGACGAGCTTCCTATACTCTCCCCAGACAGTGCTCCTGCCCCTTCCAAAACGATTTAAGACACAGATCCCCCAAAGGGGCTCGAGAGAGACCATCACTGAAGATGGGGCCACAGGCAATTAGCGCCTGGCTTCCAATGGGAGGTTAACTCTGAAGGCAGGAGGAACCACTGGGATGCTGAGGTCTCTATCTGCTTGCAAATGTGTCCATCACTCGACTCTGCCTGAAACAGCTCAAAAAAGAGATCTGAGACGGGGAGACAGATGGCTGACCGAAGACAACAGGGCAGATGGAGTTTTTTTTGCCAGAACTTTGGGTAAAAGAGAAAATGATGAAATAACACCATGGCCTTGCCGTTCTGTCCATTAGGGAGGGAGAGTGGAGACATGCAGGGGGCTGACCAAGTCGCTTCCCAGGCGCCTGCGACGAGCATCAGAGAAAGCTAGTCCCCCAGGCTGAGGCAGGGCCCCTCTAGAGCTATGAAGCTCCGTTTTGGATTTGAGCTATTAATTCAGTTTCCTTCTTCTCCAGTCATTTACCAGCTGTGAAGCATCAGGCAAATTAGTCAATTTTTTCTCAGGCTCTGTTTTCTTATCTGAAAAATGGAGATAAAATGCTCCCTGGCCATGGGGTGGGCATGAAATGACAGGGAAACAGCATCCCACACGCCTCTGACACATAGTAGGCTTCTTCCTCTTTCTACTTTTCTTCTCTTTAATCCTGGACCCATGAATGATGTATCTTCTAAATAGAAGAATCCTGCCCCCACCTTAAGCTTGGATGCCTCAGCTCAGATCCTCACTTGCCTGGGGACCTACTTGTTACAGACAGTGCCCAGTGCCAGCTTCCCATCTATACATCATATGGTCCAGCCTGAGCCGGAAGCACCCACAGTCAGGAACCCTCACGAAGGCTTGCAGACAGCAGGAGAAGGTGATAGTTGTTTTCCATCGTTGTTTTGCAATGGGCCATTTTCTCTGAGAAGCCAAGAAACAAACCTTAACACCAAGTTGCACTTTTTTTTTTTGGTTCCCCTATGATGGTTTCTTATAGTTCATGATTTTCAACAGAGGAACCACTGAACCCAGAGCCCCAGGGTCAAGCCCCTCCCCCTGAGCTCAGTTTACAAATAAGAAAGCAGAAGCTTACCAAAGAGGCCGGACTTCACCAAACCAACACTGCTGGAGGGAGCGTTATTCACACAAAACTATTCCTGCAGGCTGGCTTCCCTCCAGGGCCACTGTTCCTGCCAGAGAGCAGAGCCGGGCATTCCACTGTGGCAATGCCCAGCTCTCCCCTGCAGGTATGCAAGCAAATGTCATGATCGGTGATTCTAAGGGGGAGATAAACATTTACTGAGTTACTACTATGTGCTGGGAACTAGGCATTTCACACACATTATCTCATTCGATGCCTTGCAACAGTCCTGCAAGTACAGACAATTCCCCAGCACCAAGAGGTCCACATACTCATTCCCAGAATTTATGAGTGAATAAACTGTAAGGCAAAGAGGACTTTGCAGACGTGGTTAAATTAGGGATCTTAAAACGGGCAGATTATCCTGGATTATTCAGGTGAACTCAAGGTAACCACGAGGGTCTTGATAAAAGGGGGCCATGAGGGACAGAGACAGAGAGAGAAGACAGGATGAGAGATGCAGAGGACGGCTGATGAGCTCTGAAGGCAGAGGAAGAGGCCATGAGCGGAGAACGCAGGAGACCCCTAGAATGTGGACAAGAAATACTGTTCTTCCCCAGGACCTCCAGAAGGAACATGGCCCTCTTGACAACTTGATTTTAGCCCCAAGGGCTCATTTTGCCCTGCTGATCTCCAAAACTGTAAGGTAAGAGTTGTGTTGTTTTAAGCCACAAGGTTTGTGGTATTTTGTTACAGCAGCCTAGCAAACTAATACACCCACTTAACAGATGAGGAAGCTGAAGCTTTGGGGGGCTAAAGCACTGGTGGTGGGGTCACAAGGAAGCTGAGAGGATGCACACAGGGCTGGGGGTGGGGTGCAGGGCACAGCCCATGCTCCTCTGAGTGACGCCACATCGCGCTGGGGGAGAAGGAGGAGAGTGCAATTTCACAATTTAAAAAATGCAAGTCCCTCTTCAACCCTGGGAGACACTAAAGACAGTCACTGTTTCCTGCTCCATTCAAAACAAAAACAAGCAAAACACCAAAACAAAAACAGAAGCATGGTGTTCAGTGTTCTGTTCAAAGGCACGGTTAGAGAAAGAACCGAAATTCCAGTCCAGATCAGCTGACCCTCTCCCTGACACCATCCTACCCCACGCATAGTGTTGCTTCTGTAGTCCGTGGGGCATTCTCATCGGCACTACCTTTCTGCAAAGAGGAGCACCCTGTCCAGGGATACCAGCGTGTGAGACCAGCAGAGCTCGGGGGAGGCGTGCCTGCTGCCACCTTCACAGGCTAGTACTCACACTAGCTCGAGAGGACGCCCCCCCCCCCCGCCCAGGGTAAGCTTGGTGCACGTGCTGTACAAACCTGGATGCCGTGACCTGGATAGAGTCCGGCAGTCACTGTGAACTTCTGTCTACAAGGCCCTGAATTTGGAACACTGGATATTTGGAATTATTCAGACAGATGCACTGCTGTCACCACCACCCTGAGTCCTGCTCAGGAAGCCCTGTCTACGTGATGGGTGTTGTTTTTAGTGCATTAGAGGTAATACCTCCTTCAGTTGTCACAAAATCCCTATAGGGCAGACGCTGATCATGGGGCGATGTTCCAGTCATCACCCACTGCTGACCACAGATGACAAATAAGCAAGGAGGAGCACAGAGCAGTTCCTTTCCAGCAAGAAACAAGATTAGAACCCGGGCATTACCACCCCTGACAGGCCACCAGGCCAGTCCTTTCAATGAGCGGGGAAAAGCAAACACTCTGAAATAGGTAGGGATCTACTTCAGGAAGTATTAATCTTTCGTTATTAGTATTTTATCCTTTTAACTTCTTGAAAAGCTAACAAAACTGTAATGAAATTGGGAAAAGGGTGGGGGGTACAGCTCATTGGTAGAGTGTGTGCTTATTAGCACGCACGAGGTCCTGGGTCCTATCCCCAGTACCTCCGTTAAAAATACATATATAAGTAAATCTAATTACTACCCCCCCCCAAAAAAAACAAACAAAAAAAAAAAAGAAAAAAAAAAGAAATTGGGAAAGAGGATGTCTGCTGCTTGAGAAAGATTTCCATTTCCTAAATCTCAGCTGCTTTTTACCCTGCGAAGATCTCATTTTATTCATGCTTCCTGAACGCAGCCCAGCAGCGCGGACTGCTGGGATTTGTGCTCTGGCGGGAGATTGCAAACAGAACTTTTGTTTTGATCTCACCGCTTAGGTTAATGCATCATGATTCCTCCACAGGCTGTCTCCCAGGATGCTGTTACTCCACCGTCTGCTGGGGAAGAAGACGTCCCCATGAAAACAATTGAGATGCGGCAGTATTTACAAATCCTGAGTCAGATTTCCATCCTGTCCAACAGGATGAGAATTGGACCCATTATTTACACTAGTAAGCTGAGAATGACATCAAAAGCTCTCTTATGAACTGCAGGGGAGATAATGATTTAAGCGACTTTAATCTAGACACATGCTTTACAATGGAAATGTGCATCTGCTCCTTCTACAGAGCAGAAAAGAAACAGCACTGACTCTTACATTTAATGGACAGGATGCCTAACTCCAAGCCTTGTTTCTAAATATCCGAGGATCCCACATTGCTGTGGTTTCACTTAGAAATTCTGCCTGCACTGAACAAAGAAGATGCATATGAAAGTCCAGGGAGAGACAGAGCCCTGGGAAGTGGAAACACCCTGAAGGCCTGGAGTGGGAATGCAGCTTTCTTCACGCAGCCTGGAAAACAGATATGGTCTCCCTGCTCCTGGTCCTCCTTTTCTCCTAAGACACACCCGACCTTCTCGGAGGTCGACACACCCATACTGATCATTCTCACAGGAGCAGATGAGAGAAAAAGAGGCGAGGCTGCTCTGCAAAGGGAAGTCACTGTTACTGTTGACTGTCCTTGCCATGTCCCAGCATCTGGGGTTTTCCCAGCACGAGCGACGTGGTGTGGGAAGCATCTGAGCACTGGAACCAGAAAGGCAAGCAGTTAAGTCCTAGCCCCACTCTTCACTGTGGCTCCCCAGGCAAAGCAGGGGCTGAGCTGACTCTTCATTCTCTCATCTGTAAAATGGGTACACACTTCCTTCCTATCAATGTTAGTCTGCCCCACACCCTTTCTTCTATCTGAACAAAGCCCAATTCTCTGAACATACAAAATTTCCTTTAATTTAGCACTTTAAAAAATAATGGCTTTCTTGAGATATAATTCACCTCAAGTCCACCCTTTTAAAGTGCACACTCCAATGCTTTTCATAAATCTGCAAAGTTGTGCATCTATCCCTTGCTATCTAATTCTAGAACATTTTCATCACCCTCCCCTCCAATAGCAAACTCATAGCCATTAGCAGCTACTATATTTAGAAAACTTTGTCCCCATCAACATCCTGCTCTTCTTCACGATCTAAGAAATCTTCTCCCAAGACCACACCGAATTACTCCTGAACTTACAGTCAGCACCAAAGTGTCAGGCATTTGATGTACACCCCTCTAGGGCTTCCGGATTGACAGCTGAAATCTCCCCAGCCTTCCCAAATAGATGGAATGGCTGTGGAGAGCAAAGGCTGTGTTGCCTGCATTTTCCTTCCCCCGCCCCGGCCCTCAGCTCAGGCTCAACACACAAGTAGGCACCGGGTAGATGCCTGGCTTGTGACCGACTGGCCAATCACTGCTTCTTCCAGCACGGTTGTCATCTGCCTGCCTCTCTGAATGCCAGTGCCTCCACAAGCTGTCATGTTCCATGATTATTCTCCCAAAAGCATGTGCTGTTAATTTTTCATCTTAATGAACTGTCCAGTTGAGTTTAGCAACAGGAATAGTGATAGAAACACAATAAAAATGGCTTATGTCTTGCTATTGTCAGAAACCTCCCCACAACACCGGCACATAATTGAAATAAAATATCTCAGTGGCTACAAACATCGTTCATCAAGAATAAAGTGGGGTAAGTGCTATTTTAAAAATTCATACTAAAGGCCTTTATAAACAGGGATTATTGGAACGTTCCTCCAATTGGTATCTACTCAAGCATTTAAGTGCATGGCTATTATGCTCTGTGTTTGCTTGAGTGAAACCACTTTGGGTACCAAGCTACATGTCAGCCCCAATTTTCCAGAGTATTACAGATGCACATTCTTTCCTGGAGGGAGATGGGTCGGGCAAGCCAGAGCAGGCCCAAAAGGCCGTGTTAATGCACAGACGCACACGCAGGAGAGCCATTATGCAGCTGCCGGCATCCCCTGAGTGGAGTGCTCTGGGAACCCATGCCACTCAGATCTGAATGATGGCCCGGGAGGAGCTCAGAGTGAGCGAGGAGAGAGAAAATGA
The DNA here is from genome assembly GCF_048773025.1 of Camelus bactrianus. NCBI lineage: Eukaryota > Metazoa > Chordata > Mammalia > Artiodactyla > Camelidae > Camelus > Camelus bactrianus. Next base: position 64,129,415 of record NC_133547.1, on the reverse strand, counting down.
GGAACAGAGAGCAAGAGAGAGATCTGAAGAGTCTGAGAGACCCAGCAGCAGGGAGAAGCCGCGCTCCAGCCCTCTGCCCACACAATCTTCTAAGGCAGGCGACCAACCACTGTCCTCCTGTGGACCCGTGGGACGGACATTTGAGACTTAGGTATTGGCTTCGGTGTTCATTCAAGAAACAACTATTGAGCTACTCCCAGTGTGGACCACAGTGCTCCTGACGTGGCGGCCACAGGGGTGAGCGAGTCAGACCACGTCTCTGGACCTTGGGAAGGCTTAAACATCTCCTGGGAGAAACAAACAATTGAAAAATGTAAGCCATGAAAGGAAACAGACATGATGATGACTCCATGAAGGATAAGACAGAATAATGAAATAGCAAATAACAGAGCAGCAGGTGGGGCTTTACAGGTTATGACGTCAGGAAAGACCTCTGAGGGGGGACATTTAAGTGAGCCCTAAATGATGAGAAGGAGCTGGGCATGTGAGGGGATGGAGACAGAGGGAACAGAAAGCGCCAAGCCCCCAAGGGTGGAAGGAGCTGGGCGTGCTCAGGGGACAGGAGTGTCCCATGTGGCTGAGTGGACTGGATGGGGACAGAGAAGCAGGGAGTGACCAGGTCACGGAGGGCACTGGCAGCATCGTAAACGTCTGGGTTTTATTCTGATTAAGACGGGATGTCATTCAATAGTTTTGAGTAAGAATTATGGGCAACTGCAGGGAAGCCTTCATCTTACTCCACCTGCAGCAACTTACATCTAGACCTTCCTCCCTTCCATCTTTTTCCTTTCAACTCGACTTCTGACGCTGACCTTGCTTCCCACTGGCCTCCTCATCTGCAACCCCACCCTCCTTAATTCTCGCTCTGGGCAGCCATCCCAGCTCTACCTCCTGTCCAGCCCAAGCCCCTAGCCTCAACTTCTTTCTGGGTCTTCTGATAGCACCGGGAGAAGGGAACGGAGGAGTCCCATGATGGAAGAGGAGAAGGCCTCCTAGACACTCCTGGAAGCAGCATTCATCCTACAAAGCAATCAGCTGGGCTCTGTGGGAGACTTCACCTAAGGGGCAGCCAGCACACTCTGGGAGAGCACCGTTTGAGCGCAGAAACAGGATTAAAGTCTATCTTCTGAGTAGAAGTAACTTATGTTCTGTGTGTCTAGAGGTCCTTTTCTGTCCTGTTCCCCAAAGCATCTTGGTATTCAGCACAGCACTAAAGAGCCAATAAAGACACATTCAGTGTAAACAACGATGGAACAGATGACTTTGGTGTATTCATGCACAGACACGAGAAGGCAGAGATGCCCAGGGCCCATCAAGACATACAGAGATCCCCCAAGGAACCAAGGCACCAAGGGGTCAAGAACCCCAGCTGGAAGAGAGGATCCTTCTCAGCATCCTCAGATAAATGGAGACGGAGAAGGAAAACTGATGCAAGATGGAGTGTTAAGCATCGTGATGTGTTCAGGGATGCCTGGCAATCCGGTATCGATGGAGAGTTAACCAGGAAGATGGAATGGGGCTTCAGGAGATGAAGGGACTGGGGACTGGATCCTGTCAGTCTTAGGAGCCAGGCATAAGACCCTGCAATTTATCCTGCAAAGGACCACAAGCTTCTGAAGAGCATCAGATGGGGTGTTAGACCGAAGGAACCTGATACAATTTGGACTTAAGGAAAATCCTGTGCAGCTCAGTGGAGGAGGACTGGGGAAGAGATCCTGGAGCCAGACGTGCTCCCATGACCTTGGTCACCAGCCCCCAGGCCCTTCCCATGTGAGCATGGGCTGCTCCTGGGCACCAGGGGGTCCAGCTCAAACTTACAACAAGAGTGAAACTACGCCAGTGACAAAGGCTTCTTTTTTTTCTTTGCCCAAAGCAAGATGCAAATGGTTTAGGGGCTTTAACAGCTCTCATGGGTCCATTTTTCAAGACGAAATTCTGAAGAGAGATTGGGAGTGTCGAGAGGCCCAAAACAGTATCTGTTATGAATGGACATGTGATACTTCAGGAAACTCGCTCGACATGTATCCCTTGCCCTTGGGAGTATGTGGCCAAACTTTTGAACATTCTTTTTCATTAAAAAAAAAAGTTTAAGAACTGTTGCTACAGCAACCTAGCATCATTTCAAATGGTGCTTCGATTCTAAAATTCAGAGCCTCTTGAAAGGATGAACTCACTGGCCCCTGCACAATTTCCCTAAAGCTTCCACATGGAAGAGTCTGCCAGGTGTCTGGCTGTAGCCTTCCAGATCTTCAACAGACACAATTAATTGGCGGTGGATTTTAGCATGTCTTGTTACCTTTCCTTGTCTGAGCTCTCAAACTGCCTCGAGCTCGGAGTCCCGTACAGGGCACAGGGTAATTTGGGTTAGTAGCCTCCGGAGGAAATGGTGATTCTCTGGCTTAGGAATCACACGGGGCTGTTGGGGCTGATGGGCAATGGCCTGATTTTGTCCTGAAACATCCCCCTGGGAGCTGCTGAACCTTCCTGATGCACCCAACCTAAGGAGACAGGCAGACTTCGAAGGGGGTCAGGGGACCCTACCTCAATGGCATGTGAGTTCCACAAGGACAGGAAATGCAGTGGTCTTGGTCACAGGTGCAAGAGTGGACTCAGCGGCGTACGCAGCTGATAAACGTGTCTGATGTATGAGAATTACTGAGGGGCTGGGAAGTCGTTCCCTAGAGATTCCAGCCCACCGCTCTCAGGTTCACCCACTTGCCCCAGCAGAGATACACCTATCACCCCACGGATACTGAGTACCCAGACTGCAAAGAGCATGCACATGTCTTGATACAAAGCATGAAAGAATGTCCCAGGGTCTTTCATCAATTATTTGGTGAGTGAATGAATGAATGAATACCTGAAAACGATCCTACTGGGCCAGAGCACCTGACTGCAAACCCGTATCACATTGTCCTCTTGGGTTACTTCCTGCCTGTCACAGTATTCAAAGTCCCCTTCCTATTGAGTACAAACTGCTCCCAGCCACGTAATGCACGGAGGAAATGCACAGGTAACTTAGCAGAGCTCGAGCACTTTGATCTTTAAAAGGAGGGAATCCTACACCAGCCTTTGAGATGCTGTGTTGACTCGGACAAGCAGAACAGAAAAGTCACACTGTCTAAATGGCTGGTTGTCGGAAATGAAGTGATTGGATTTCAGTGGGACTGTCCGTTCCCAGCCTGGACCACTGGGCCCAGGAGGCAAGTGTGCAGAGGGCAAGTTCACCTGCCTGAGACTCCTGTACGAGATGAGACAGGGAAAGATCGTTTCTCACAGACGAGCATCAGATGGGGATCAAGTGGCCCAAAGAGGGGGCCCTCCCTTCCGCCGTCTCCATCCTGGGGGTGGGAGTTTGCTGCTTCTGGCATCTCAGGAAAGCGGACACAGAGAGGAACGTGTTTTCGGTTTCAGCTACATCTTGGTTATCTTACTAAGTAAGTGCGGGGGAGAAAGAGGAAGCTCACCGAGGGGTCTGGGTACCTGACGTCTAAGCTGTACCTTGATTAGGCATTAAATTGGTACAACTGTTGCAAAATGGTTTAATACAATCAGTGCCTCTAGATGAAAGGGTTTATAAGAAATAACTACTATTTCTGCAGCTTTTCTGTAGGTATAAAATGTTTTAAATTTTAAAGAAAGTTTAAAATCAGAGAACAAGCAGCAGAAACAAGGGGAAAAACTAGTTTTCTTTTTTAGAGTCAAGGTTTAGAACAGTGTGTATGCAAGTGTTTACAGTTGGATACCATCTACGTTTGCAAATGTGGAGGAAGCGACTGCATGGAAGCCTGTGGTTGTGGCATCATAACTGCCTAGAAACTCTCCAGATGGTCACACAGAAACTGAAAACAGAAGTTGCCTCTAGGGAAGGAAATGGGGGGACTAGAAGATACGGACTGAAGGATACTTAATTCTCTGTAGCCCTTGTAAATGTCTTCTCTATTTAAAGATAAATGTATATATTACACGTTTATCTTTAAATAGAGAAGACAGTTGCATATTATGTGTATACACACATAAACAAAAACAAATCACCTAGTCAAAAATTTTGGCTCTAGAACCTCTGTACTGTTCCCATTGCTTGAAAACTCCTTCCTGATTGTCTCCTGGTAAATTCTGACTCATGCTTCATATCTAAACCCAAAGGTCACCTCCTCACTGAAGACGTCCCTGATTTCCTCTGTCAGAGTCAGTGCCTCTGCGTTCCCACAAACCCCTGGCGTTGCCTCCAAGAAACTCCATGCTGTGGTTATTGTCCGCTGGCCTGGCTCCATCACAAGAAGGGGTGCTCTCGGAAGACACGACTTTGATGTAACTGCTGTATTGACTGATGCATGTGCATTTGGCTCACTGTTGTATCGGCACCTAGTCCAAGGCCTGAAACGGGAACAGTGAACACATCCAGGATTCTCTTTTCCTCTCCCCATGGGATAGCTCTCGGTGTACACACCCAGCTGCTGTATTAGCCAGAAGCAGCGAGGTTTGTCTCCTTCAGAACCCACGTGGGGATTGAGGACGTGGCCATACCAAAAGAACTATAATATAACTGCCCTCCAACGTGGTTCACACTGGAAGGCAAGACACAGAAGAACTGGAAGAGACATACTGGAGGCACCACGGCACTGCACGGGAGTAGAGGCCCTGGCTCCACACATCGTTCATCCCCGTCTGAACCGCACTGTCCTCCTTATAAAAGAATCAGGACAACACACCGCAGTGCTGCTGGCGTCAGACAAGACAACAAACACAAAGCCCTAGGATGGTGTCTGCAGGCGGGCAGCTCACTGGGCGTCAGCTGTCATGGTTCTGATCAGGAGCAGTCTCTGCACCTCGTTCTCCATTTGCTGAACAAAGCAAGATCAGAGAAGTACAACCTCAGCTGAAGTTTTTGCTTTCATACCAATTCTGGCAAAGGCAAGACATTTACACTGCCTGGCACGGGAGAGATTCCTGTAACCCTTTGTGGATTGCATCAGCGACAGTCCCACTGTACACGGTGAAGACCTGCAAAGTAGTCAGCAAGTGAACTGAATGTCTGTTTATGAGTCTCAAGGCACCAGCTACAGACAGACAGTCGGCCTCTTTCTCCACAGTGGCCTACATCCCAAAATAGGAAATGTGCATTCACAGACAGACCCAGCAGGCAGGGGAGTGAGGAGGCAGGCTGCCAGCATTTCAGACTGTCAGGGACAAGGCAGAGCCTGGTGGAAGCTCCAGCACAGGTGAGCACCCCCCAACCCAGCGGCTTTCTGGGATTGAGTTTATGCAAATGAAAGATAATTGGGTGACCTGTGATGAGCAGCCCTGCTGAAGATCAGTCAGGAGGGTCTCAACGGGTGTACACATTTCATGAGTCTAAGAGCAAATACTTTCCACTTCAAGACATTTGCATCTGTGCCCCAGTGCCCTACTAAAAGCTCAGTGAGGTAGCAGGGCCAAGAAGCTCTGTCCCGTAGCTACTCAGGTCACCTCCCCGCCCCCGCTCTGAGGAGGTGTCTATGTAAGACAGATGTACCAGGAATGGAAGTTCAAGTGGATTTCCCTAGAAGTCAGCCGGACAGCCGATCCTGGAAGCCCAAACCACTTGGCCGTTATTTGTTAAAAGTCTTTCAATCTCCCGAACCCCCTCTTCTTCCCTCCCATTTGGATTCTGAGTGCTTTATACAGGGCTCTTTGACTGTGAGCTCCCTGAAGAAAGAAAGTGCCTTTCACCCTTGCCTCTACCCCGGCACGTCACAGGCACCTGTTCAAGAAACGCTGGCCCTGTGATCAGACTAGGGAGCGAGAATCTGAGTTTCAAGCTGAAGTTGTCGGTTAGTTTCATTTTGTTCTTCCAAAGCCTTACAGGATGATCATGAGCAAGTCCTTTCCTCCCTCTAGGCAAAAAAAGAAAAAAAAAAATTTCTCTGTCTAAAACAGGAAGATTATCCTGAAAGATCAAAGGACTGCTCCATCTGTATCATTCTGTGTGTGTGTGTGTGTGTGTGTGTGTGTGAGTGAAGGGTGCTACAAGCATTAGGATAGTTTAACTTCCTCTCCTTGGAATAAAAGCTACGTAGAACTCTTCAAAATAGGCCATCCTTAATTGCTAACTGGGAAAAAAAGAATCGAACCGTTTCCCTAGAAGAGAAATTAAATTGAAGTACTTTCTATTTAACTTCTGACTCTGCTTCATTGATACCTCACTCTAATTGTCCCTATTATCTAGAAAAAATGGAAATGTCAGCCACACATCCTGTTAAAGAATTCAAAGGGCCAATGAAATGGAGAGACCCATTTGGCTTCGCAGAAATGAGGTGATCATCATTCACCGGCATTTCCACCGGAGCGATGTGTTTCCTCTGCTGAGCCAGGCTTCAGAGCAAATGAGTGCAAAATATGTTAATGTGAGAGACGCCGGTCACACAGTTTCCAGATCGTGTCAGCACGGCTCTGCTTCCACTAAGAGTGCTGGCGTTCATTGGTTTATTCCCTTGACAAACACTGACCAGAATACGGGAGAAAGAGTTGGGGGGGGGCTCCCCAAATTTAAATTGTGTCCCAAGGCAGACCCACATTAAAATATGAGTATAAGACCCCTGGAAAATCGCCAAAGATGTACAAGTCCCAGTCACAGGGGCTGACCTTCCAAGTAACGAGGGCTCGTACGGGCTGCGGGAACAGTCTCCAGTCCCACCCGGAGGAAATGTGTTTTTTTTGTTCATAATGAGCCAGATTCTTTCATGGGGAAGACAAAAGAGAGGAGTGGTTAAAGAGAAAAGCTCTAGCTGAAGTCAGACTTAAAAGGATAAAAACGTCCAAGGATACAAGGCTGGCAATATGGCCACAGGCAAGTTACTCATCTTTTCTAAAACTCGGTTTTCTCATTTACAAAATCTTCGGTATTGCCAGCACCTATCACGTGAGGTTTTTGCAAAAATTAAGGGAGGTGATACCTCTAAAGACCTTGTGTGCCCGACATATCGCAAGCACTCAACACCTCTTAGCTGCCAGTGTTGGGACCCTTCTCTCAGGGGAAACAGTAGGCCCCTTTCCTCATCATCTATTCAAACTACGCTTAAAGTCTGGATTATATGTTTAATAAATATTAGTTGAGAATCTACTCTGGGCCAGATACAGTGCTTGCAACCAGGAGCCTGGTGGTCCCCAAGTAAGGCAACAATCAAGAACTTCCAGGTCTAGTTAGGAAGACAGGCAACTAAACACACAATGACAAGCCAGTGAGGGGATCACAGTCAACGGTGTAACCTCGTTGTCTAGGAGATACCCAGTCTTCAAGGATCAGAAAGAACTCCTCAGAGATAGTGAGGTCCAAGCTAAAGGTATAAAATGAGGAAGAGTTAGCTTGTGAGAAGAAGGAGATTACAGGGCTTTGAGGAAACAAAGGTTGTGCTTTATGGTAGATCGAAGAGTGGATGTGTTTAGTGAGGGCTGGGTGGGCAGACAGAGCGGCTGAGAGTGAGTCTGGACAGCAGAAGGGTGGCTCCATCAGTGCAGGGTCCTGGGAGCTTGTTAAGGAGTGCAGGTCTCCAACGCTGAAAGGGGTTAAGTAGCAAAGTAAGACAACATCTGGACTTAGGGGCACTGTTCAGGATGTGTATGGAAGATGGATCACCCTGGAGCTGACGGGGGTGGGCAGAGGGAGGCGGAGAAGTAACCCTGGAGGCAAAAGCAGCAAAATCTTGGAGAAAGAGGCAAGATCTGGCTCGCTTCTGGATGGTGGCAGTGGAGATAGAGAAATACAGATATCTCAGAGAGAACCAGAGAGTAAATCAACAGGAATCAACAGGAACCACCTGCTGTTGGAGGTAAGGGATTGGGAGGCATGTGGGATTCCTGCCACGTTTCTGATCTGAGTGAGTATCGATGTAATTGCTGAAACGTGGCACACAGAAGAGACAAAGTCAGGACTTGTATTTGGCCTCTGCATTTAAGGCACCTGGTAGACATTCACCTGTAGATGAACCACCACCACATGGAAGCTCCTCAGGTGTGGAAAGTCATGCTGGTAGAATTTATTCTTGAAATTTCTATCCGAATATTTGGATGTCCTATACAAATAGCTCGTTACCACTGAGTAGATAAAAGCGGTAAATGAATTCATAGAATCCTAAAACTTAAGAACTATTAACGACTGTGAGTCCAACCACCCTGGTGGCCCGGAAAGGAGCTCCCTCACCTAAGGGCACACAGGCAATCAGCACCAGAGCCGGGTCGTGGAGATGGAACCCTCCCCCTGGCTTATAGTCTAGTGCTCTGTCTTTTGAGATCTAAAAGGTCAGCCTCCTAGCGATCTCTTTTCCTTGTGGGATGTAAGCCAGCTTGTACATATTTAGAGAATTCTTTTCAAAAGAAAAGGGGAAAAAAAGCCAACATGGCAGTTGTCTTAGTCGGTTGGTCTTTTCAGCCAAGTTCTCACTAAGGAATTATAAGTCCCTTTAGTCCCTTCTTTCTCCCAGGAACTTTCTATAGCTGACAAAAACAAAAACCCAAATAACCCCCAAAACTATCATCATCCTTGTACGGGCACATAATAGGTGTTCCATAAAAAGACCCCAATAACAACAGTGAGTCATCACATTCCTCAAAGCCCAGGAAAGTCGGCCTACTTCCCTCTCAAATTCTCCTCTGGATTTAGTGAAGATTCAGACCAAGGCAGGTTTGTGCAACAGACCTGGAAGCCATCATTCCCATCTCCACAAATACAGTAACGTTTCAAACACTCAGTAATGTTGGTCCATCTTACCTTCTTCACCCATTGGATACTTGCTGCCAATTTCTATAACACAAAACTCCACCCATCTGATTGGTCATTCAACAAATCGCAACAGGAATGATCGTCACGGGGCCGCTGAGCCGAATATGCAGTGATTTCTGCAAAAAGTAAAAGGATCATTAGTAAGGTGGAGGTGACACGAATCAATACAGTGATACACTACTAGACCCTGGGGGTACACAGCTGCAGACAGATTTTTCTCTTACAAGATGATGGTCCAGGTGTAAAGGGAGAGACGTAAACAAATTATCCCAACTGTGTGCAAAGCGGGAAGAACTTGTCATGGATTTAGAGGCACCAGAGGATAGTCCAATTAACCATCTGTGCATCTGGTACTTTGATAACAAAGATAAAAGCCGCCATACATCCCACTTCTCACAAAGCTCTACGTACTTCACAGGCATGGGCTCCAGCACTAACAACGGACCTGTCGGGGAGACGTGATGTCTTAGAGCCAGTTGCTGATAGAACCCACATTTTATCGGCGCCCAAAGAAAATTCCTTCCCTCCTGAAGGGAGAAGCACTGAGCTGGAGCTGTCAAATCCTGGTGGAATGACAGGCTCAAGGGCAAAGAATGACAGCGGCGGCAGCAGTGATAGGAGATGTCATCCCCACGCTGGCAGAGCAGAGCACTGGGCTGACAGAGTGGCAATTCTTTATCAAGACTACATTCCTCTCCGCCCCCTCTGGAGACACCACGCTCCGGAGTTTCTGTGTGGGGGCTGTGTTCTGCCTGGATTCTGGTCTGATTCATCTTCCTATCTCCCCAAGTGTCTAACACTTTTCCTAGCCCAGAGCAGCTGCTCAATGTATATTTGCTGAATGAAAGAAGAGGAGATTATGGAGTGTCTGAACAGCTGTCGTCTTTAAAAACTGAGGCACCGAACCAAGGAAGGTGCCGCTGGCGTCGCTTCCCTGACACAACAGCACGAAGGAGTTCTTGAATGTCCTTCCTCTAGAGCTTCCACCTTCGAGGATCAGCTCAGGCTGCATAAAGAGCTTAAGCATCTTCTTACTCTGACTTCACTTACTAGCCTTCATTTCCCCTGGCAAAATCCACTTTTCCTTGCCTCATCTTGGTTCCACCTGACAGCTTCTCACTGACAATGCCTTTTCCAAAAAGATGACCCCAACAGCAACAAATGAAAAACTGGTCTGGAGAAGGGCTGAAGATGAACTTCAAATATACAGAAGTTGGTTCACAGCACCTTGATTTGGTGACTGTAGCAAGAGCAATAAAACTTTCCCACTGAGTGCTAGTTCCAGGATGTCAAGGACAGAGTAGCGTTGGGGTTATTCCCAGATGCACAGAGAGTCATGGGAAAAAAAAAGCCACAGGGGACAGTTCACGCAGCACATAAGTGACGAAGAAGGACCCATCTTTGCAACCACATCACATGTCGCAGCCAGTCTCCAAAAGCCTTCCCCCAGGGAATCACATGCCCAGATGTTCATGCCCTTGTGGGGTCTCCTTCCACATGAATCTGAGATGTCCCTGGGTAACCAACAAAACATAGCAGAAGTGACACCACATGGTTTCAGGAGCTGAGTCATGAAGACCTCTAGCCTGTCTTGTGTTCTTGGGAGGTTTGCTCTGGGGACAGTCAGCTGCCACATCTGAAGTCTAAAAGCTCTGGATCTACATGCTGCTAGGAAGTTCCAGCTGGCCGTGTCGAGAAGCTGCACAGACAGCGAGGGACATGCCCAGCCATCTCTAGCTGACCCAGGCATCCAAGCTGAGGAGCCAGACGGTGAAGGAAGATGCCATTTCGGACATCAACCCACTCAAACCTTCATGTGGCTCCAGCCACCTGGCTACACAGCACGAGAGACCCCATGTAACAACCACTCAGATGAGTTCACTCAACCCAACTGTACGAGGTAATGTTAAATAGTTGTTATAAAAGCCACTAAATTTGGGGGTGGTATGTTACCCAGAAATGGATAACCCCAACACCAAAAACAGGGGTGGAGCAGATATCTGTTGCAGTCCTCACCAATGTATTCTCTTTAAATGCATATAACCCCTCTGGGTATCTCGATCCCATCTGGGTATCTCGCTCCACCACTGAAAACTGTCAGACTCTCGGGCCAGGGTGCACAGCCCACTGTGCCTATGGTGGGACCCAAATCCAGCAGGGCAACTTCATGGCCTTGCTTCTCCTGTTTTTCTTGTCTAGTCTCCAATCAAATGTAGCCGTGGCCAGTATGTTTCTAAAAGTTTACTTCTCAAATCTATAAAATAGAACTGAACTCTCCCTTTGTCTTGCATTCTTTACCTCCCTGCAAAATGTCTCCTATAAAACTCCTTTCACCAAAAGCCTGAGCTGACAATTAAACGTTGTGGAAGGAAAGCAAAAATAAACGGGTGAATCGTCTATGAATTCTGATCACTGCAAACATTTGAGAAAGAGAGACTGCGGGTTCTGTGGAAAACGCTGGTGTACCATTACACACATTTCTTAGGAAAAAAGTGAACAGAAGAAATCTAAGTTGTTTTTGTGCTTTTAACAGAGTTGATGGGAAAAGAGAGGGTTCCTTGGGTCTAAGAGGGCCGGGTGGGTGTTCTGCAAATGTCCTCTTTCTGCACTAGTGTTCGGGGTTGGAATGTTCATTTTCCCTCTTCTCCCCCACATCTCATGACTCCCTGAGACCTGGAATTGTGTCTCCCCTTTTGAGACAGGCAAGTACAGCCCAGCACTGCTGTACCCACTCCTACCTCCTCTCAGGGCAGGTCCCCTTCATTTTCCGAGGGCTGTGTGCCTACACGGACCCTCTGCAAGTCCCGGCCCACTGCCCTCTCCCACCCCTGCCATCGCTGTGCTGGGCCACCCACAATACAGAGCCTCATACAGCACAGACACTCCAGGCCATATGCTAGCTCAGAGAGATTAAGAAGTCAGGCTGAAATGTGGGATGGAGAAAATAGTGGGTGGGCACATGAGTTTCAAGGATAAAACGCAGGGAAGGATGGGGATGCGAATGTGGCAGACTTCTTTTTGCTGAGCTCAGATTGGATGGAAGGCTTGGTACATGCAGGTCCATACCCTTCCCTCTGACCCACGAGCCATGCTGCCGTCCCTCTCTCAGGACCTCTGCTCCAAATCAAAGATACGGAGTCCGTGCGTGGGTCCTCTTCCAGAACGTGGAAGGCCAGGCACGTGCCAGGATCGTGGTCAACAGCACAGCGACAACAAAAAACCCAACACAGAGTGCTGTGGGGGAGGGGGAGGGCTGAAAGTACCTGTGACTTAGATTAAAACAGCCCCCACCCCATTTACTCCACCAGTGCACGCTTCAGGACCCTCAGGCCACTTACTGTGTGTACAGGTATGACACTGGGGTGATGGGTCAAAAAAGAAAGAATTGTTACTGAGTGGAGGAGGGCTGCCCAAGGAGAGAGCGACAGCTCCACGTTACAGATGAAGAAACAGGCTAAGTGGCCCAAATGCACAGAGCAAGGGAGCAGCATGCTGAATCCCTGAAAAACCCACTCCTTTCCAGCCAGCTTTTAAGAACCCACAACGAAACCCACTTCCCAGGGTAAATCATGCCTATTCCTCTGGGATGTACTCAGAGATAATTTTTGGTAAAACAACCCAATAGAGAATTCGAGATATTTTGGTATGGAGCTGACTGATACAAACTCAGATTAAATATATTACTGTTCAATAAACAAATGAAATAGCAGGTTTCTGAAACTTTTATTGGGCAAAGAAGCCAAGCAAAGGCCACGCACTTGTCTGTTGGCCTAGGAATACCGGGTTGTTTCACTGGTGCTGCCGTGTTTTTCTGCTCTGCAGGCAGGAGGAGGGGCAGCGCCCAGGCAGTAGCACCTGGGTGCCCTGCAGACGGGGCTTCCTCCTTCTATGGGTGTCACATGTTCCTGACATTGTTGAAGAGATGAGTAAACCCTATTAATACTCACCACTGGGTGTTCTTCTTCCCTGTTATCACCAAAGTTCCAAAACCATGTGGTGAAGCATATTTTGTAAGTTAGGTCTGTAGATTATGATTTAAGAAAAAAAAAATAAAGGAAGCAGTAAGCTACTAAACATGAGGGAACAGGACTTAAAATCTAGGCTTTGCCTCTTCTGAGCTAGTTTGACTTTGGCAAGAACTCTCTGAGCCTCAGTTTCCTCACTATAAAATGGGGACAGTAATAACCCTTTTGTGGGGTTGCTGTGAGAAATAAATGCAATGATAATAAATGTAACACCTCACTTCGAGTAGGCACTCAATCAGAATTAGCAACTGTGATTATGAAAAGTTATAGACAGTGCTTCTTCAACTGTGCATGATTAAAAAAATTGGTTTTCCCTTTCATTGTATATTTACTACTATCCACAAAGCCACAAAGTAGATGGATAAGAATTTATATATTGATGAACATCCATATATTTGTATATATCAACACACACTCATGGAATATGTAATTAATATTAATCCATAAGCATTTTCCACATCATTCTTCTTCAGGTGAGGAAACTGAGTCTTCGAGAAGTTTAGGGATTTCCCTCAAAGTTCAACAGCTCAGCACAGATCTCTGTTCCCAGAAGACGTCCGGGCTGCCAGCTGCTCACAGCTCACAGTGCCCTGCAAAATCTCCAGGGCTGGCTGCTCACAGCCCATGCAGGGACAACGCCCAAAGTCTGGCTGTAATTACAAGAAAACATCCATAAAGAGCTCCTGGGCTCCAAATGGATTTGACACAGTGGCCCTTTAAATCAAACTCTTCACACGATTATCTTTATTTCTCTTTAGTAGTTTTTCTAAGTAAGCCATGCCTTTAGAGCCACCTAATACAAAGTGACAACCTTCACCGTCTTCCAAAGCGCCGACGGACCAGCGTAGAGAGGGTCCATTGTCACCATGGTAATTACGGCACAATACCTGATGGCCAATGGACAGTCAGGAGGCGCAGGCAGCAGCTGAATCCGGCATTGTCCGGGCCCCATAAAAAGATTAGAAGCCCTGAAAAGCCGGGGAGCGGGATCTCACAGCTCTTTCGCTGGGCCCTGAAAGGCCCATTGTGCTGTCACCATAAATTCTGGGTTCCCCGGGCACTTGACAACTGAAGCCGGGGACAATAGAATTCTTGTGTCCAACAAAACACTCCTTGTCCAGTGTCAGTCTTATCAGCCGCATTTACAAATGTCTTTCGTTGTACCCAAATAATTCCCTATTAGAAGGGCTATTGGGAGCAGAACTAAATAAATATTCACAGCCTTTGTAATATCTTTGGGAAATGAATAAACAAACAGTCATCTAGCATATGAGCAAGCCTCCTGCTACTCTACATTTTACCCCTCTTTCTCGCCCAAATGACAGTTTCACTTTCTCCCCTTTAACGCATTAGCAACTGCAATGCTGGGGCTCCGGTTTCGTCTGCCACCCACCACACACCCCCAAAATGTATAGACCTGGTGCCTTTACATTCCCTGTTCTTTTAATTAATCTTCCCAACAGTGCTGGGCGGGGCTGGTTTTACTCTGTTCCTACCTCCTAAAAGTGAAGGGAATTAGACCTCGGAGAAGTTAACTAACTTGCCCAAGATAACAAAGCTCAGCAGCAGCAGAGTGGGAATTCAGATCTAGATTCCCCTTGCTCCTGAGCATCTGCCTCCCCACTTTGCCGCGATTTCTCTACTGAATAAAAAGGGAATACGACGTCAGACAAAGGGGGGGCACGCTAAACACACCCGCTATCAAGGTCACACGTCTACACGAGTCTGCTTATACTGTTACACAACCCAGGGACACTTAGAAGAGAAGGAAAACGAAAAGCCTTTCTCCAAGAGAGTGTATTTTATTTTTGCCCTAAAATATCAGCAATTTTACTTTTTAAGTTTCTTGGGGGTAGTGAGGAGGTGACAGACAAACAAACATAAATACAACCCAGCATCAGGAGAGTTTAGGGGAGTCCACTGGGTCAGCTGGTAAAGTTTTAGGAAGAACTGCTGGGGCTTGGCCTGTTGGAGGAACGGGTAAATGTAAAACAGAGAACTACCATAAAACTGTATCTTTAAAATGTTAAAACAGTGAAAAATCTACTGCCTTCTTATCTACCTGATGTCAAATGACAGGTCAAATCTGTAATTTTTCTAAGGACTCTAATAATGCTCTCACTTGGCTCAAATTACTCAGCCTTGATAAAAGCAATGTGGAGCTGTTCCATGTGTTTTCTAAAATAGTTAAGGTCAGGAAAATAGACTTACCGTTTTGTAAACCATTGGCTATTAACAAGACTGGGTAACCAACAGGTACTTCCTGAGTGACTGACAGTAAATCCATGTGTTTGTACAAGTACCGAGTTTGAAGGAGTATGACTGGTATTTCTCAAATACTTCCAGTGTCAGGTGAAGCCTTTCACCATCTTTGAGGATTTAGGGGCCTGAGTATTGTCCCGTTCACATGATGCTCACACTTTCAGGAGCTGGGTGTTACACAGCTTCATCCAAACAGGCTAAGACGACTCCTAACACTGACTGAGAGTCTGTACTGTGCCAGGTTAAGTACTTTCCTACAACACATAATTTAATTCTGTAACAATCCTAAACATGAAGTCTTATCATTTTATTTCATAACTAGGAAACTGAGGCACAGAAAGTTTGACTGAAGTTCCCTTATTTACGAAGCCACTAAACAATGAAGCCAGGGTTTGGACACAAGCAGTTTGCATCTGCAGCAGTTCACACAGCAGCTGTGCTTAACTGCGTTCTCCAGACATAAATCAGGCCACTGACGCAGGGAAGTAGCCCAATGATCTAAAAAGTGATTAAGGACCGCGTTGCTTATCCAGGCTACTGAACTATCCAGAGAGACAGAGCGAGGGCAGACACTGATGGAGCACCACCCCTACACAAAATGATGGACGGAAAAGACACTGACCATGACCCAAGGCCCGAGGCAGTATCTCTAACAGTGTTTCACGTCTGAGGAACTTCCATACAACCAGGAAAGCCACTTGTTTGTGAACCTCCATATTCACAACGTCAGAAGTACTGACACACACACTGCTGAGTTTCTCCTTTGTGCTAGAAATAGTCACAGCCTCCTACTACCTTCTCATGGTAACCAGAGTAAACTGCGCTGTCCGTAGTAATGGGACTGATCTATGACATAATAGGAGAGGGTTCTTCTCTGAGGCCACTAGGCTCAGAAAGAAACAAAATGAGGCTTCTCAAAATTAAGAGGGACGGTCCTCTGGTAGTGTAAAATTAAGAACAAGAAAATGCCCTTTTGTTATTTACCTCTTCTTGGACATCCACTCTGAAGACACAAGCTGTGCAAAGTCTACCTGCCTGCACGCTCCGCAAGGGCGAGGGGCACGAGGGTCTTCCTGCCTCCTGCACGTCGGGCGGGCAGAGGCACACGCTGGTGCTCCCGGAGAACTTCGGAGCAAATGACCAGCCAAGAAACAAGTGAGCGCCTAACACCCGCGTCCCACCTGTGGACAGGCGCCGCTGAAGGCCCACTGTGGGCGGTGACTTGTAATTTTCTTCAGGCACAACCATGAATTTGGCCACAGAGAGGCTGGTGTGAGCCGGCAGGCGAGTTCAGCGGGAACCCTACCTCCTCACCGCACCTCACTAACTACACAGGGTCCACGCAGGGTCAGGAGGGGACGCAGGCCATGGAAACGGCTCAGCTACACTTCGCTGCACTTTATTGGTGGAATAACAGCCTTCACTTGTGTGCACCGATTTTGACATTCTTGAAGATCTTGGGAAAAATCACATGCCAATATCAAGAATCTAATATTCTCGTGGGAAGCTTTATCCCCCAGGACTCCCCTGCTCAGGCACACACACACCATCAAAAGCCCATTTCTTTCTTTTCGTCTTTTAAAAAATTCTTCAGATGGTTCCAAGTGAAGCCCACTTGTAATAATTTCATAGATAAGAACTGAAAATTAAGAGAAGAATGGCACTGCTAGCAGTTTTGTAGAGTTGGGTCATCTTACTAAATGCACCTGATCATTGTGTGGAAGTGACAGGCAAATGGTCCTATTTGCACTTAAATCAGAGGCTCCATAAGGCCTTCCACTTATTAAGTCTCTCTCTTACAGCTTCAGCCCAGAAAACCAGGCTGCATTTTGAAGCAGGTTTTCCTTATGCCTTCTGGGCTTTGATATCTGCAGCCATCCCATAGTGTAATTGTGTTAAGTTACACACACACACGTACTATTCACGTGTTGATTGCTTATTGCTTAAAATATTTAAACCACATTCCTTATCCAGCAACTTATAAAATGACTTTTGACACTGGGGACTATGGTGGATTTGATGATCAATAAGTTTTTTTTTTTCCTATTCTGAGTCTACAAAACCTGTAACTAGAATAATCCGTTCTCTGGCTAAAAGCAGTCCAACCCCCTCCAGCAGAGCTCTGAGCACCCTTGGGAAACTACTGCGCGAGAAGACCTCTAGGCTCCTTCCCCTCTCTGAAAGTCAACGTGAGTCTGGAGGGGAGACCTGGTACCAGGATGAAGCCATCTATAAGAGGACACTGCATGTGCAGTGAAGACCGTGAGGGCAAGGGAGGTCTCCCTTTAGCTCCTGGGGTGACGTGTAAACACAGCCAGGTTCCACAGTCCCTGACGAGATGGGCTCGTCACCACGGGGAAAGCCAGGAGACCCCGTCCAGGAGCCAGACCAAGTGGGCCTGTCACCCAGCGAGCAGGGGCAGAGCAGGAGCCAAGCTGTGGCTTAGACAGGACCTGGCAGGAAGGGCAGCCCCTGCTGGGCTGTGCATTCTGAGTCCAGCCTGTTCCCAACTGGGGCTCTACTCACCAGCTCCTTAATTCAGGACTGGTTTCTCGGCTGTGAAATGGGCATCACAACACCCCACAGAGCCCCGCAGGGGCGAGGACACGTGAGCTGACACGTGCAGATTACCCCGTTGCTTCTGGTACAAACAGCTCACTAAGCATTAGTCGATGTCATCATGATAAAAAATTTGTCACAGACATACAAAAAGCTAGGGCAATGCCTGACACAATAGGGATCCGACAAATTACTACCGTTAATGTATTGGCCTTCAATGGCAATGAGTCAGGAAGCGGAGCAGTACCTTCTCAATTATCTTTCAATCCTGATCTCAGCAAAGGCAATGTTCCCATTTGCAGCAGTTCCTCAACAAATCTCTCTTTTAACAGAAAAGGCAGCCTCAGATTCAGAGTAGATTCAATTGTATTGTTTCCTTTTGATTTTATTTCCTTTGGGGGCTACCTTCTATTTATGACAAGAAAGTACTAGCCTGCCATCAATTATAATGATAGAATTACCTTCAAAAATATTTCACAGAAGCAGAATGACTCAAAAGAAAATATTATCAATAATAGTGTGGGCGGTACCCAGGTATTGGGAAGACACACACGAATGACTGAAGGGTGGCGGGCACTGGTCCATCACGCTGCAATTACTGTGCAGAAAAAGAGACCGAGGCTCAGTGTGGGGAGCGGGTGAGGAGCCGGGCCCACGAGGTCCTGCCTCTGGCACCCCACGGTTTCTCGGCAGGATCCTCATCAACACCCTGTATGAGATCAGGTGTGTGAGGGGACTGCGAGCCAAGGCCGTGGTTTAAAGGGCAGAGACAGTTACAGGGAGAGACAACTGTCAGTCCCCACCTGCTGGCGGAGGTGGGAGCAGAGTCTAAGAACTCTCCAGGAATCTAGGTCTTCCGGGAGCAGAAACTAGGTTGAAGCTCACTGGGCACAGAATCCACCCTGTCTCTCTCTCTACAATTCATCATGCATTTTATGCACACTTCACTTTACCCCAAAGGGAGTTTAAGGCTGCCTGCAACGATGCATACAGCATAGAAGCATATAGTATGGCTTTACATGATAGAAGTGAGAAAAGAAGAAATGACAGCATAAAATGATTTGAATGCAGGTTCACAGGCAGAGCTCTGGCTAAGAAGTCCAACACTTGCTGGGGCAGCGTCCCACAAAGGGACGGGAAAACACGATCAGGTGCAGGACAACGTGCCCATGGAGGGAGAACAGGTCCTCAGTTAGATCACAGCCATTCCAGATACTGATGCCAGACAGTTATTTTTCCCATTGGTTCTCGCGGAGATGACCCTGCCTTAGGCAAGGAGCAATATCCTCTGAGTAAACATAATGGAACTAGAGTTATTTGACAGCTTAGAGCAGCACCAGCACAGGGAGGACAGTCAGAGCCTCCGCAGGTGAGGGAAGGGGTCAGGGGAGGATGCAGGCAGCATCTTTCTCGCAGGAGGATGTAAGAGCCAGTCCGTCCTCCACGTGCTGCTACATGCTCACCCTGCACCATGAGTCTGCGCGTGTCCCTCCTAGTTCCAGAGCATTGAAGGTCTCCCTGGGTTGGCCTCTTCGGTTTTTAACAACAACCCAGCCTACTTCTTTCTAGGTGCTGTGCTTACGTGGGTCATCACATTACCTTGAGAGTGGAAAAATGGAAAACAGAGGATGAGTAATGTACCCCAGCTGCTCAGCTCCTAAGACTTCCAAATGGCAACCTGACTCCAGGGCTTCTGTCCTCGGCACCTGCCCCTCCCCCCAGGGGTGGCCCTTCTTAAGCGAGCCCAGCTGACCTTCAGCCTCACCGAGGGCAGCTCCTTCCAGGAACCCCTCGTTTTTTTTGCTCAACTCACCATAGAGTCTCACTCTTCCCTACCTTTACTCCCGCTTTTGCCTTGCACAGAATGCATTTTTCTCTTTTCTTTTTTATAAACTTCTCTTTGTCCTCTAAGGCCCAAACCAAATGAACACCTCCTGATAATTCACCTTCCTTTCCCACCTTTACACATACACACAGCTCATCACAGCATCATCCCTACCAGCCATTCATCACGTCCCCAGTGTTTCTTGGGCATCTACTACATGCCAGATCCTGGCCAAGGCACTAGGGTACAAACGTCGGGCTGCTGTTCCTGCAGAGTTTTCATCCAGTGGTAGAGTTAGGAAATGAACAGAAAAATGAACAGCGAACAGTGAGGAATGACACAAACCATTTAAAACAGTTAATGAGACAGACTGGATCTTAGGACCCCTTTATGGCAGCACACACATGCCTTCACAGAGCTGGTGCTCAGTCAGTATCTGGTGGAATGCCCACTGCTTATAGTCTTTATCAGCCATTCGGGCCTTAAGTCCTAGGGATACCTTGTTGTTTTAGGGGAATCATTAACCATTTACTTGCCACCCCCAATGCCTGTGAGCTTATGAAGAGCAGAAGCTCTGCTGTCGGCATCATTGACAGCTCCAGCAGCTCCCACCGCGTAATTATCTGCATGTGCTGCAAACCTTATAAACACAGGGACCCAGACCTGAAGTTTGAGGGACATCACAAATCACAAATCATGAGATGTAAGAGCCAAGTGGAAACTCGGCGGTGATCTAATCCAGTGACTCTGCTAATTGCGCTTAGCAGGGGCTGGGTAATTCCCAGGTACCCTGAGGCTACTGCAGGGGCTCTGGTGGGAGACGGCCATGCGGGTGGGAGGCTCCGGGGTCCCCACACCTTCTTTCTTTTCTTCTCTTTAATCCACAGGAGCTCTGTTTTGTCATGTATCACAGAGCTGGGGGGTAAGATTTTATTCAAAAAAATCTGCATGAGATTTGTGGAATCAAGAGGGTAACTGCAAGAGGGTAAAAATGGAAATAATGGATCCAGGAGTTAAAGGATTCCTTTGAATGTTTACAGAATGTCATGCTGAATGGATGTGCATATTTAGATACGGACAGACGTATACAATGACAGACAGAAGACTAGACAGTGAGAGAACACATGTGTGAAGTGAACAGGTTACATATGACATAGGAAGCAGGGGTGGGCACAAGGGAGTGGAAAGAGGAGGTAGGAGACAGAAAAGGGACGTGCCTTCAAGGGAGGCAGACTTCCTAGCCCCACTGTCCCCCTACTAGAATGCCACCTTCTCTACAGCTCTCACCAGTCACCCAGTCACCCTTCCTTTCACTTATTCAGTCATTACATGTTGAGCAGTTCCATGCGCCAGTCTCTTTGCAGATAAACACATAGAACTGGGGGTCAAGTTAAGATGAGACAGAGAAATGAAGGGGGAAGGAGGGAGGATGGAAGGAAGGAAAGGCGGATGTGGTAACTGTAAGGTGAGTGGGGGTCCTGACACTTCCTGCCTTCCCTCGCATCCCCAGCACACAGGGACCAGTGGTTTATCCTAAGCAAATGCAGAGTTAGAGGCAGGTGGGTAAGAAGAATGAAGATAGCTCCCAGAAGACACGGCTAAGGAAGAGGAAAGAGGGGAGGACAGCAGGGCTGCATCTATGAGACTGTCTATTTTTAGCGGCCTAAGGAAGATCCCCGCCAGCGACCTTGTTGAATTATGGGAGCAGAGTTAATGAAGGCTCTCCCAACCTTCTCTTCCAAGTCAACTCATCACCAGATCCCTTCTGCAGACACGTCCCCTAAAACCCTGTAACCACGTTAAAGCACTGAACATGATCAGATGGATTTACTTCAACGGTTTTCTGTCTTTCTAATTGTTTTTCCTGAAGACAGTAAAAGACCAGGTTAGCTTTCCTAAGTACTTAGTTTTCAATTATTATTGCTTTCGTTGTTTTGGCTGCTGGTTAAATGCCATCCCTTTTCAGAAATATACAAGATGCCCCTGGCACTTAGGAAAGATGCTTGCTTTTAAAGGCATCTCAACTATTTAAAGTATTAAACGTAGAGAAAGGACCAAAAAATCCTGATATTGACTAATTCTGTTTCTCTATGCACATCTCAAGTATTTTTTTTTCCATTAGGGAAACAGAGCATTTGAGCTTTAACAAGCTCACTGATACAGAATAACTGACTTGAGGTACAGGCCCTTCTTGGTATTACAAATCTTTTATAATCCCATTCTGTTTCACCCAGATTCCCAATAAGGACTATATCTATCTATTCACATAAAGTCAAATTGCCTTGTGGTAACAGGAGAATTTTTAAGGAAGACACAGTACACACCCTGCATGAAACAGCAGTCCTTCCTCAAAGTTGCAATTATGTGAACTGTAAAGCAATGTGGGGAAATGTGTTGGAATATTTCAGCGTGGTTCATTATGAAACAAAGTCTTTACCCCAATTATGATGATGTAAAAATATTCCTGACTAAGCCAAGTACTGGAAGGAGGAGAGAAATAAGGATAATTTATGAGTCAGAGTGAATGAACCATGGGTGGTTGTTTCCTCTCTTCTTCTTCATTTCTTACATACTTAAAAAAAATAGTATCTATCCTAGACATAAAATTACAATTTTATAAACTCTTATCATGCAATTCGAAATGTCTCTTTTGCAAGGTAGATACGTGAGCTGGCCACACCCAAAGTGAACTAGTGGTCTGATCACTGAGAGCCCTCTATCAATTTCCCATACGGCTAAAACAAAACAAAACAAAAAACCTCACCAAAACAAACAAAATAACCCCCCAAAAGCAATAAAAAACCCTATTCTGCCGAGAGATACCAAAAGAACCAGCCAATTTATTCCAAAATAGAAACAGGAAAATAGTTTATGATACTAAATGACTGAATCGTTGAAGTGTCAAATTAAATATTGATACCATCAATTTGATTCTAAAATACTCTTTGGTATGAGAGAATCCAAGAAGGGAGGTCAGCAACGGCCAAATAGATAGCATGAGCTTATCCCTGGAGGCCCCCTTCACTGCATCCAGTTCATTCATCCAACCCACACCTGCTGACCACTCAGAGTGGACCTGGAGCTGTGCTGCAGACTAGGGACAAAGGGATGGACGAAATTAGACCCGGCCTTTGATGAGCTTGCACCGTCATCTAATTTTGGCTGCTCTTACCTCAAGCCTGCAAAGAATGACCACATCTTGAGATGTGCCACCTAGCCCTGAATAAATTAGCCAGAAACCAGGCAATGTGCTGTGATCAGCACCACTGGCCTGCACGTCAGGGGTCCTGCGTTCAGGCCCAGGCACTGCCACTGTGTGCCCATGGCGTTCCCTTTGCTACGCAGGCTCCCCATCTAAACAGTCAGGAGGTGAGCTGCAAGTCTTAGGAAGCTTGAAGCTCCATTTATCCTATGAGGCAACAGATTCATTTGTATGTAGGGTTTTCAAACTTCAAACTAAACTATAAACAGAGACTTTGAGTGATAATATATTATATATTGGAAAGTTTCTAAGAGAGTAGATCTTAAAAGTTATCACAAGAGCAAAACTCTGTAACTGTGTGAGGTGACTGATGTTAATTGTGGTAATCATTCTGCAACATATACACACATCAAATCATTATATTGTACACTTTGGACAAGGACAATGTTTTATGTCAATTATATCTCAGTAAAATTGGGGGGAAACCCTAAACCAGAAGCAAAGGAACATGGAGAGAACACAGGGCACTATCCTGCCCACAAAAGCAAACACCTACTCAGTAGGAAAGAGAAGGGAGAAATTCAGGAGGTGGGGACTACAATGTCCATGGGAAAGTTGTAGAGTATTATAATCCTGAGTTCAAATCCTGAATTCAAAGCCTCTGCTCTGTAATTAAATGTGTGACTTGGAGCAAATGACTCAACTCTGCAACTCTGTCAGTTTCCACATGTGACAAGTGATGTCTTTAATGCCTAACTCACCAGGTCACTCTAAGCAGGAAAGCAGGTGATACAGGCATTTGGCACAACTCCAAACACAGAGGGTGCTCAGTAAATTTTACCCATAGTAAAATGATGAGTTAACAAGAATATTACATACTGGAAACTCCTACTAAGACTGAATCGTGTTCACTTTTCTATCCCCGGCACCTGGCATAGGTCAGCCACATAGAAGGTGCTTGGTAAATAAATAAACATTAACTCTGATTAACTCCTACTGATTGGAAGCTCTGATTGGCAATTATGTATGTGATTAATTAAAAATGAGAACACAGATTGGTTATCACTTATTAAATGCAGTTTGTTGTGGGGGAGGTATCTTTGCAAATGCAATATAAAGTGGTGCTGAAAAGGTCACAAACTCCAGGATGCACCGACAAAACCAGCCTCCCACATGGCTTCTGAGATCAGCAGAGGCAGAAGCCAAAGGCATGAGTAAGGGTCCAGCGATGCAGCAGAGACCAGTTGGAAGCATGTGCTGTCCCAGTAACCATCCCGACTGAGCTCTTCATTCTTTGAACAAACAGTTCAAAAGGTCCTTTGAGTAACTCTGTGGTGCCCCTTGGCAGAAGAGAGGCAAACAGAGCTGACACTAAAAGCAGAAAATGTGAGAACCCGTGCTCGGGAAAAGGTGCTCTAAGAAGAAAATGAAAGGAGATGGATGCAGGGACACCAGCAAGCCCGTTACGCATCCTCCCACACAAAGCCGCAAGACTGGTCCAAAAGCAAAGTCCCAACACAGCAACAGAAAACGTCAGCCTTCACCCGGGCAGCTGCACAACCCCCCCCCACCCCGCCAGATGTACATGCATCCACACACATGCACACATGTATGTATCCACATACACACTCCAAGGAGGCAGAAAGGACTCTGTAATAACACAGTCCACTTTGAATCCCAGTGAACCGACCCTTATGACCCATGTATTATGATGAGCGGGGGGAATGCAGTGGCTCCCTGTAAGTAGGTCAGGCACCAATTGGTAGTCAGCGCCACAGACCCAGGGAGATTTAATGAGATGACGACCAGACAGAGACGAAGATGGAAAGAGAGCCCCAAGCGCGTGTCCCCAGGCACCACAATCTGGCAACAGGGCCCAGTCCATGTCAGTTCTCTCCCAGATGGACCAGAACAAACTTCCGGAAACTCCTAACACGGGATCCACAGCCCAGGCTGAGCCTCGAGCCTTGGCTCTGGCAGCAGGAACGATCAAGCTCGAATTAAAAACAAACCCTGAATCAGATGGAGATGAGGACGCAAGTAGCAGGCACAGAAATAGCACAGGGCACGGTGTTCGGAGAGGCAGGGAGGGAGTGGAAGGCTGCTACAGCGCAGGCAAGGCAGAAACAAAACGGCTCTAAGCGCGTGTCCACAAAAGCCAGGCCCCTTTGCTGGGATCTCTGTGCCACCATTCCCGTCCCTCGTCCAGGCTGGCGAGTATCGCTGGCACCTGCACCCCAGCTGGCAGATGGAGAGGCCAGGCGCGTTAAATCCAGTGCCTACTCACTCCACCATCACGAAGGTCACCGAGCAGCAGCTGAGCGCCTAGAGTCCTCCTTGAGAGGCAGGATCCGGCCGTGACAACGCCATCTCCAAGGTACCTTCCCTCCTGGATCTTAGGGCATCTCCCGTGGGGGCTCCAAAGACTGCAGGGCCGTGAGAGGGTGCGGCACAGCTTTTGTACTGGACAGCGCGGAGCGGCGGCGGCCTCCCAGGACGGCCAGAGAGGCAGCCCCGATCCCTGGCACTGCTGGCAGCCCTGTGAATGAGCCACTGTGGCGAGACACACACCCACTGCTAATGAGTCCCAGACACCAGCCAGAGAGGAGAGCGCAGGGGCTGCAGCAGGAGCAATGACGGGCGGGGCAGGGCCACATAGGGCCCACCTGGGGTCGCAGGTGCTGCCAGGATGACCCTGAAATATTTGTTTTCCCTCCAACCAAAAGCATCTTCTCCCCTCCCCTCCTGCCCTAATTTGAAAGAAAATGGCAGCCAAAATTTTATGGACGTTTTAAAAAGGCAAACTATGATTGTCTATTACTCTCATTTCATTGTTTTAAAGAGCATTTTAACATAGAAAATGTAAAAAAGGGACAGATTTTCAGAATAAAAAGACACTTGGCAAACTCATACTTGCACACTGAAGGGAAAAAAAAGTGTGCATAAATTTGCTTTAGAACTTGGAATTTCTTAAGAACTCGGAATACCATGTAAATTCATGTTTCACTATTTTACTTGTAGATTTGTTAAAGTAGTAAAGAGAGCTGACTCTGGGGCAAGTCGCCTGGATCTGAACTTGGCCCCTTGTAGTTATGACTAACTGGACAACCTCAGACAAGCTACCGAACCTCTGTACCCCTCCATCTCCTCATCTCTAAAACGGAGATAACTACGGTACCGCCCTCACAGTGTTCTTGTAAAATTTAAATAAGTTCATTCATGTAATGCACTTAGCATACAGCAAGCCCCGGATAAACGTTGCCTACTTTGATCATTATTGTCATCATTAGTATGATCTACGTCTGCCGGTTGAACGGAACTCAGAGCTTGGTGTTCAGGCTATAATGGTATAATCACAGTTTTGGAAAATCCAGTAATACAGAGGGATGCAGACCCAGAGAGAAACAGCTCGATGCAGTTTCACTTGCTGGAAATTCAGAATATTTAGAGAAGACAAGAAATCAAAGTTCCCCGACCTTCTCTAGCCTTTTCTCTTGCCCTCTCCCCCAAGGATCCAGAAAAGAGAAGCCAACAGATGTCCAGGTACCTTTAACATTTTTTAGAAATTAAAAAAAATATTGCATTAAATATTGCTTACGTTGATCACTGCATTTTGGGGGCACTCAAGTTTTAGACTCTGTTCAGCGACTCACTCACTTCATCCTGGCTCTGGCCTTGGCTGGGAGATAATGAACAAGTCATACGGAGACATAATTAAGATGCAGATTCTGCTCCAGCAGGTCTGGGGGAAAGGGCTGAGGTCCTGCCCTTCTAATAAGTGCCCAGGTGACGGCTGTGCGCTGCTGAGGCTCAGGACAGTGGGCCAGGGAGGCACACACCTGAGCTTCATTTTGATGTCTCTTTGATGTGGTTGTTTTCAGACAACTTGGAAACTCTCTCGTTATTCATGGGAACCTCTGTTGTTAAATCTGTGGCCAAGTCCTTGGACCCAGAGGCAGAGAACATTCGTTGTTTTGTTTTGTTCTAAATCAAACAAATTAAAGCAAATACCCACTGACTCCTGGTGACTGCCCTTTGGGGAGTTCATTTAACTTTCTGTTTCCCTTGCTCCTCTGCCTGGCTGTGGAGGCAGGGGCAGGAATATCACAGAGGACAGGATGGGACTGTGCATTGGTTAGCACTGCAAAAACACCGGGCTCCAGGGGGAATCAGTTGCTGATGAGAGTAATAAAACAGCACTAGTTCAGCATACCCAAACTATCTTCCACTGCCCTTCAGTAAAACTCCAGGGAGCAGCAAGAGCGCAGGTGCTTTGGGCTTAGCAACTGGGACTCAGATGACCTGTTCCTTCACTTATTAGCTATGTGACCTCAGGCATGTGACTTAACCTCCCTGAACCTTATTTATTTCTCAGTCCAGAAGATCATTCTAATGGTGTCTACCTTACAGGACTTTTGCTGTGAGATAATTCATAAATACATGGAAAATACAATTACTTTTCCCAAAGTCCAAAAAAGCACCCAAGCAGTTGAACATTAATAAGAAGCTCCCATAGATGTACCCTTGTTTGTAATTTTCACCTCTATCTCCAAGTCCAAGACTTTCTCAGAATGTGTGTGTGTTCAAAAGAGTATTTTTTCTGTATAAACCTTTCCTAATTATTGTACAGAGTAATGCAAAAATTATTTGGGTGATATTAAAGCCTCTTCCATCCTTGGGTGGAAGAGATGGTTAACATTTCTGATTAAAATGCATGTACCTGGGGACATCCTTTCAAAAGAAAGAGAGCCCCCCTCAACACACACACACACACACGCACGCGCACACACGCATTTATCGTTCTCCTCCTCACATCCCATGCCCTCCAGCATAGAGCACTGTGTCCTACACATGGTAGGGCCTGGCAAACACGAGCAGACTGATTCCACAGAAGGAAAAGCCCGTGTGCTGGGTGATCTGCTCACGTCACCACCATTTGGGGTGTGTACTGCCAGAATGGTATGCCAGCCTGACTAGACTAAAGGGATGGAGAAAAGAGGACTGGAAGAAACAGCTATCAGCCTTTAATTTTCACCAAGGTCTGGAACAGAATATCAGACAAGCTTGCTTGTCACTAAATGAGACACAGCAACTCAGGCAGAGGATTACAGGAATCCACATGTGACAGTGGCCTCTTAGACAACATTGTCCAAAAGCCCTTAACCCACTCTCCGTGTAGGGGGAAGGGACTCTTCATCAAATCCTGCTTACGGGACCATCTGTGCCCCTGCCCGTGTAAACAAGCCCCTAGGCTCTCATTCAAATATTGTTGCAAATTTGCCTGTTCTGGGCACTGTTGATACAGGCTGTGGGCGACTGCAGAGAGCCTTTCTTCCTTCAGGGATTTCTCTGTCTAAACAAGATTTATGATGATCCTTTGGCAAGAATCTTTGAATCACTGGCTTTCACAATATAGCCAAAAGGGTATTTCGGGAGAATCCACCTCTAACAAGCAATACAGCCCTGCAGATTTATCTCTTTTGATGAAACAGGCACAGCCCAGTGCTCCCAGAATACCATCCCTGGACAAGGTGCTGCTGCAAAGCCGGTGTAGACCACATGGCACTGACTGGACCAGCTCTGACTCAAACAGCTGAGTGACACTGAGGCAGCTATTTAACCTCTCTGAACAAGGAAAATGGAAATGATTAAGTCTTCTTCATGGGGCTGTCATGAAGGTTACATTGTTGCTATGAGATAATTCATATATATGTACTTTTGTATGATACATAAACAATCACATTAACTTTCCCAAAGTAAAAAAAAAAAAAAAAAAAGCGAGCCCAGGAAGTTAACATTAGCAAGAAGTTCCATGGAAACACTCCTGTTTGTAACTTCCCCCTGGTATAAGCAAGTACCTGGTGTACCCCACACCTAGTTTATGGTGGGGCTCAATACACAGTACCTAGTATTTTTGGTTTGGTAAAAGAGGTGCGATAAAAAAGAAGTGGCATTGCTGACTGCCTATAACTCTGCCTTTGAGAAAGGCTACGAGTCGCTGGTCCCAGGCAGGATGAGATGAGTACTCCTGTGCCTCCCAGAGTTTGCCAACAAGCTCCTTCCCCCTCGAGGTGCAGTAATTGCATCTCAGCTAGAGGAGCACAAATCCTGCCTCACCACTCCAGCACTTGTTAAGCTCAAATTTCGTTTGTACCAATTCTAAACAATTTTCTCTGATTTATCTCCTACAAACCCCTATTCCAATTCCTGCATCCCAGCTTGAAAGGCATGGCTGTCTTTGCTTGTTCTTTTCTCTTTCACAGGGTGATGCCAACAGACCACAAAAGAAAGCCCTCCCTCCCTGGGGCTCACTGAGCTGCTTTTCCACCTGGAGAAGCCATCAATAACCTCCATCAGTGTTTCACAGCCTGAAAAAATGGAGGATGGGTGGAGAGAAAAAAAAAAAAAAAACCAGAGGCGAGAATATCTCCTTCTGATCCAGCTCATCCTATGAGAATGTGGTATTTCTAATCCTGCAGACACTTGGAGAGAGAGATCTGGTCAACCCCATTTTTTTAAGGGGCAACTAGGACTTCAGAGAGTCTAATCAATCACCAACTGACATGCAGGGATAATCAGGAGCATAAATGGAACCGAGATCCTTCTGACTGCACATTCAGTACACTTATTCCATAACACCACATTATTTCTAAGTGGAAAAAAATATCCTATAGGCTCTTATTCCTTAGCAAACACTCTATGCAAAGGTCACAAAGAAGTAAAGATGCCGGCAGGTGTAACTTCTGACTCTACCATTCCAACATATGAAGACCTGAAAATCACTTAATCTCTTTAAATGTCAGTTTTCTTATCTGAGGGAAAAAAATGGGTATAAGCATCTTTACTGATGATTGCACAGGGATAAGGTGTGATGACAGAGCAGAGAGCCTGGCATGTCGTGGAAGCTCATTACATGTGTTTATCTTCCTCTCTCTGCTACAGAAGAAAATATTTTCCACCATAAGGCACATGTGGCAGAAAAGTGAAAATTTAATGTAAAGAGGATAATTAATAACAATGGAAATGAAGATACTGCAAAGGCTAATTATACTTGTGGTACTCAAATGCGAAAACACAATGGCAACTGAGAAAAGGAAGGAAAAATAAAATTAGCAAATGCTACATCTCACCCACACAGTAGTCTAACAAGTTTCTTGCAGTCAAAGACAATGAAAAAGCAAATTATGAGGTACCTTGAAAGGAAGTGTACAGGGTTTACAATCCACGCAATATGCTTAAAGGAGGATATCCTTTTAAATTAAATATTAAGTCATTACACAGCTACGGAACTCAGCAATATCAAGTTTCCCAAATATTTGATGGGATAGATAAAACAGCTTTAACATCATATCGTTCACCACTCTGTTCCATCTTCCAGACTTTGCAGCATCTTACCTCTTCCTGTCAAGGATAAGGCTGGCTCGTCTCAAATATTTTCGCTTCAATTTACGTTAGCCAGAAATGCATCTGAATGTTCTCTGTGTGCTTAACACCTGTGTTCACATCATTCACAGATATAGAAACTCAGAGACATTTAGTTCAAGTGTTTCTGAAGCAGAAGGTGGCCATTGTGTTGGTCCTCTGATTCTCGGACTATAATCACTTGCTTGAGAAAACCCCATCCTACCCCCAGGAGATGTATTATCACTGAAAGCAAATTACAGCATCATCTGTTCATTCCTCTGGAAATTTCTTTCATATATGTGTATACATGTGTGTGTGTGTGTGTGTGTGTGTGTGTGTGTTTGTGTTGACAATGTATAGAAGTCAAAAAAATCTCCCCAATACTGATAGTGAAATCTAGAGAGCTAAATCTGTGATGGTGTTTGTCTACAAGGCTTCACAGTTTCTTGCCCTCACTCTGCTGTCTTCATGCATAGAAAAACAATTCACAGATCCCTACTAGGAAGTAAATATGCTTGTACTTATCGAGCTCAGAACCTCTGCCTTCTGCTTGAGACATGTGATACATTAGTGTTCCTGGTGGCAGCAGGTGCCTTTAACACATCAGTGGGGATAGAAAATCGTCAGAATTAGCATCAGCAAAGGCACTACCGTTGTCCCTGGGTACCGAGGGGGATTGGTTCCAGAACCTCTCACTTGAGGATACCAGAATCCATGGATGGCTCTAGTCCCTATGGAAAATGATGCAATATTTGCCTATAACCTATGCAAATCCTTCTATGTACTTTAAATCATTTCTAGATTATTTATAATACCTAATATAATGTAAATGCTATGTAAATCATTGTAAATACAATGTAAATGCTATGTAAATAGTTACTGGCATGTGGCAAATTCAAGCTTTGCTTTTTGGAACTTGGTGGAATTGTTTTTCCAAATATTTTTGATCTGTAGTTGTTTGAAACCACGGACGCAGAAGCTGCGGATACAGAGGGCTGACTGTATTTCGTATTATGCTGTTGCCCTAATAAAGGCATAGAGGGTCCACAAAGGAAACCATGGAGTTTCCCACTGAAATACAGTTGTAAAAAATCCCATCACACTGAAAGAAACTGATTTTTTTTTTCCAGAACTTGCCAGAAACTTTACAGGATGGTGTTCTCAATCTCAAAATATAAAGAATTCTAACAGACATTCTGATTAGTAAGCCATCAAGCATTTATCAGGTGCTGCTTTCTGCTGCGCTTTGCACGAGAACTCATGAGGCAAGTAAGTAAAGAGTGGATGTTCCTGTGGTGGGATCCTGGAATCAGACACTCAGACTGAGTTCAGAGCCTCCTTGCACAGGGGAGAAAACTGAAGGAACAGAGCGAAACTAATACCATTTGAGGAATTTGTGGCAGAGGCTAAATTAGAACCCTGACTGCTTGACCTTAAGCAATTGGTTATCCAGCCACTGTTTGTTGTCTCCAAGCTTAACAACAGTTTCAAAATGAACACCCACACGTGTGTAAAAAGTTGACATCACCCCAGCCTAACGTGCCTGAATTTATTCCTAAACCCAGAGTGGTCTGAATCACAAGAAGTTACAGAAGTAGCCAACGTGATGAATTCTGACAAAGTCTTTCACGAGCAGGGGTGTTGTGACATTCATTCCCACGGGGACTGTGAGCATGTTCTATATACTAGGCACTGGGGATACAATGAGATACACCGTAGATCTCGCCACCGTCTGCACAAGGTCTACAGTCTAATTAGCAATCACTAACCGATAACCAGGAGGAAGAAACAGCTGCTAAAGCATAGTTGACCAGGAACAGCCTCTCCAACAGACTTACTGAAGGCTGGGAAGCCTTGAAGGATAGGGAAGAGTTAACTGTGGGAAAAGAAAAAGCGTTTTTAAATATTTTTTTTTCCTACCAGGGTTTTCTTTGAATTATATCACAGAGAAAACATTGATTTTTTTTTTTACCTCACCTCCAAGCTTTTCCTGAAAAGTGTCTGTACATGTATGTATGCTGTACATGTATATGTATGCCGTTACATTGATTTGTGTAATGAAATGTGTCTTACTCTGTGTATGCATGTGTGTGTTTTCCAGTCAGTGTTCAGCTGTGAGTCTCCCAGATTCTGTGATTAGGTTTTGATGCTGAAACGCCTCAGCACGGCCTGAAAACGGAAGGCCTTTCACAGCCTGGCATCCCTCACCTTTCTTCACTCACCCGAGCCCTGTGCCCTGCGGCGTGCACGGTCCAGTCACGCCAGATCAACTCTACCCCTTCACACACCAGGCACGTGTATGCTTCTGTCACTTCCACGACCCACACTCCTGAAGGTCCCAAAATGACTTTCTTTCCCTTACCCAGGGGGCAAATTATGTCTCCATCTTCAAACTCCATCTCTTTTCTCCAGATTTCTCTGCCTGAATCATCAGGCAGAATTAATTGATCAATCGCCCGTAAACCCCAATCTCCTTTGTGTAATGCTCCACTCACACTGCATTATGATTATCAATTCTTAGGTTTTATTTATTGATATTTTTCTAATTACCAGATAACGCACACTCAGTGTCAAAATGTTGAGAAATAAAATGTGTAAATAAGAAAATAAACATTTCCTTCCACCTTTGTCCAAGTTCTAAACACAGTTGAGATATTTCTACTGCACCTGACTTCACCTCTGCTAAACATTCTTCGGGAACCCTGCTTCTAATGGTAGTGTAATTGCCTGTCAGAATGTACAACAGACTACACAACCATTCAACCCCCTACTAGTGGGCTATTTGGTAGTTTAATTTTTTTTCTTATTATAAGTAACAATGCAGCTACTTTAACTGTGCATTAATCTCTGTCCACATACCTGTGTATTCTCTTAGAAGGGATGTTTAGAAGGGAAATTGCTGGGTCAAAGAGATGGTATTTTAAACTTCTATATACATATTGTGGATTACTCTCCAGAAAAGATGTTTTAATTTAACACACCCACCAGTGGGGTTGAAATGCCCATCACACTCCCCTGCCCCATCATGGTAGCAAGTCCTCCACCCATTTTCCTAAAAGCTGTAAATGCGTTGTTGCTTAAACTTATCTTTCTTTGAACAGCAACATGGTGAATTTTTAATGTGAGTGTTTGTACATGTGTGTCTGTGTGTACAGTCATGTACAATTCTGGGAACTGTGTGATTAAGTCTCTCCCCTCTTTTCCATTGAGTAATGGTATCTTTTCTTATCCACTTGCAAGAGCTCTCTATTTAAACACTAAAATATTTCTTTAGATCATATTAGTTTTGAGTGTTTCCCAGATTTGGTCTTTAGTCATATTTGTGCTTAGCACATTTTTTGATGTACAAAAAGTTGGCAGCTTAATTTGTCCATTCTGTGTGATTTTTTTTTTCCCCTCTATGGTTGTTTCTTCAGCCTGGGTCCTTGATGTACCATGACCTGTATTAGGACAGGTGTCCTACTTTATTCATCTTTGTGTCTCCAGCATTTTATGGAAGGGCAGAGCTGTTGCCACATCGTATGGTGTTTTCTTAGTAAAAGTCATTTCTCAAGTGATTTGCTTTTATACATGAAAATGGACATATTTATAATTTATATATATTTAATATATTTCACATTGGATAACACTGCATATACATGCCTCTCTATAGCCACCATTCTAATATTTCTCTTGAACTCTTAAATTGATCCATCAAACCACATACCTTGAAAAGTGGTATGAAAACTTAATGGTACTGCAAGGATGAGCCATTCAGTGTAATGGCAATGACAGACAGGATGGCTCACACAGACAGGCAGGGAGAGTATCCGCCATCGACTGCAACACAACAGAGCCTATCAAGATGGCGGACGACTTTGTTAGCCTATCAGAGTAGGATGTCATTTGCCAGGATCAAAACGCAGAACATCCCGAAGGGAGCTTGAGCCTTTTTTTTTTTTTTTTTTTTTTTGTATTCCCCAAACCATAAACACATCGTATCACTCAAAAAATATTCACTCCGAACACATGCTGAAATAAAATTTGTCAATTTTAAGCAGCTGTATAGTTTATTAATGGGTTCTGAAATCTATTTGAAACGTGACTGGTAGTGACCATACAATGCGTTCGGGGAAATATCATACAAAGTCTATACAGCATTGCCAAGAGAGACGGGAGCAAGGGAGAGTGAAGATGCTGATGACCCACTCCTGGTCCACGCACTGTGCCCAGTGCGCCCCCAGGGCTGCTGCTTCCCATTTCAGGCCGAGTTCACCTAACAGTCTCTCACCTTCCCACTTGGATGAGGTCCAACTCAGAGGCTGTGGGCAGGGGATCCCCACCCCCTGGAGGAATGTCCACCCACATCCTTTTCAAGAGAGTTCAGCTTCCTGGGCTATGCCAGGTTACATTCCTCCCAGTGGCACCCTGATGTCCGGCCAGATTCCAGGCTCAACTGAGCTCTGGTGACAACTGGAAAACTACCCTTTAACAGGTAGTAGCTGGGTGGAAAGCAAGAGGCAGGGACACAGGCCTCGCCCAGGGAACTATAGTGCCTAGAGGACTGCATGGACCAGCGAGCCCCTTATCGTAAGAGGAAGAACAACTGATCAGACACATGTGCCAAGGAGTGTCCAAGCTCAGGTGAGGAGCACGCAGACCCCATCACTGGACAGTCGCAGCAGCCAGACTGAACGCCTGACACTCCACTTTGCCCAACACCTGCACCCAAATCATGGCTCTGCTATTTCCTGGCTCAACCCAAATGTGAAATGAAAGGTCTAGATTCAACTAAATCCCTGAAGAAGAGATGCCGTGGGAGGAAAGAATTACTTGCTAACAGACTTCTAGCATCATCTTCTTATATGCACTCACCTAGTATTCGTTCACTCATTCTTCCACTCATTCATTCATTCATTCATTCATTCAAGGCTTAGCACCCCAATTAAAGGCAGGATGCAATACAACAGAGCCTATCAAAAGGTCTGAGTTTAGTCTAGAGTCAACCCACATCAGTTTGGAAGTTTTGCACAGGCCACTTAACCCCTGTAAACCTCATTTTCTTCACCTGCCACACAGGATGGGGCACAGCAGGGGGATCAAAGGAGAAGGCATCCAGGGGGCACATGTAGTGGAGCGTGGCTCAAAGCGAGTGCTCCTTAAATACAAGCACTTTTACTCATTTTTTAAACGGAGGTACTGGGAATTGAACCCAGGACCTCGTGCATGCTAACTGTGCTCTACCGCAGAACCTACTCCTTTAATAGCAAAGAACACCATCCATGTGTTTGGAATGTTTCTCCCATGAGCACAGTTTCCAAATGACTTGATACTTAAAAACAGCTCTGTGAGATCTTCCTTTTTCTATTTTGACAATGAAGATACGGAAGCACAAAAACTTTGAGTGTCTTGCTTGAATTACCCAGCAGCTACTTTTCAGCTTTGGAGTTTGGATCCAGATTTATTTCACTGCCAAGCCTGTGCTATTTCTAAGGTACCAGGCTGCCTGGTTCAAATCTAGGCAGTGAGAGGAAGGAAAAGTGAGAGTCATCTTTCCTCACTCAGTTCCTAGTGAGAGAGGACAGGGGAACCAATCATCACCAATGGTTCCGCCGAACATGGTAGGTTTCGTCCTGAACCTGAACAGCACAGGAGCACTCACTTTACCAGGTGAGGCTGGGGGGGGGGGGGCACACTGGTCCTGACTCATTTGATAAGTTGGGTCTTAAAGGTTGAGAAGATGAGAAGAATGGAAAGAGCTGGCTGTTACATGAAAAGTGTCCCGGGAGAATGGGAAACTTGTATCACACCTTTCCCATTCAAACCACACGGGCAACCAAACTGTAGCCAAGGAAGGCTGCTCTTTAACAAACGTTCTCACAAATCAATGGCAAGGGGATGAGAGAACTGGCTTATCAACATCCTGCAGCCTCTTATACAGGATCTAGACACTGGCATCAAGGGTGGCTGGCATCACAAAGAGAGAAATTACGTGCCTCCAGAGGGAAGTGCACGCCACCACCTAGGAAGCAGTCTTAGCAATGAATAAATAAAATAAATACAAAAATTGAACCTCAATCTGATTAAGACTCTCATCCAAGATCCAATTTTCAGAAGATTAAGAGGACAGAGGGAAAACTCTACAGCCATGGTTGTCAACTGAAGGCAATTTGAGCCCCTAAGGGATATTTGGCAGTATCTGGGAACATTTTGGGTTGTCACAGCTGGTGAAGGGATGCTACTGGCATCTAGTGAGTAGAGACCAGGGATGCTGCTAAACACGCTATAACGTATAGGACAACCCCCACCAGAAAAGATGGTCCTGCTCAAAACATTAACGGTGCTGAGGTTGAGAAAGCCTGAATGACAGGATAAATGATTCCATGTCTTCAATGACAGGGAGTGACGGAGGCACCTACAGATTAAAATAAACAGGAAAGGTCTACCTAAAAATAAAAGAAAAAGAGGTGAAACTAAATGATTGTGTCTGGGGGTGCCCGCGCTGGAAATGGGGAGGACCATATGAGTCAGAAAGGTGGTCACGCTTACGCAGAGGGAGTGTTTGGCAAGTTTCTACCTCCTTACAGGGGTGGTGGTTCAGAGGTGAGCACCTTGAAATAATATACTCAGTGGCACAACTGTCATTTGTGTTTTCTCCATTATATCTAACAAGAACACGGCTTAACATAATATTAACAAAATAGCCTTTCTTTTCTCATTTTGGCTAGGAGTTAATTAGCTTATAGCTACAGAATTTTTTTTTTAACGTATCACTGATTCATCCAAGGGCAAAAATTTATTTTTCCATGCTCTCCACAGGTACTTAAAAAATTATTCCTAACCTTGCCTACCCCTGTTGCTTATTTCTAGAGATTACCAGCCAAAGTCACACAGGGTGTTAAAGCAGCAAGCGGAATAATTAAGCTCCAGCACCCTGAGGTCAGATAACCTGAACTGTCACTCTGTTCCACCTTAGTCAATTCACCCAAGCTCTCTGAGCTTGGGGTTTCTCCTCTGGAAAATGAGATAAGTAACTTTGCCATCCTCATGGGGTGTTGGGAGTGGCAGCCAAAGAATTTTGCTTGTGATGATGAGCATAATTATCATAAGCATTATTATCATAAACAAAATGAGATATCTAGATTATCTTTTGTTTTGTTTTTAAGTTTAACATTTTTTATTGAGTTATAGTCATTTTACAATGTTGTGTCAAATTCCAGTGTAGAGCTCAATTTTTCAGTTATACATGAACATACATACATTCATTGTTACATTCTCTTTCGCTGTGAGCCACCACAAGATCCTGTATATATTTCCCTGTGCTACACAGTACAATCTTGTTTATCTATTCTACATTTTGAAATCCCAGTCTGTCCATTCCCACCCACCTCCCCCTCGGCAACCACAAGTTTGTATTCTATGTCTATGAGTCTGTTTCTGTTTTGTATTTGTTTTCGTTTTGATTCCACATATGAGCGACCTCATATGGTATTTTGCTTTCTATTTCTGGCTTACTTCACTTACAATGACATTCTCCAGGAACATCCATGTTGCTGCAAATGGCATTATGTTGTCAATTTTTATGGCTGAATAGTATTCCATTGTATAAATATACCACATCTTCTTTATCTAGTCATCTGTCGATGGACATGTCTTGACTATTGTAAATATTGCTGCTATGAACATTGGGGTGCAGGTGTCATTCTGTAGTAGGGTTCTTTCTGGATATATGCCCAGGAGCAGGATTACTGGGTCATATGGTAAGTCTAGTCCTAGTCTTTAGAGGAAGAGATACCTAGATTATCTTAAGAATCTAGTATATAAATAAATTCTGAAAACAGCTCCTTGTGTACAATTTAGCTATTGATTAGTGCTCACGTGTCTATTCAGCATGTGCCGAGAGCAGCCCCAGGGGCTGGGGACGCAGAGTGGTCCTGTCTCCATCCTCTTGTCTTTCACAGGAAGACCTGAGAGACTACTGCTTTGTAGATTCACTCAGTTCTGTTTTCTTACTGAAACTCACCACTTTTAGGCACTACAATTACTTCCAATTTAAAATGAAAGAAGTAAAAGGTCAGAGAAGGTGATGCATATCCATGGTTACAGGCCTTCTCACATTCTTTGGGCACTTGCTGATTACTGGGCCCTTAGCAAAGCCCTTTTCATTCACTGCCTGAGTTAATGCTCCAAACTGCTATGTGAAAGCAAGGAACTCTTACTATATCTTTTTCAGATATGAGAAGTAAGGCTGCCAGATAATCTTTAGTTTTCTCAAAAGCTACACCGCTGGTGAACGTCAATACCAAGATTCAACTGAAACCAGCTTCAACTGAGGAGCCTGTACTGTACTTCAATTAAAAAAAGAATATTGAAAACCCAGTGGGTTTTGTGCTAGTTGGAGGCTGCTTCCAAAAGGCCAAACCATTCACCTCCTGGTAGGACCACAACCAGTTTTAAAGGCACCATTTGCCTGTGACATTGATTCTAAAATCTCTTCTGGATCTTCAAGTTTGTGAGCTTCTCTAAAAGGAACTGTGGTCTGGAGAAAGGCATTGTCTCGCCCTTTACAGGAATCAGAAAGGTGAACAACTTGCACAAAGGAAGGCACACGGGTAGAGCTGGCAGACTGGGAATCCACACCGCAGACCAGTGGTTCTCAAGCTTCATGTATCATCAGAACCACAAAACTATACTTTAGATCAGTGGTTCTCAAATTTTATAAATCTTCAGAATCACCCGATGGCTTCTTAAAACCTTCCCAAGTGTTTCTGATTCAGAAAGTCACGGGGGGACCACCCCCACCACCACCTCCAAGTGCATCTCTAACACTGCTGGTCCAGGAAACACAGTTTGAAAGTCAAGTCTGAGATTTGTCTCTGTTGATTCTGAGACATTGGAACATTTATTTCCCCTTTATGAGTATCCACGTATCTCTAAAGAAAGCTGTTATGAAGCAAAGAATGGGATAGGAAGGATGAAAGCTTTCTAAAAATGGACGTGAGCTAATATTGTACTTCTCAAACTTCAGACAGCCTCGCGATCCCTGGACACTTGTTACAACTGGAGCTTCTCTGAGCCCACCCCAGCTGCACAAGGCCTGGCTCAGGGCCCAAGAAGCTTCCTTTGAAACAAGGTCCCCAGGTAACATGAAGCAGAGGGTAAGCAGACTACTTCTTACAAAGCCCTTGTAAAACAAAGACAAGTCCCAGAGCATGGAAGAAAACAGCTCCCAAGACCTTTGGCTCTGAAGGCCAGGGTTTGGCCTAGAGACTGGGCATCCCACAAGACGGTATATGCTGGCAGGTGTTCCACAACAGAGAGGAAGAGAAAGTGCGTTTATTTGTGTGTGTGTGGAAACATCTAAGTCAAATATTTGACTTAAGGACCTTCAGAGTGAATTTTAAATAAGAAAAAATGTATCATTTGAGATGAAAGAAAGCTCTAGACCAACACGCTTTGGAATCTTTTGATTGACAGCAGGCTCCCGAGTTAGGTGTGAACTGGAAACGTCTCGGAAGATAGGTACCAGGTAATCAGAGCTACTACATTTTGCACCTGACACAGTATTGCTGCTTCCAACAATGATAGTGGCGCAGACTGAGCAATTCCAATATCTTAATCACTTTCCCTTTCTTTCAGAATCCAGGGAATTTAGTCTAATTCTTCATGCCTTCCCTCAGGAATTATGAAGTGTCAGCTACCAAAGAGACTCTGCACATGCCTTTGTATAAGGAATGTTTGCAGCAATTTGGAGGACGGTGTAATTGAGTTAACAAGGCGCAGGAAACAAATTTACATCCTGGATTGGAACCGACAGCCTGACCACGAGAAGGCATCAAGCAGCAACGGCTGGCTTGTTAGTGACAATCTATTCACTGCATGCTGCTGTAGTGAGCAGACTCTGAGTTCGCGCTCCTAACACCTTGATTATACTTGATACAAATGATGGAAATTAAAAACCCTCCTCTTGGCTAAATGTAAAAAAGAGGATTTCTGAAAATCAACTGCATTAGGTGAATTGTTTGTGATGTAACCTATTCCACGTGATAGTCTCAGGGCTGATCCACTACTACTGTGATTGAGAGGGTGGAATGTTAATGAGTTGTGCCAGTTCTATTCAACTGGGTCCTCCTCCCAGGTAAGGACTACCTCTGACTGTACCTGAATCTGCTATAAAGCATGCCATACGTGGTCATCCCTTGATATCAGCAAGATGCCTGTGTGTGAGGATCCCTTACTTGGATCTTTTAAAATTCCCTTTTTCTAATTTTTAACAGTAATTAATTTTCATTGACGAACATTTTGAAAATGCAGAGGTTTAAAATAAATTCAAGTTGATTGAATAAGTTAAGAAATGACTTGAAAACGAAATGATAACCTAACGATAGCTATCATTACTTACCATCCTAGTTTATTACCTTCTAATTATTTGAGTCATTCTTTTTTAAAATTTTGTCTTCAAAGTAGAGACTGTGGTTTGCATGCAATTTTGATCATGCATCTTCTGATAAAACTCTACAATATTTTCCACATTTTTTTCATATTATTAAAAATGTCCTCATAGATCTGACAGATGACTTCTCAAATCTAAGTTGTATGAATGAACTGTTACTATTTAAAGATTTCCTAAGGGGTAGTCATTTAGCATGTTTTCATTCTTGACTCCAATAAAAAAAAAATGTGATGGGCAATTTTAACAGCTTTATTAAGGTACAATTTACATGCCATAAGATACCACTTGGAAGAACACTTTTTCATGACTCAATCTTTGTGTTTCAGAGTGTTTCCTAAGGCTAGATGTCCAGAAGTATTTGACAACTGAGCCAAAGGGTTGACATATATTTAGGTTTAAGAAAAAACTTTGCCAAATGCCCTCTGGTATTGATTTATACTCCTGTAAGCAAATTATTAGAGGCTCATCTTATTCTAACCTGGTCAGCATGAGTAGCAGTAGTGGTGTTGAAGGTTCTGCCACTTTTAATGGAAAAGTCAAGATGTCCTCATCTAAGTTCACAAACAGAAACTATATTTAGGAATTTTCATTTTCATTTTCATTTTCATGCACTCTGCTTTTGCTTTCATCCTGCTTGGCTCTAAGGTAACACAGTACTCACATGGACTTCCCTTATCGAACTTCTTGGTAATAATTAAGGTTGAGTGACAATATGAGCAAGTTGCATGCAACCCAGATAAGAGCCTTACCTAAACAAAGAGACATGAACTCCAACTCCGGGTTCCTAGTCATGAGCTATATTACCCTTGCTAAGGATTTAGCCTCTCAGCCTCATTCCCCTTATCACTAAGAGTTGAAACAGAAGATGATCAAATGAAGGTTGCAGACACTTAACCAGACAATTGATGTATCTCCAGGCCACTGTTTGAGACAAGGAGCTTCATTTTTAAGAAGGTATGTGGCATTTATCTAACAGATACCTGGAATCAAATTCTTTACAAAAGTCAGAGTTTGCTTTCAAAGAAGTGTCTGGGCATGCCAAACAATTTATCAACACTCCGTGTTTGACTAATACAAAATGATTTCTAAATGCTCTTCTGATCTCTAGTTCCAATAGCCCTTTTAAACATTTGTTCTTAAAACTATCAAAGAATGGCAAAATAACTAATTACGCCTGAATTACTCTCATGACTTATTCCATTCTCCTGAGGCATGCTGTGACTTAAAAAAAAAAAAAAAAAAAGATTTGTAACTGTTAGTTATCAGCACTTCATGTAACTTTTGATTCAAGTTAACAAATAGCATTTCAGCTCTATGTATTCATTATGCCACTAAATTGCAAAGGAAAGAAGCCAATTCTAATGAATTGTAACCATAGTTTCTTTAGCGTGTTACATATTAGAAGTGGGTAGCACTTTAAATTATGGTACACAAAACAGCATATAATTAATTCTGAATAAAAGATAATGTATTCTTGCTAAATACGAGTTATTTTAAAATCTCTTAATGAAGAACTAAGCATATGCTGTGCTGCACTGTGAAAATGTTTAGCATATGTCGTTAGAGCCAACATTTTGCATTTATTATTATATTTATTTTCAATAATAATATATTATTTTAAGTGAACACACACAAAAAAACGTAATCACTAACATTCCAAATGTGGAAAATATATGCAAATTACAGGAAACTTTTTGGCTCCCCAGAAGTTGTCACTAAATAACTTTTTGATGGCATGGTGTGACTGCAATTTGCAATAGAATGAGAAAAATGGAAAAGACTGTTACTTTTAAATCACAGAACATATGCACAATGAATTTTAAAATTCAGATATGGAGATAAACATTTCTATTCTGAAAATTGACATGTTCTGAGTTTTCATGGAATAGCAACACTTAAATCTAGACCTCAAGTTCTATCTGATTTAGCACTGCATTTATAACTCCCTGTCTGACATTGCGCTTCTGCTCTTAAAGGCTGCATCCTGAAGGTTCTACACTCTTAGAATGACTGCTTTGAGCTTCTAACCAAGCATGATCCCTATTCCTCACTCTGCCTCTGAATACCACGATGATCATTATCACCAGCACCTCTACAACCACCACCACCATCATCACCAAAACAACAAAGAATCTTGGGTCAAACCCTCCTTAGCCTTACTCTCCACATCTGTACCATGATGA
The DNA here is from genome assembly GCF_048773025.1 of Camelus bactrianus. NCBI lineage: Eukaryota > Metazoa > Chordata > Mammalia > Artiodactyla > Camelidae > Camelus > Camelus bactrianus. The sequence continues at coordinate 64,086,765 of NC_133547.1, read as the reverse complement.
TGCATAATGTCCCTATAAACCCGCCATGTGATCACAGGCAAACCACCTCTCATCTTTAAGCCTTAGTGCTCTCAGCTATAAAATGGCTATGCTAAGGTCATTTTTATCACAAATAGATCTGTCCTTTTCTCCAGCTCCTCTGGAGTACCGTCAGAAACACACAACAAAACCAGATTTTTTTAAATGCACATGTGCTATCAATTCTTGCTTCATTTAAATTTGGAGAGAGGAAGAAAATTGCGGACAGTAGAAATGAACTGCAATACCACAGAAGCTCAGAATTAAAAACAAGATGTAAAGTTTATTTTTAAATTCAAGGTTCAGCTTCTTTTCCAGGGAAATAATGATTAATTCATCAGAAACAGAATGAACAAGAAGGAACCACTATTTATTCTTCTCCAAATACCCCAGGTTTGGACTTGCTTTCAACGTGTTTCTTTCTCAAGTACTAAATGAAAAACTGAAAAGTAGTAAAACTTTAAAAGAAAATAAAATTATTCATCATATCCTCCCTACATAATTGCCACTGGTATTTCAGAGTATTTCCCTTCCACCCTCTGGTGTGTGTATGTAGAAAGTGGAAATCACACTGAACAGGTAATCCCATGGCCTCCTTGGCACTTCTTAACATTTTATCCTAAGCTTACATCCCTGCAGCTACATCTTCTTTGTGACTACTTCAGTGACAATTTCAGACCACCATAAACATATACCATAATTATTTAACTGATCTCCTCTTGTTATTTAAACTTTTCTCTCTTTTTTGCCATGATGAATATTTTGTGCACCTAATTTTTTAACATTTCAAGCTGTTTCTTTAGTATTAATTCCCTAAAAATGTGAGATGAATATTTATTATAAAGTCTCAGCATAAATAATGTCATTACTTTAAAATGATTTGGGTGCTTAATTTTTTCACCTGAACACTCATCCTTAGCATTTTCTGTGAACTATTTTGATCATACCTCAGCAAGCCAGCACTGTCACCAAGGTCCCCTCCCACCCTTCCCACCACTACTGTTACAATGGAAAAGAGACTGATTTCTATATACCTCTTCTCCCTCTAGGCTAGGCTTTTCTTCAGGAAGATTATAGACGATTAAATATCCTGGCCTCAGTTCTGGCTTAAAGCCAAGCACATAGTAGGTGCTCAATAAACACTCACGGAATTGACTAATGCATCTGGAAAATCATTTTATCAAGCCCCATCCCTGGCCCAGAGCTATAAATGCATCTCTTGCTCATGACAAAGAGCTTTCCTTATTTTCTTTCATTTATACCCTGGCACATTCTGCAAAGAATTTACAGCAAAAGACCTCTCTCTGAATCAGTTCTATCTTCTACTGCTATTGCTGGGATAGAATTTGCAAAGAACAAAGCTGTTCTTTCAGATGTCACTTTAAATGTTTAGTCTGCAAGGATGAAGAGGAAGATCAAATTATGTCACCTCTGCAGAGAAGTCTTCCTGGGTCTCCTTAGCTAGAATAAGCCATCACCCTCTTTCCTACCGCAGAACCCTGTGTACGTCCTTTCTGACTACTACCCCAGTCTGAGATCTGTGGTGGTTGTGTGACTCTTGGTGTTTCTCCAGCTGCTTTGGTGACTAGGAAACAATGCTGTGTGTCACAGATTATGGTGAGGTTTTCGGTGAAGTTCTGGCTCTACCTTACACAACCTTGGTCTTGCTTCCTCTTCATCCTAATTTCTTTAAAACTTAATTTTGTTGAAATCTTAGCGCAGTTCTGGTATTTGCGAAGGCCCCTTCAACCTCTCCTAAGGACAGGAATGGCCATAAATAAATGGACAAGTAAATAAACCACACTGCCCGAGCTCTTCACCTGGCCAACATCTGGGAATCCAAGCCTCTTCCTCCTGGCAGCCTGCCGAGAGCTTTAGTTCAACCCAAACATGCAGTAATTCCTCATTAAGGCAGAGCTGGTCCTAACGGTCATGCGAGGAGCACACACACAAAGAACAGACTTCTAGCTACTTAATTTTGCTTTCAGCTATTCAACATTCAAAAGGCCTTTTTATGGTTCTAAATATGTGCATTACAGCATGTATCAGAACCTACTGAAATCACCAATTTAATTATACTCTCCTCCTCCAGGCTATCAGCACTTTGAGGGTACAGACTATGAGAGTTTTATCTCTGGGTGTCTAGTCCCTACTAGGACTGTGGCTATTACAAGGTAGATGCTTTGAGTATAAACAGATGCTTGCTAAAATAGCTTCTGTGTGCCTATGTGTGTGCGTACACATGCCTATGCATATCTATGCATGAATGTACCTATGTTGCCTTTCACTGCTTAACCGTCGCTCAAGTGCATCTCACCAGAATCTATGAGGCAGCGTACTGCTATCTCTCATGCAGATAAGTGACAGATGCACTCACATAGCTCTGACATAGCACAGCCAGGCTTGGCGAACTGGCCAGACTCACGCCTAGCTCTGCCCAGTCTACTGCATTGCTCCTTGGTGTGACATCACAATGAGTTTCAACACAGAACCACAAGGAATTAGTTGTATACAGATATGTCTCCAACCACGGAGAAGAGATGACATCTAGATAGCTAGTTATGGTAACCACATTCTCACAGTGTTAAGAGAAACGCCATATTTGTACATTCCTTCGCACTCGTTATACGTTCCGATAATGTATACTACACCATCTAAAATATAGTTTTTAGAAAAAAAAGGTAGTTACTACATGTGATGGTCAGTTTTCTGTGTCAGCTTGTCTAGGTTATAGTTTCCAGTTACAGAGTCAAACACTAACCCAGGTGTTGCTGTAAAGGTATTTTGTTGATCTAAATAAAGTCTATGATCAATTTTCTTTGTTACAGAAGATTATCATAACTAATCTGGTGGACTGGATTCGACCGGCTGAAAGGCCTTAAGAGAATGGGGGCTTCCTGAATGAAGGGGAGATTCCATCTGTGGAGCACAGCTCCCATGCACGCCCTGCAGCCCTGCCCTTCCTGCCCACCAGCCCCATAGATTTCAGACCCACTTAGCCAACCCCCTTCACAACAGCTTAAGCCAATTCCTTTCAATAAATCTCTTAATGTATGTATATCCTACTGGTTCTGTTTCCCTCATAGAATCCTCTAGGAGGCACTGCATGTACATCAATATTTACAAATGGGAAACTACAATGAAGATTCAGACTCAAAGAAATAGAAGGGGTTGTGCAATTTCCTGACAGCAGACAGGGACACATTTTAACTCCCCTGAATGACAGCTGTCTCCTTACCTACACCCAAAAATCAAATTTCAACTGGTTCAATAATGGGTAAGCTGAGCATCCGATGTGCAATTTTTTTTTTTTTTGACAAGTTCTTGGAAAGTAACTCACAGCAGTGTGCTACATTTTCATGAAGGCACGGCTGCAGAAGACCATGTGGACAGTATCTTTGTAGAGCCTCTTCTCGTTAATACTTTTATCTGGTTGTTTTACATGAAAAGCGTTTTGGTTATTGAGAAAAATATGTGTATGTTTTCAAATTATGATTTTTGTGCTGGAGAAGTCATTAAAAAGGCAGGATAATATATTTGCTCTAAAAAGTAAGGGTTTGGGCTTCATGGGGACCTAGGTTTTTAACTGGATGACTTGGGACAAATTAGCTTCTATTAGTCTCAGTTTCCTAACTATAAAAAGATATGATTTACCTTCTAGGTCTCTATGAATTCAGGTCGCTATGGCCCCTCAACAATGAATCTTTCAGATTGGCCTTCATTCTCAGCATTAGTACTACTGCTCCAGATAATTATTTGTTGTGGGGAGAGGGTGATGTTCTGGGCATTATAGGGTGTTCAGTAGCATCCCTGGCCCTTACTTACTAGATGCCAGTAGCACAGCTCTCCCCAGTGGTGACAACCAAAGATGTCCCCAGACTTCCCCAAATGTTCCCTGGTGAAAAAAAATTATTCCAAGTTGATAACCATCGCTTTAGGGGTACAATTATTATTATTATTATTTTATTATTATTATTATTATTATTATTATTATTATTATTATTATTATTATGTTATTGCATTTTTATTTTTCTAAGTATTTAGTATAAAATAAATATAGAAAAGCACAGCTCTGAACCTTTCACTAAGCGACACTCTAACTTCTTTGGAGTTTTCTGACATAGGAGCAGGGAGATCACTCTTTTCTGCTTTTACAATCTGAAGTATCAATGGTATGTTCTGAGACTTCCAGTGGTCACTGTGTCATTGTTTTTGTCACATGGAGAAAACCTCTCAGCAGCAGTAAGAGTGAGACCAATGCTCTCAGAGAAGCAGAGATAAGTAGATGGAGATGTCTGTATATATGATGGAGACGTGAAAAGACAGAGTTCATAAGATTGTTAAGTCCTGTACCTAGTCTTGCCAGAAGCCAGACCATTCCCGAACTTCCCAATGATAAGGCCCCAAACTTTTATTGTAAGCTCTTTTCAGCTAAACTTCTGTAGCCTGCAACCACTGTAACCTGCTTTGTGCTAAATACTAAAGAAGCACTGATCATTGGAGCTGAAGAAAGTCAGAGGGCTCTGATCAAAGGAAGGAAGCAAGGAGAGTCAGGAGAATGAGTAAGAGTCAGAATAAGTCAGGATAATAAGGAGGAATCTTAAATCTCAGAAGAGAAATGGGATGAAAATGAGATAATGGCAGAATTAGAAAAATGAACATACTGTGAAAGAAGTCAGAAACAAAATCAATAGAAACTGGCAATGGACTAGACATGAGGTCTCAAAGATGGGGCCCCCAAAGTTGATGTTCATTTATTTAAATTGCCTCTGATTGGTAACTTGGTGGACAGTGTTGATATCACTGAAATACAGAGCACAGGAAAGGGATCATGTTTAAGGGTGTGCTAAGTTAAGTCTGGAATGCAGCCTGAGGAGTAGGCAGTGTTAGGATGGCAGGTGATGCTACGAAGTTTATGAATCATCCCAGAGAGGAAGCAAAATAGGACAAAAGAAGATGCCTGGAGGAAAATACTAAGAAAGAAAGCAGTAAGAATCTGTAGTTTTTAAGGGAAAAGGCTGAGTGGCCAACAAAGGAAAAGGAGAAAAAAAAATTGTCTTTCTTTTTCTGAGAAAGAGAAATATCTTAAGAAAAACTAAGAGAAAGTGAAGTTAAGGATGTTGCACTGAGAGGGCAGCCAGAGCACCCCCCACCAGAGGGGCATGGCTGGTGATACCCAGATGGGTAGACCACTGCTACGGCCAATGCCTCTGAGAAAGCAATTCCCTGTTCTTGCACTAATAGCTAACACCTCAGAGCAAGGCAGAGCTTCAGATTTAATGTAAATGTCTCTTCCTGAGATGGATATTTTGTTGCTTTTTTTTTTTTTTTAAGTATTGTCAAGGGTGAAAAATCTAATAACTTTCTCTGTCAAAGCAATCCCTCAAATACGTGTGGGCTATATTCTTCCAGACATCATCTCAAAGCTTCTTTCCATTACTCAAAGGAACTCTGTTCTAATAATTTTATCCATTTCAACCATTTACTTAATGCAAACTTGTTCTACGCATTTATCCACCTCTCAGAACCCCCAGGAAATGCGTATCACTCTCCCAACATAACGCTGCTCAGACAGACCATCCCTGGCATGAAGGCAACGAACCACTGTCCACGAGGAGACACGGGCACGAACACACACACGGGGACAAAGAGGCGCAGATGCTGCTCGTGGAGGAGCCCTGACGCCACCCGTGTGCTGGTCAAGTTCCTTTTCCTCTAGGGCTGTCCTTCATCATCCGGGGACCCAGTTCTCCGAACAAATGCTGAGATACCCTGCCATCACTTAGGAAAAATGTCAGCCATGATACTGGTAGCCTGTCCTCCTTTTCTCCCTGCCTCCACTTCCATCCTTCCTTCCCACTTTTATTCTTCTTTTGTCTATTTTTCTCCTTCCCTTTCTTCCTTCCCTCCTCATCACTCTGTAGGCCCCTAGTAATGGTAAATAACTTCACAGTCATCTTTGTCATTCTCATCAGCACTACTCAGCTGGGATGGGCAGAGAGTGGCTCTCATTCTCAAATGTCAGTCACCTCATAACGCATCACATTGCCACATTTTACTGATCACACTCATCACTACTGAAAAATATTTGTTCATTTGTTGATATTGTATTGTCCTTTCCCTCAAACTAAAACGTAAGGTCCATAAGAGTAGAAACTCTCTTGTCCACCCTTGTATCTCCAGCTTAATTGATTATCAGTGTATCATGAATATTTGCTAACTGCATGACTTCAAGGATGACACATCTTTAACATAACCTATTTTGCTTCAGGGCCACCTGTGAGTATGGGTGGCTCACGAGCATGGTCTGAAGCTTGTGACAGTGTTAGCTTGCTCATACTTCTGGACGCCATGGTTCTCTGAGAGGCAGTAGGTAAGAATGACTCTATCTTGGTCATCCCCTTTCTATGGATTCCTCTGTTAGATTCAGCTTTGGGGTGGAGACATAGAGAAGCTGCCATGGAGCTATAAAGAATTAAAGAAGGGGGCTCGTGAAGCCGTGGTCTAACAAGTGGCGAGACTGACAGGTAGCCATGAGCCTTGTCTCCCTCTGCCCAGGTCTTCCACATGCATGTCCACACAGAGGGACCCACGTGGCCCAAGCACCACACCACTTCTCCCTGCTGTTCATGCTTCATACATCCCACTGAAACTCTCTCTAATCTTCACATGAATCTGATTTTCTGGATAAACTTGGCATTGGAAGGAGCTAGGTTCACTGAGTTACCACATCTTCTTGGTTAGCTTTAGACCTGTCTATCTGCAAACTGGTAGGAGCTCATTTAGGATGTAAATATATATTTTAAAGGATTGTGTCTCAAATATACATAAACACAACCATAAGTGAGACTGTGTAAGAGAAATTTACATCAATACCAGGTGTTAACTGAATTATTATGTTAATATTACTGTTTCCTCATCACTGTCATCATCATCATTGCTATTAAGGGGTTACAGTATTGCAGAAAGAACCCTGGAAAGGGAGAGAGAATTTGTAAAATCTAAATTCAAGTTCTGCATCTTGCTAGCTGTACAATGATAAGCATGTTCCATAATCCGAGCCTTAAGTTTCTTTGTCTGAAAAATAGGGGTGAAAGTACAGGGTATTAGATACCATAATAACATGTCTTACAGAATAGCTTCCTCACCAATAATTTATGTTTTAAAAAATGTGTTGTATACACTGTCCTTCAAAAAATCAAGACCTGTCCTATCTACACAGTGCCCACCATCTACAAGGGGCTATTGAGCTCTTCCAACTGAGATGGGTTATATGTGTACAGTACACACTAGATTCAAAGACTTAGTATGAAAAAAGAATGAGAAAGATAATATCAATAATTTTATATTAATTACATATTATAATATTTTGGATATATTGGCTTAAATAAAATGCATTATTAAAATTGTCACATATTTCCTTTTCACTTTTTCCATTGGACTACTAGAAAAATTTTAAATTACACATGTGCCTCACATTTGTGGCTTGTGTTACGTGTCTGCTGGACAGCCCTGGCTTAGAGAGCTATCATCCTGAAATTTCAATTATAAACACACAAAAGCTCAAAACAAAGGATCTGGTGGAGAAAATTGAGTTCTTAACATCCTCAGAGCTATGCAAATATGAGTCATGCTGGGAAACTGAGCACTATTTATGTCAATTTCTTTCAAAGTGAAGCATGAAACTCAAAAGCAATGGAGAACAAGTCCTCACCAAATCCAGGTGATGGTTTGGGGTAGAAGAGAGGAACTATAATAGCTCAGTAAACGTCAGCAGAGGGAATGGAAAGGAACAAATGGGCTTGGAGTCCTGGAACTTGGATACAAATTTCACATTGTCACTCACTAGCCGTGTAACCCAGAGCAAGAGCGTATAAGCTCCCTGTACCTTCACGCCCTCTCTGCAGAGCAGAACTTACAATACACTTCTCCCTCACAGGGTCATCAGCTAGCACTCATCAAGTACTCACTTGGATCTCTGAAGATGCCACTGTCATCCCAATGGTGCAGATGAGGAACCTGACACAAAAAAAGGATACCCATGGCCACACAGCTAAAAAACGGTGACAGCGAAATCACAACCTTCTTAGTAGGAACCCCCTTCACACGTGAGCTTTTAATCACTGCTCTATACTCAGGTCAGGCTCTCACTGTTGTCATGAGACCTGACAGAGATAATGAACTTAAAGCACATGGTCAAGACCATCAAGGAAGAGTCTGTATTTTTACGTTGTTGTGAAGGCACGACAGAGCATTGAGAGGATATCAGATTTAAATCACTCTGTGTCCTATATATCCAGAGGGAACTCTAATTTGAAAAGATACATGCACCCCAGGGTTCAGAGCAACACTATTCACAATAGCCAAGATGTGGAAACAACCTAATGTCCATCAACTGATCACCGGATAAAAAAGCTGTGGTATATTTATACAATGGAATACTACTCAGCCTTAAAAAATAATAAAATAATGCCATCTGCAGCAACATGGATGGACCTGAAGATTGTCATTCTAAGTGAAGTAAGCCAGAAAGAGAAAGAAAAATACCATATGATATCATTTATATGTGGAATCTTAAAAAAAAGCCAAATGAACTTACTTACAAAACAGAAACAGACTCACAGATAGAAAACCACCTTATGGTTACCAGAGGGTAGAGGGGAGAGGAAGGGATAAATTGAGCATTATATATGCTAAATACTATATATAAAATAGATAAGTAACAAGTTTATACTGTATAGCACAGGGAATTATATTCAATACCTTGTAGTAAGCAATAAGGAAAAAGAATATGAAAACAAATACACGTATGCATATGTATGACTGAACCATTACACTACACACCAGAAATTGACACAACATTGTAAACTGACTATACGTCAATTTAAAAAATCACAATGCGCACCCTATTAGCTCAAAAGAGAGACCCCAAAAGATGTGGAGGAACCTACATTGACTTTGGAAACTCAGATGTATTCACAGAGTCCTGGATCCTGCAAAAATTATTGAGAGATTCAGGGAAATACATTAAAAAGTTAACCTATGAGTTACAAAGCCAAAGAATTCTGGCCTCACAGATCATAGATTTAAAATCTGTTTCTACATGTTGCATACAATGAGAGACAGAGGTCTTCCCAGTCCTCCCCCAAACTACACTGCATCCCCAGGTCCACCTCCGTAGACCCACCATCAAGTCACACTGTCTTTAAGGTCAAGCATACATTTCACAGAGATTGAAGGACTTACCAAAAGGGTTGTTTTGCTTTGTTTTGTCTGTTTTTTGTAAGAGGCCAAGCAGGGCACTGGGAAGGAGGCAGACGGGAGCCAAATATGGTGGGACATAAAGGAATATTCCTCTCTGGGCTAAGCCGCTGCCAAGAAAGGCCCTTAGGAGTTTCCCAGGGGGTGTAACTGGGCCCAGCACGCCAGATGACCTCCATCTACACACCCACACAACACAGTGTGACCTCACGGAGTAACACTCACATCTCAGTAACCACCCAACCCGGCACCTCTGCAAGAGCCATGATTATTTCCGACAAACTCATTTCTTGTTCAATTTGGTATGAAAATTAGAGTTGTATTAGCACAGTTTCTCACATTTGAGAGCATGTGAAGGGCATTCTCAATGCTCCCCTGCAGCAAGCCCAACTGAGCCCAGAAAGGAGGCAGGCACAACAATGCAGGGAGAGTCACTGTTTCCGAAACAGCTCCCCTTCTGCATCCAGATCAGCCCTGCATGGGAAGAAGGCATGCCCACTGGGCCACGCCAACACAATCAATGTAGCTTTCTCAGAGGAAGAAAATCATCTTGAGAAAAAGTGTTAATCGAATCATTTCCCATGCAAATGTGAAAACAGGGGAAACAATACTAGAGATAGTATCAATATTTTCAGCACTAAGCAAAGACAATCCTTGAAGAGTGGTGCGATTTCCATGAATTCAATCAATTCACATTCTTACCCACAAAGCTTTTCTTACTTGCTTTGTTTCTACAACTGCTAATTTAAATGAGCCGGGGGACAGGTTCTGGAGGCTCTTTGCCAGGGCTGAGAACTAACTTCTGAGTTCCCAAGAGCCTACTACCATCAATTCGGTTTTCATTGTCCAAATGAAAATCTGAAGCCCAGGAGCTGGGTTAGGAGAAGAGCAACACAGGTATTCTCCAGGTCAAGCAGGGGGACTGGAACTTCTTTTTGGACTGTTTCAGTGGAGCCCAGCTATTCCTCCAGATCCCTCCCATGGGGAGGCAATTTTCCATTCGAACCTTCTTATTCTACAAAAAAAAAAAAAAAAAAGAAAAGAAAAGAAAAGAAAAGAAAAACTTTGATCCAGATAAGGGAAATGAGTTCCCTCTTGTCCCACAGTGAGCTGATTACCAAATTAGAGATGAGGAAAAGGATGGCTCAAGGGGAATACGGATGAAAATTTTCCAAGAATACAAGAGCAGACAAAGAAACACAAAGCACAGAGACTTCGTTTCTTTGAACAGGACTTTGCCATGCTGGTGTTTGCAGTTGCATTTATTGTTAAGTCTTAGCTTGGAGCAACAAATTTGATGTCTCTTCAAGTCCTCTTCAAACCCAGTGTAGATGATTCTTTTCTGTCTCAGAAGCCTGGGTCCTTATTAATATGCATCAGAGCAGCTGCATGTGCCTCTCTTTCCCCACTTTTCCTGTACATTGTACGGGTCATGGTGCTGCATGACAGAAAGGGGACAGTGGCCATCGATGGGGAAAGGCTGGGTTTACATGTCTTCCCTCAACACCACCTAGAAATACACTGTAAACCCTGGATGCCAAGTAAATGTTCTGGAATGACACTCTCGGTGGCATCTTCCCCTCCTCTTTGCCAGGGCTGGACAGGAACCAAAAGATCAAGAGAGAACATAGATCATGCACACACAACTTCTTTTGTGCATAACACATCTTTTAAAATACTTAAGCTGTATGAGCACAGAACAGAAAACACAATATTTGGTGTCATCTTTACATCATCATGGGTGGGGAGAAAGGCAAGAATCCAGCAATTTTGGATGCATTAGAAGAGTCACAGGAAAAGCTTTCTGGTTCTTTCAGGTCCTGAGTTCAAATTCTTTGCAGCTGTCTGTCAATGTGATATTGGGGCTTCTATTTATGGGTTTTATTGGGAAGATGTAGTGAGATAAAGTCCAGGAGGCTCAGTCCCAGGCACTCAGTAAACACCCTGCAAAATATCCATTCCCATTCCTTGGACCATCTGTAGCAAGTGTCATGTACCTACCCCTGGAAGCCTCTTAAGTCTATCTCCCTATAACAGAGCAAGGAAGAACATAAAACCTCTGTGTTCAAATCCCTGACTGTCCACTTGCTAGCTGCATGACACTGGGGAAGGTTGTTTAACTACCTTGAGTCTTGATTTCTATGTTTTATAAATGGAGCTAATTACAGCTTCCACCTCATTAAGGTTGTAGTGAGGGTGGATTGAGATAATTTATGGAAAGTGCTGAGCACTGTGTGGGCATACAGTAAGTGCTCTGCACACATCAGCTATTATAATAATGCTGCCCCCTAGTTCCAGCTTCACTATCTCTGCCCTGACACCTTCCATACCAGTTTCCCTGTTTACAGTCTCTGCGCCTTTCTATCAGTTCCTCTCAATGCTGGTCCAGAAATCATTTCATAAAGCATTGAACACATCAGTCCCCTGCTCCAAACTCTGCAAAGGCTCCCTAGGACCTAGGGAATGAAGTTCAAAGCCTCAAATGTGACATGCAATGTACTCCACAAAGAGTCCCAAACTCACCACGCTGCAGGCATACTCTGCCCAGGCAAATCAAAGTTGGGCATTTACATCCTGGTGTTTTTGTCTGCATGGCTCCTTCTCTCGAATGCTGAGATGTGACAGTCAGAAGGCACCATGCCAGGTGATTTGTGGAAGAAGACTTGAGAGCCAGACCATTTCAGAGCTGGAAAGGACCCAAAAGGCCACTTTACAGATGAGGAAACTGAGGTTAATTGGTTTGCCCAAGGCCACACAGCTATTTATCAGAATGGCAGGGTGAGCTAGGCTGGTCCGCCTAGAAGGAGGGAACCAAAGGGCAGCCTATTAGGAAAAATTTGTCAACAATTGGCCGCAAACTTGCTGACAGGTGATCTTTCTCCATTCATAAAAAATGAGACAGAAGTTAAGCACCCAACAAGAAAAGAACAAGAGGCATGCCTCTCTGTAAGTGAAAATCTGGCCCTTCTCTGGCTTGCAATGCAGGGCACGGCAGCAATGGGGCTGACGGGGAGAGGGCAGCTGAAATGATTCCACAGGGTCCATCCCTCACTGCAGAGACGTGTCCTCTCAGGCCGCATCAGTCTCCGGACTAATGCTCCCAAACGCGCTGTCGAGATTTGCTGAAGTTGAAGATTCTCGGCAAGGCTTGCGGTAGGAACAACGATGAATAAAACACAAGAATCACCAATGCATAACTTCGAAGGCGAGTGTGCCCAGCTCTAACCGATAAATTGCAGTTTTCACTCTAGGATGATAATACTAATAGTGATGCTTCACTTATACAGTGCTTCTTAAGTTCTCAAGAACAACAATAAAAATGAAAACCACATCTTATACTATAGCCAAGTCCATGTATGAATTATACAGTGGAGTGAGACAGGTCAACAGCAATCTCCCTTTGCTTTTGGGATATTTTAGGCAAAGTGCTGTGAATTGGAATTGTTGGCATAAAGGACCCCTGATTTTCAATTTGGATTCCAAACTTAAGCACAGTTTTGCTGCTACTATCAGTGAAATATTTTATAAAACCTGTAACTATGCTGTTAGATATTTAAAAACCTTTAAATATTCAGGCTTTAATAAGGTAGACAATGGAAAGATGACAACTCCTGGCCCAGCTGCCCACGCAGCCTCCCCGATGTTTGGTTACGCATCCTTGGTTTGTGGTCTGACGTGTGTCCATGGGGCCCAGTCAGGCAGGACCACGTAAACGTTGAAAAGCATGGCTCCAAGACTTCTGAGCAGCTTGGTGACACTGGGGTCAGGTCTGGGCAAGGGGCACCATCCCCACAAAACCTAAGCCATTCAATGGTTTAAACTAACTGCCGCATTAGGCTTGCAAATCTCAGAAGCTTTGAAAACCCGAGCTTGCCCTGAAGGCTCCACTCTATAGAAGGGTGATGCTGATTCCTTTTTAAGAGTGGGCCAGGCTGTCCCGGGATGATAGGGGCCCACTGCAGAGGAAGCTTTCCCCTGTCTGTTCTTGCTGCCCCGACGTGCCTGGCTTTAAGCACTGACAACTTCCACCTGATCATCCAGTCCTTGGGTCAACAAAGCAGCCAGGATGCCAGGACGTTGTGGGAGCTGTCCCCTCCCGAAGCTGGGATGTGACGAGGTCACTTGCCCCTTCTTATAGGGGCACGTTCTGTGTTCCCATCGATGTCTGGAGAGTTCCTATGTATTCCATCCTGCCTCCTCCAAGATGTTTGGCTCTGAATTTAGAGTACTCCTTTCTATCTAGCTGCCCTTGAATCAGGGATACAAATTGGACTCTTGTCCCCAAATCTGGCTTTAGCTTCACCTGGATAATATTTTTGGAATTCTGCTTTGATTTCACAGCCAGCATCCATGGGCCACTTTCCCACACAACCTGTTCTGTTCCTTCCAAGAGACGGTTTGCCATCCACATGCCTCACGGTCACGCTGTCTGGGGAAATCCCATCTCATCCACTGAGCTGCGTCAGTAGGCTTCTGCCTGGGTCTTGACACTCTGCCCAATTCCTGCTCCATCCCTACTGGACTATTCAATATTTAACAAAGGTTTCCTCTGCTCTATCCTCATCTTAACATCTACCTACCTGTCAGCATTCTATTCAGCATTTGGGAGGAACTCGAAAACCAGATACGCCACTCAGTATTGCAGTGGGTAAGTTTTCTCACAACAGTCTTGCAAGAATATGCAAAGCAACAAAGCCTTTTGAGTTTCTTAATTCAAAGCAACAGAAACAGACTCTGGGTAGCACAGTGCTTGCAGGAAGAGTGGAGAAGCAGGTGCAGAAAATGGCCAGGAAGGTCAGGAGCCTAGAGAGTCGGAACCACAGACGAGATCCTGCCATGGAACCGGGTGGGTGAGGGCACCACAGCAGTCCCCACTGACCCGGGTAGCTAGAGCTTGCCTACCACCCTGGTTACCCCTGGAAACTGGGTGACACCGCAGCCACTCCCACAATGACCAGAGTGAGTTCTTCACGGCCAGTGGCTGTGTGTGGGTGTGTATGTGCATGCGTGCCCATGTATGTGTAAGATACTGAATCCAAAGTTAAAGCACACTGGGAAGTCGGCACTGACTCAGTGTCCTCACTTCCAGGAGAGCTGGGGAAGCAACGCTCCGGCCCTTAAGGGCCCTGGAAGAGCAGGGGGGGCTTTCTTTCTACAGTGCATCTTATTATGGGTTAATCTCCAAACGTAGGAAGTGGGTTTTGGTTCTATGCTGCGAAACAAATAAATAAGCAAAAAATGTCAATTATACGTTGCAAGGAATGAGCAACAGGAAGAAAACTGTATTCTAGGGTGTGGAATCCCTCAAAGGCGTGTCTCGTGTGGTCTAACAAGATTCTGTCCCTGCTTCTATTCTCAGTATTTTTGTTGTTGTTTTGTGTTGTTTTTAACAAGCAAGGCAGGTGTCTGAGTAAACCAATCTACTGCATGAGACCAGAAGGGATGACAGATACTCTGGATGACAGAGTAAAGGTTTAAATTCAAAAATGTTTTGGGAGGCTGGATCAATAACAATATGAAATATAACAGAAATAACAATAATTGCAACCTCTTTAAGCATTTTTTATGTTACTCTTTAAGCATTTTATATTAATATGATTCAACACCAGCACCACCCTGTAAGGTAGATACTATCAAGCCTGTGTTATAGATGGGAAATCGAGAAACAGACAAAGTGCCCTGCACAGCTGGGGAGCAGCAGCGCCAAGCTCTGAAGGAGGGCAGCCTGACTCCAGAGCCTGAGCTGACACCACTGACGGTGCCTTACCGCGTCTTATGGGCACGGGCACAGGTGGGGAAATGTGACTTAACAGCAACACATAAGGAAAAACAAACAAACAAATAAACTGTGAAGCGTAAGTCCTCTGGGTGATGTGGCTGGCAGTAAAAGTTAATGTAATGTAGCCTCAGGCTGCAATAAAAGATGTATGGAGAAGGGAGCTGATAGTCCAGAGTCTGGCTGCTTCTAGATTTCTGTTTTCAGTCCTTCCCTCCTCCAAGGAGGGCTGGAGCCAGAATGAATGGGGTGTTCATTCTGGAGATGTTAAGGCTAGAGAGAAGGTATCCTGGAAGACAACTTGAATACTGAGTAACTGCAGTGTGGAGGGAGAATTACATCTACCTGCATGACATCAAGGCCTGGTACTTAAGAACACAGAACCTTTGGGGACACACAGTTCCTAGTGCCTCGGTGGTCTGCGTCCAGGGGTAATGAGTCCCGTATGACTGGTCACGCTGCACCATCACCAGCACACAGCAGCCAGGAACGGAGCACCTGGTGGCATGCGTGTTGGTCTGGGTGGCCTCAAGGGTCCCTTCCTACCATGCAGGAGTGCAATTCTGTTATTCCTTCCCCAAACCAGCCTTGATCACTTCATGGGATGTGGCTTGCCTTCCTGTGGCCCTCTTGTTTAGACTTCCTTTGCAGCACTGACGGTACGCAGCCTTGGGTTTCTATACACAGATCTAGTATGCTCTGCACCTTGGATACTGTCAGCTCTCTGAGGTAAGGCCCTGTGATTTGACCATTTCAATGTGCCCAGCCCAGGCCTTTCATTCAAGTAGGTGGTAAAGAAATGGGTTTGAGATGGAGTGCAAACCAAATCCTGCTAGAGGGCCCTGTGAAGGCCTGGGGGTGACAAGGTGAGGACAGCACTCTTACTTTGCTACCTATGGAAGCGTGGAATGGAGACATTTAGGGTAGATGTCTGTAAAGCAAGATGGAGCTGAAGGGCAGGGGTCAAACAGTACATTTTGCAAAATATTATCAAGTGACACTGGATTGACTGACCATGACTTCCAAACAGAGATCCATGCAAAGTCCCATATTTAGGTGTTGCAATTTAACTGCCTAATGACATAACAGGCTGAATATATAATATATAATTCATATATACATATATATATATATTTGAACTAATGAGATGTTTAAATTAGAATCAGACCACAGGTATACAGACTCTAAAAAGAACAAAGAGGCTTTTGCTTTTAGATAATGGTAAAGGACTGAGTTAAAAGCCAAGACCACCCAGTTCTTGTTCAAACTGCCCCTGAATTACCATGTGATCTCAGGCAAGTCGTGGTTCCTCTCTCGGTCCCTGGACCCTCATCTCTAAAAGAAAGTTGACTGGAATAGCTGACAGTTCAGTTAGTGTTCTTAGCACAGTGCCTGAAATAGCTAAGAGCTCAACAAACGTTAGGTTTTAACGGTCATCGGATGCCAATTTTCAAGTACTTGGAGGGCTGTCAGGAGAAGGAAAAAGTGATGGGGAGCAGGGGCAAAGTGTAACTATTGGGAGAAAGTTACACAAGGGGAATTTTAGCTCCTCATATGATGGGACATTTTAATGACCAGAGTTAACAAATCACCTCTAGCATCACGGGTTTCCTGGGAGGTAGTTAGCAGGCTGTCATTAGGACATGTCAGAAGCTGCAGGATTAGCAGCAAGCAGAAAACCATCTGAGGGGGGTTAGACCCTAAGATCTCGGAGGCTCCTTTATCTGGATAAGATTCGGGGTCTTGCAGGAGCACAGGATCGAGCCATCAGCTCCGCTCTGTGTCCAGCTGCTCTTCTCCAGGAAGCTGAGGAGGCCCAGGATTGCAAACGTCCATCACACAGAAGAAAACAGCTGGGCACGTGGAGTCAGGACTGGCTTGGACACCCAGCTGTCCTTCCTCCAGCCTGAGGAGCTTAGACATGTGTCCTGAATCCCCCTTGGGGGTCATTTTCCCCACGTGTAAAATGGAAATGACAGCACCGTGCTCAGAGGGGGACTGCACAGAATAATGGAGGTACCGTGTGCAGAACTTGGCACACAGTAGCATCTCAAAAAGTTGGCTGTTTCCCTTTCCCTTTCCCAGGCAAACGCAGGCAGATCCTCCCTCTCATTGTGCGGTGCACTCGGGAGGAACGCGGGAGAGCCTGGGGTGGGAACAGATGACACAAGAAGGCCGCAGATGGGACACAGCAGGAGAACCGGGAAGGTCCAGGCGCCTTGGGAAGCCCAGCCTCACTGTGACGCCGGGTGTGAAAACAGTTGGAATACCATTAAGGGCTGCGTGGGGGTGAGGGCTCCTGCTATTTTTAACATGATGCCAAATCACTGTGCTTTTTTCCTGGACCTAAGGAAGACCACAGCCAGGGCCAGAGCTTCTTCAAGCGACAGTCCTTCCATAAGTCAGACCATCAGTGCTCAATCCCCTCGCAGCCCCAAACTACATCTACCTGAAAAACAAACAGGAATATTCTGGAAAGGGCGACGATTTATCAAGAGACTAATTATCATTTAAGCTAGTCTGGAATAGTAATGAGTCCCTTTTAAACGGAAGCAAACCCTGTGATGAATGTCTCAGCATCACATGCTTAGCAAACTTTCCCGGTAAGGTATTCCTTCAGGGCAACTTAGCACAGCAACCCACAGGCAAACAGAGCAGGGAGACAATGCACAGGTAGGAAGGAGGCAGACACTCTTCAAAAGCTGTAACTACCTCTAAAATCTCGGCTGCCTTTTGAATATTTTAAATGGAAGACGGATGGATCACTTAAACTTTTGAGTCAGAAAAAAAAAAAAGAAAGAAAAAAAGAGGCAGGTACTAATAAACAATTCATCACTAACTGGGGGAGGCCTCAATCTAAAGGGGACATTCGGGGCAGAATTTTGGCCCATCACTGTGAAGGAGAACTTCCACCTGCCACCATTAGGCTATAAAAGTGAAGTGTAGGTCTCCTTCTGAGGGGACAAAAAGGCCTGAGCATTCACTGAATGCTTGTCATGAACCAAGCATTGCACTCAATGCTCATGTTAACTTTACAACCATCTTTAGGACGTAGATGTTATGATTAACTCCATTTTTACAGGTGAGGCAGCAGAGTCTCAGGGAAGTCACTTAGCTCATTCTAGGATGAGTCAGGTGGGCAAAAAATACAAGGGGATGCCAAAAAGCTCAAAAATTGAGATAAATAATATTTTAAGGAAATACTTTAAAAAATCAAGATAACTGGAAAAAATCCAAGATGAACAAAATACCAACATTTTCAACAAAGACAGATTCAGACTCTGCACTTGCATGTCTTAGCTTCTCCCTCCTCACCCCGGTCCCGGCCCTGCCACTAGGCAGTGTTGCCTCCAAGTGTGAGCCTCGGGGATGACGACGGAACACGTCCCGAGAGACCACGGCGCGGGTGAATGCACCGTCATGAGATATAACGTCTGTTCCTGCCTTCATCCATGTTTGTTCTTACTGAGAATAAAACAGCAACCATGGCAGGGAGGCTGCTCCAAATTCTCACCGCCTGCTCTCCCTGGTGGAGCCTACTGACGGCTGAAAAGGTCTGTGTGTCTTACACCAAATCCAGGGAGGGGCCCTGACCGCCACGGTTGCTGCTAGGTGATCACTGTGGTGGGAAATGCTGCATCCGAAGCCAGTGTGCAAGAAAAGTCAAAGTGGAGAAGTACCCTTAATTTGTGAAATCATGCCAGGGCAGAGGACCATGTCAGGAGAATTTCTGGCAACTAAGGAGGTCCACGGAGGAAGGGAATGTTATTCTTCATCTGGAGTAACCAGGAACATTCAAGGAAAAGGCAGTGCTTATTCACAACGTCCTCTGACCAGGACCCAGTGCCAGAAGGCAACAGAATAAGGCTCTGGCCACTGTTGACTGTGGCCTGTGAAGCTGTTTATGCCAACTTTCTGGCTTCAGCACCTCACATGGTCTAAAGGAATAGAGACAGAGGAGGGGAGGGACACCACTCCTCCGCCAGCCATGAGAAAGAGCATCACTTGTCTCTCCCACACACTTTTTTCCCTCCTCTTTCCTTCTTCCCTCTCTGTTGCTCTCTCCAACTCCCATCTCATTTAACATCCTGTGCACCAGATCCTCTGCCTGGGCAGCAACCCTGACCACCGAGACTCTGAGAACAATGCTTTATCTCAATAAGCATCCCGGAACTCTGCAACTGTCTGATGACTGATTAAACCAAATAACAACGAAATTTTGCCTCCAGTTCTAACAAACATGCATTATTCACAAGCACGTAGAATTTAAATGTGCCTCCTTTTTTTAAGTTAAATAAACTGTCCGGCAGTAAGTGAGCATCGGTTTACAAAACACTTTGTCTTACTTTCCACTGCGTTGCTTAATACTCCCCCCATAATCCATTTGCATCGATTCCTCCTGCATCAACTGCCTATGCATTCCAACACACTCAGAGCTGCAGAGAACTCCACTGCTGATTCACCAGGGAGGCAACTGTACTCAGTTAAAAAGAAAAAAAAAAAAGATACAAATAAGAATCCACTTAAGACAGTACTTATTTTTTTTAATAGAGCTTTCCTCTTAATTATAATATAGCATTAGTTTTTTGTTTCATTCTTCTGAATTTCATAATGACACTATCAAACAGTAACAAATACAAATTTGTGCAGCCTGGAATATGCAATTTAATCATAAGCAGTAATTTCCGTATCACTGAGGAGGGGAAAAAAAAGTCAAATGATTAAACTCCAGTGCGTGAGGACCAATCTTGAATTAAATTGTACTCTCTGCTAAAGTTAGTTTCCGTACAGCAATATCAAGAATGGTTTAAAGGTAATAGTAAAACATTTACTGTTATATTCAAACTCCATGAGAAGAAGTGTTTACCAAGGATCAAACTGCTATTCTTTTTTGCAAATTAAAAATGTCTTGCACATGATTTCAAAACCTCTTGAAAGGATAGGCCATAATATCATAGGAATCTCACTGATATTTCTCTTCTTTATTCATTCCCTTCCCCTCAGAGTCTAAAATGATGCCTTTTGCAGGGGGGCAAAAAAAAAGAGCCAGAAAATCCTCCAGGATCACTGCCTCAGTGAGAACTGACCTTGTTTATCACAGAGCCCAGCCCCCACCCATCTCCTGCTCAGACAATCTCAAGATACAGATTTTGCAACTTTCGAGTAAATGCCAAGGTGAGAAGAAGAGACTGAAGGTAAGGGGATCCACTGAGTAGAAAGATGTTAATCCTGACAAACTGCTCAAGCAGTAGCCTGAACCACAGCTAGATTGAATTCGGTCTCTCCTGAGAGGGCCAGACAAGGCTGATGGTAACAAAACCGCTTTTCATGGTGCCCTCAAAAGCAGATGGGCCCCATGCACAAAGTTGGAGAAGAGTGCCATTGCCCTCTAGTGGCCAGAAGTGCAATCTTCCGCGAAGGAGCCCATTTCCAGAGATGCACAAGGCCCTTAACGTCAGGGTAAAATTATAGCAGAAAGATGTCTAATTATCCTCCTCGAGTGTTTTCTTTAGTCCTTCCTTGCCCACAGAGGAGGCTGTGGATGGCTATCACAATAATCCTGATGGAAAAGCTCATTCTTACTGCTACTGTGCACCAGAATTTGTCAAACTTTCTCCAGCTTTATTTTTTTCTTTTTTACCAGACCTGTTGATGTTTTTCCCCTAGTCCGTTAAATCGCAAACACACACATATAGATAGACCAAAGACCTATTTCAGGGGAAATGAACTCGGATTGGAAAGGCTGACAACTACAATGATTGGTAAATCTAGAATGGGGGTTCTTGACAAATCAGGTAACTTTTTATGAAGCAATAACCAATTGTGTAAGGGGGATAAACACCTCAAACACATTTCCATCCCTTAAATCACTGGCTGGTGAATTTATACAATGTTTAATTTTCTAGGAAAAAAGAAACTTAGTAATTTATAGTCATTCTGTAACCTTGACAGTTCAAGAAAAAAGGTTTGCTACCTGCTTTCAAACTGTAGATCACTGCCTTATCATTACTATTTAATGTTTAGGTATTCCTATGATCAAAGTAAAAAAAAATCAATACTGAAAATAAACTTAAATGATCACGTTTCTGGAACAAGCGCCTAATGTGTAGAAAAATGAAGGCAGACTAAAATCAGAAATGCAGATCTCCTTTAGATGATTCCAAAAATGGCTTTGAATATCACAGATCAAAGTTTACATGAACTGTCAACTTCATAAGTCACAGACATTCACAGGCAAGGTTCTGAGACACACTATGCTCAGGGGAGTGTAGCTCTGGCACTGTAAATCAAGCCTTGAGGTCAAAGTCATGGCATTTCCCGTATGAGGGGCCCCAAACCAGAATCTTTACAAAGCAGCCATGTAATTCTATTCAAAGTGGAAAAAAAACCATGAATTATGAAGACAAGTGCATTAAAGGAGCATGAAATTGATCTGTAGTCCCCCAAATCATGGCAAGGCTCTCCAACCCTGCCACCCCCCCACCACCAATCTTTGCACAATTAAACAAACATACATATCCACAGCCACCACTGCAAAGAGGAAATCTGAGTTCTGGGTCATAAAAAAGCATAGACTTAACTTTTTTTTTTTTTAAATTCTCAAATTAACAAAAGATTGCATCTTAATTGAAAATAGAATTTAGATTTCTAGTAATTTTACTGTCTGGTGTTCTGATAAGAGTGCTGAGCATAATGAAAGTTCTGAAGAGCTATCAAGATGGTCCACTGCTTCAATTAGAGCTATTTTAAAAGCCTATTTTTCTAGTAAGCAATAAGCCCAGTTTGAGTAAATCTACATGTCTGGGCCTCAACAGTTTATCCTATCCCAGTCTCGTCAATGCAGGTCTTCATTTCATTTTCCCTTCCTCAGGGGTGAGGAGGGTGATTTTTTTTTTTTTTCAAATAAAATAAAATGACCAGCATGTGCTGACTCTCAAACAACAAGGAAAATAATGATAGAAATTATTATTAATAATAAACTACAGCTGCACAAAATTTTAAATGTACTAATTCACAATGCTTTAAAAGCAGAATGTAAAGATAATTCTCACTGAAGGAAAGTTTCCTAGCCTTTCAGATGCCTTTCCTTGGTCTGTACTTGAAAACTACTCACATTCCTTTGTACTAGGCAGGATTTCAGTTTTGCACAGAGGCTTGAATTCCAGGGCCCACTGGCCAACTCTAAAACTTTGAATCAGAGCTCATGACTAAGGAACTTTAGTGTCCAGGAGCTTCTGGGTCCCTCTAGCATTGGCCCCAACACTCTGTCTCTTTGTTTTGCAACTTTTTGCTCCTTTGTTCTACTGGAAGAAGACCAGGCTCCCTGCAGTTGGGGTTGGGCAGAGATTATTTCTGGGTTCTGATGCCTGCATCTCTGTATTTGTAGGGAGAGTAATTTCAGGATTAATGAAATGAAGGTCAGCCCCTTCTTTTCTCTCTCATCGTATTAGGCTCTAGCTCTCAGAGCCCAGCGTGGCAAATGTGCTGAAGTGATGCTGGCGGATCCTCGCTCCTGAGAACGTTTCCACGTCCCTATCCCCGGGAAATCCAGACACCCCGCAAAACCATCGACGTCTGTCTGCTGCAAGCCCAAGTGATAAAGAAATCTATCCATCCTCTCACCAGATTAATTATCGTGCCTTCTCTGTGATTAAACTGAAAACTTACTCTCTGTCTCATGTTAAACCGGTAGGAATGATCCAAAGAGGAAAACGGAAATATTTCAGAGGCATCCGAAAAAAATTTCTTTAGGGGGAAAGGTTCGGGGGAAGACTTTACAGGCAGATCTATGCCCTCATGCAGCAGGGTTTTAGAGACAACCTTCCACCCCACCCCTTAGAAACGACCCGCCGTCATGCAGGGATGGCATTATTAAATAATTAAAAGATGCGATTTCTTAATAGCAGCGCGATGGCCCGTGAAATTCCTGCTACATTATCAGCAAAAGCAACAGGGCTTTCTTTTTCTAGCATTTAGAAAACCTTTCATCCGGGAGAAGGGGGCATGCGGAGCTCCCCCACTCCCCAACCCCGCCCTGGAGAAAGCAAGGCCTTGGCAAGAAAGGGATGAAGAAGCGCGACCCGGGGGCCTCCCTGACCCCACTTTCTCTGGGGAGTCTTTCCTTCACAGCGCCAAACGGGCCTCCTACAGCTCTACCAGGCTGGAGAGGGAGACGGGTGCTCTCCTCGCCGCCCCTCCCCACCATCCTGCGGGCTTCTCCAGCTTCCCATCCGCGGCTCCCGTTCCGGGGCAAAGCTGAAGGAGGGAAGCCGTGCGCGCGAAACTGGAGAGACTCCGCGCGCTCCGGGAGGAGGCGCAGGCTGCAGGGAAGGCTTGCTTCGCAAAGTTAACGTTGACCCCGGCAGGCTCCGCCAAGACCCAGCCAGAGCCAAGCCCGAGTCTGAGCCGCGCGCACATCACCCCTCGGGCTGCCGGGAGCTGACAAACGGCCCCCTGGAGCCCCCGAGAAGACTCCAGCTTGAGCGCGCGCGCCGCAGTCGGCAGCCCCAGAGCCGCAGTCAGCGGACCCAAACCCACGCTATTAAAGTGCGGGGGAATCGCCGACGCGATATGGGTTCCTTCCGTTTTCTGGGGCTTCCCCGGCGGTCTCGATGGAGGGACTGAGTCCCCGGGAGCGCTCCGCGGAGATTGAGGAGGAAGGGGTAGGGACCCTGCAAAGCGTGGTCACGTCGCTGCTATTGGAAAGAGGCGCAGGGCGGGCCGGCACCGCGCCGGGGGCGACTTTCCCCAGAGAGCTGACCGGGGCAGTCGGCGTGTCCGGAGCGCAGCTGTGCAGCCTCCAGCTCCAGCCGGCAGCAAAGCCCCTCTCCTGCGGCCTCGGCGCAGACCCCAGAGAGGAGGCCAGAGCCGGGAGGAGAGGTTGGAGCGCACATCTGGCGCCTCTGCCCCCTGCGCTGCCCGCGCCCACAGCTGGCTCCCTTCTTCCTTTTTGATTTTTAAACACATCTCTTACCTCCGCCCTTCCCCCGTTCTGCTTTGCATGTGTGAAACCTTCTCGAGTCAGACCTCCCCCCACCCCGAGACAGTCTCATCCAGCGAACAACCCCCCCCCCCCCCCACCAAGAAGCTCCATCCAGGCGGGAGGAAGGTACTGGCGGCGCGCCTCACCTGGGATCCTGGAGGGTGGGCGAGAGTTGCCGGTCGTCGGTCCCTGGCGCAGGACGAGCGCAGCGGTGTCAGCCCCGGCCCCAGTCCGGGTCCCATTCACAAGTCGGCGGCGGCTGCGAGCGGCCCCCGCGGCATCTGCTCGAGACGCTCCCCTTGGCTGGCGGCGGCCGCGGAATGAGCCGCCGAGCGCGCTAGTGGCAGGAATGAGAAACCGGGGGGAGGTGGCGGGCGGGGTGGGGGGGCGGAGGAGGAGGGAGGCCGCCGCTGGGAGGGAAGGGAAGGGCGGGGGGCGGAGAGGAGCCGAGGCCGCGAGACGCGGCGAGCTGGGCCTCGCGGAGGCTGCGGGGGCCGGCCTGTCCGCGCCACTACCCCCCAGGGGCCCCCAAGATGCCAGGCCTGGGATTCGTGGCTGCCCTTCCTGCCCCAGGTCACCGCACTCCTGCTCCCCTGGGGCTCAACGGAGTCTGGAGCGACTGAAGTTGGGCTCCGGGGACGCACAGCCAATCAGGAGGGCGGCAGAGGGAAGCTGGGGAGGGCTCAGAAGCCCTTTTTCCTCCTTCGCCCAAATCCGCTCCAGCTGGTCAGGCTGGGCCCTTGCCCAGGAGGCCTGGGTGGTGGGTAGGGGGAAAGCATCGCCCAAGTAGGAGAGGCAATCGGGAATTGTTCTTCCTCCCTCCACGTCGGCGGCTTCTGCCCTGCCCCCTCCCCTCATCCCTTGCAAACTCTCCTTGGGGCCTGGGTGGTGAAACCTGGGGGAGGGAGACTTCGGACTTGGGAAGAGCCACGTCTCTGTTCTCTCCCAGTTCTCCCTCCCCCCAACCCTATCCAGCCCCAAAGCTTCCTGTGCAGAAGCTGGGCCCCAGGAGCTCTTAGGCCGGGTCGGCCGGGTGCCTGCCACCACCCCCCTCCTCCCCAAGAGGGTGTCTTGGCCTGCGCCTCAGGCAGGTACAGTGGCCCCCGCCCGCAAGTAGCGTCACTTGTTGCCTCAGGCCCCCTAGCCGCCCGCCCGCCCGCCCGCAAGGCTCTGTGAAGAGTGCGGTACTGCGGGAGACCCAGCCTGAGGGCGCAGTGCCCGCATTCTCCCTCCGTACTCCCCTGAACCCCTCAAGGAGGACCCGTTAGAGGAGGGGACCTCGGGCCTGATTCCTGCCGTCACGGAGTCCCCAGGAGAAAAGGCTTCGGGGCCCCAAGCTTAGGAATCACGCCAGGGACTGGGTGGGGCGCTCGTGCTTCGGGGAGCAGTGTTGAGACCCGCGCACGCAGCCGTCCCTACGGTAGAGGGGAACAACTGTGACCTGGTGGGGACCCCTAGCCAGAACAAGTTTCTTGGGTGGGAGGTGGCGGAAAAGGCAGAGGCGGAGGGAAGGTGAAGCAGCAAGCAGATAACGGAGGAAAGAAATCCCAGGAAGAACGGGTCCGCGAAAGGAAAGGAGAACGCCGAGGGAAAGCCGGGAGAGAGGGGCGCAAAGAGGCCCAAGAAGGAAGAGAAAGCCTTGGACAGTGTGCCAACAGCGAACGGAGTGGCGAGAGAGGGAGAGAAGGGCGGCTTAAGCTCGCCTTACGTCTCCTCGCCGCCCGCGCGGAGTCCGCGCAGCACGCAGCGCCCTCGGGTTTGCACGCGGCGCCCAGCTGCACGCGGGGGCGGGGCGGGGCCATCCGGGCACCACGCCCCCGCCCCCGCGCGCCCGTGGTCTTCTAGACGACTCCCGGCTGCTCGAGGCGCAGGCCGCCGCCCGCGCCCAGGCGCAGCGCGAGCCGCCGCGGCTTTTGCCCTCCTTGTGGCCTTGGCCTCTAAGCTGCCGGTTCCTCGGCTGGAGGTGAGGGCTCTGAGTTTCCCGCTGCCCGGTTCCCTTGCTCTTCTGCTCCCCCACCTCACCTCCCAAAGGCCGCCGAGGTGACAGGCCCCGGGGCACCAGAAACCCCCACCCTCGCCCCACACGCCCGGTGCAGGGCGCCCGCCAGGCCGCCGAGGCTCGGAGAGCGGGGCGCGGTGCCTGCCTCTTCTTCCTCCACAGGTTGGTCCCTGAACCTGACTGAGCCCCTTCCACGCTCTTCTCTCTCAGCCTCTCTGGTCCTGTCTTTTCATCTGCCACTTCTGTCTGCTCTAAGCCATAAAACTTGGCGTGTGTCCTGGGCCTCCGCCATAGTCCCCGCACTAACGGGGCGTAGCGTGCTGATGGGGTGCTCTGACCTCGACGTTTCTGCTTACAACTGAAGTTACACAGGAGAGGAGGGAAGAGGGCCCCACTCCCCCTCAGAGATACCTGAGTTTTGCTCGTGTTTGTCTACTGTTGTCTGAATTTTCTCAACGCTTTCCGCATAAGTGAAAGTGGAAACAAGAAAGGAAGGTGAAGGAATCTCAGTTTAATTGCACGTGTACAAAGATGTCCAGGTCAGAGATAGTTAGGACATTGCCTGATCTGTGAGAAAAGTTGCATTAATTCCATTTTGGAGGCCCCTCCAAGGATGAGCCTGGTCACATGTGACCTGATAATATCTGGAATGTGTCCTCTGCTTTTGGTTGAGAGTTCATGAAGTGACAGCTGTTGTTTGGTGGTGGTGGGTTTTTTTAGACCATCTGTTTATTGAAAGATGGCATCATTGGATTTTTAAAAGTAAGTTAAGAACTGTAGATTGCCACTGACTTTGCACACCTGGATCACATGGAACCCAGCGTAGCATAACCCAGCGGTTTTATGCCTGGGAGTCTACTTAAGACAACTGGAAACATATGTCGGCATAAACACATATACCTGAATGTTTCATAGCAGCGTTAGTCATCATAGCCAAAAACTGGTAACAATCCAAATGTCCATCCATTGGTGAATAGATAAACAAAATGTGGTATATCCATGTAATGGAATAGTACTCAGCATTAAAAAGAAAATACTGATGTATGTTGCAACATGAATGAACCTTAAAAGGATGCTAAAAGCCAGATGCAAAAACCACATATTCTCTGATTCCATTCATATAAAATATTCAGAAAAGGCAAATTTATAGAGACAGAAAGCAGATCAGTTGTTGTCCCAGCTAAGGGTATGAATAGAAATTGACTGCAGATGGGCATGAGGGAACTGTGTTGGATGATGAAAATGTTCTAAAATTGGATAATGGTGATGGTTGCACAAATCTATACATTCACTAAAATTCCTTGAATTCTAACCAAAGAAAAGGCAAAAATGTTCCTTTTACACCTTTATTCCTGGAGTATTTGTGACCTGCAGCTGAGCCCCAGGGAGAAAATTTTTGCAAGGCAGTTTTATAGAAAGAGAGAAATATTAAAAAAAGAGAGTTCTAGTTCTTATGGAACGATAACCATACTTCTTTTCAGCAAGTTCTATTTTGGCGACTGCTTTGGAGAGTCTTATAAGTGTTAAAGCAAGTTAATTCCCCCCTTTCACTCTTCTAAGTGATTAATTTCTGGGAACTAGAGTTAGGCATTCCAGTTCGTGACATTTTAAACACACCTACACATAGACACAGTACAAAGTGCACATTTCCGAGGGGATTTTTTATGACTATGTTAGGATCTGTCTTAGAATCCATATCAAGCACTTGGGTGGAGTATTGTGTGATTACAGTTTGCATTAAAAAAGGAAACAAGGGGGCAAAAACCCCACTGACAGCTTTAATTATAAGATTCAGTTCATCCAGGCAGCCAAAAGTTTGGGTGTTTATCTTAACTTGCCTCACCTTTCCTTCACCTTGTTCTTCAAGGGAGGAAGCCAGGGTTCACAGTTGCTCTGGAGGCAGGATTAAACAGTCCCCTCTACTTCCTGCCTCTTCCAGTCCAGACAGATGAAGCTCAAATGGGCCTTTTCTTGTCTTTGTCCTTGTCAGCGAGAGGCTGATAATTTCCTGTTGGTTCCTTCATCAAAGGTACCAGGCTCTCATCCCTTTGAAGCATTTGTCCTCAGACTCTGAAGATAGCCAGGCCCTGCCGAGTCAGTTCCTTGTTTTCACTTAGAAGCCCCAGGCTACCCCAGGCCTCCTCCAAGCTTCCTGCTCTAGAAGCATTCTTTGGTAAATGGTATAAAAAGTGAGGCAAGATCCAAATAGGGAGGTGGTTTTATCACATTGCAGTAGACTCCCGTCATGCCTTCCCCAGGTACAGGGAGAGCATTGAGAGAGATGGAATAGGATGCTTTTTCTGAACCAGACATTTCAGATGGAGATTCCCACAGCTGAGTCCATAGAGATAAGTGGGGAGACCACAGGGCCTTGATCCGAGTCTGATTCTTGGTTCTGCTGCTTACTAGCAAAGACTTTATCTCCATGAGATTCAGTTTCCATTTCTATAAGGTAGGGCTTGTTATCCATGCCTGGATTGTTGCAGGGATTAAATGTGCCCACACGCCTAAAGCAGTAAGCACTGTGCTTCATGCAGAGGCTCAATAAATAGAAGTTATTAATTACTATTATTAATTATGAGGTCTGATTATTACCACACCTTAAATCACCTGAGCAAGAAAGGAGCCATGTTACACTTATGAATTATAATAATGATGAAGATTGATCTTATCATAAATGATATTGGTAATAAAATTTCTAGTCAAGAATATTTTAGCCAGTTCAAAATTTACTGACACTGTAAGGCCTGTCCCAGGTCATATAGAATTAGATAGGACAACCTTGGGGGCAGGGGCCCTGGATCTGCCACAAATTCACTGAACCACCTTGAGTAAGTAATTTTCTATCTCTGAGCCTCAGTTCCCATAGCTGTAAGTTCTGAGGAGGATCCTTCCAGGGCTGAAATTCTGGAGTTTTGAAGTCAGACTCTATTAAAATGAAAGCATCTCTTAGAAGCAGTTCCCCTTTCCGCCACTAGGAGCAGTCAGCTGATTGTCTCAGGCTAAGCCCTGACCCTTGTCTCTCAAGCATACCTTCTTTAGCATTATCTGTAGCATTTCTTTTTCTTTTCCTCTCACCTAGACTCTAAGTTCCCCAGGGATGGGGATGATATCCTCCTGGTTTTTGTCTGTATTCCCAGCACCTGGTACATTAAATATAGAAGTCCAACCAATATATTTGATTAATTGATCATGTTAATTAAGAAACATTTGATTAAATTAAGACCAGTATAGCAATCAGATATCACCACAATAATACCAGGTTATGAATAACCCCAGCACCAAGTGGCTTAGAATAGCAATTATTTACTCATACATCCATGGGTTGGATGGGGTTGCCTGGTCTAGACTGAGCTGGGCTGGGGCAACTCCACTCAGCTTCCTGTATTTTTCATCCTCCTCCTGGGGCTAGCTTGGACATATTTTCATGGATGATGGCAAGTGCACAAGACATCAAGCAGAAATATGCATGGTGTCTTGAGGTGTAGGCTTAGAACTGGAAACGATCTCTTCCATCTCATTTTGTTGGCTAAAGCACACCATATGGCCAGACTGAAAGTTAAGGGGTGGAGAAATATAGTCTGCCTTTTTAGCGGAAGAAACTTCATAAGTTGCATGGAAAGGAGTCTGAGTACAGGGAAGGGTAAAGTGTTGGGGCCATTAGGGCACTCTCCCTCAAACAGAAATAGATTTCTATCATGCTGCCGTTCTGGGTCATCTTGGCTTGTCAGGTCCCATGGATTATATCCTATAATCATGAATACAATATTCTAGAACGTTAGAGGAGACAGAAAATCAGAAGGCAATTTCAGTGTCATACCAAATCGTTGTTAACTATGCCCTTCCTTTACTTTGAGATTCAAGTTGGAAAGAAAGAACGCAAGCAGAAATGATAATGTAATAATATTAATAACAACTTATGTATAAAACTAGAAATTCTCAAAACATTCTTTCACAGTACGTATTGTTATCCCTATTTTACAGATGAGAGAATTGAGACAAGGAAATTATATGCACTGGTCAATATAATGCAGCTGGTCAGTCTTGGAACTGGGATTCCAGCATATGTGTGTTTGACTCACGAGTTGCCCCACTAACCTGCCTTTCAGTGAAGAAGCTTATGCAACAGATTCTAGTCTTGATAAGTTTGGCGGCAGTGTGTGGGGAAAAGGGAGAAGATCTTTCCTCTACCCCCAAGGCAGAAGGCATCTGTCAGATCCCTAGGGGCAGTGCCTAGAATACAACAGGTACACAAAAATTTTTCGTGGAAAGGAAAAGATGAAAAGGTTGGAGGAAGTAAGGGAGAGAGGGAGAGAAGGTCAGTATAGAAGTGGAAAAGGTAAGAGAGGAAGGAGGAGGATATGCGAGAAAAGATAAGCACATTGATCTCTTTGGAATAACCGTGCCTTTCCGTGATGGGCAGAAATCTGTGGATTCTGAGGTCATCCATCCCCTGTCTCTACAAGTGCTGAGAACTATTGCCACCTGTCTGCTGCGTTCCACAGCCTAGCGGGTGCAACAGGACCCCGCCCCTGGCTATCTTGCTGATCTTCCCGTCTCTCCCTTGATCATTCAAGCCACATGTATTTTTGTGCTGTTGTTCAAATGCATGTGTACTCCAGATTCAAGACATTTGCACTTGCTCTTCCCTTTGCCTGAAGCACCCTGCCCTGTCCCATGGCTTGCTCCCTCATTTTGTCTATTTAACCAGGATTTCCCTGGCCCTCTTAATGGCAGAAGCACCCATTCAACACTCATCCCTGGTAGCCCATCACTTTCTATCCCTTTAAGACTGCTTTATTCTTGTTTATACCGCATAGATTTGCTTGACATCATATGGCATATTTTAATTTACCTGTTACCAATTACCAATTTAGTTTTATTGGTCATCTCATCCCCCTAGGATACAAGCTTCAGGAGGACAGCAAAGTACATCATCTCTCTTGTTCACTCCTGTGTCTTGAGCATCTAATACTGTGCCAGGCATATGGTAAGCACTCAATAAATATTTGCAGAATGAATACATGAATAATACATGCATGAAAAATGCTAACGGAATGAATGAATCCCCAAACCAAGAGCAGATGAATCATCTGCTTGACTCTAAATGGTGCAAGTGTCCCTTGTTTACAAAATGAATTTAATTATGCCAATTATTCACACTACAAAATGATTCTTCACTCTACCAAAGGTTTCATTCGAAAGCAAGTTAAAATAGCTACCTCCTTTACTGCTTTTAAAAATATAATCCAGTTTACAAAATGGTGGTGTGCAGACAACTTTTCTAGACATATGGATTTCCTAAAATGAATTACAGGTATGCATAATGACAGTTCTGCTTGGGACTTCTAATTCTAGTTTGTTTGTTGTGTGGGTGAGGAGATTGGCTTATTAAAATGCCTCACAGAAGGCTATTTCAGTGTTTGTATGTGCATCCATTTACATTACTTTTTAAACTTGTGAATAGGCGCATTTGAATATGTTTGTGCTCCAGGATAACTGTTGGAAATGTTATTCAAGATTGGTACCGGATTGCTTTGCAAATAGTCTACAATTTGGACAACAAGATTTGAGAGTTCTGTGTTCCAATTTTCATAAACGTTGAAACGTTGACCATCAGTGCTGAGAAGGGGAAGGCAGAAGTGATCCTTAGCCAATGGAGGAAGCTTTAAAAAAAACCTTTCTTAGTGTCCCCAGCTCAAGATAGACGCACTTACCCAGCACTGGCTGTGTGTCAGCACTTCGTCTAGTTGTTGTGTATGTTTCTGTCTTCCTGTTCAGTTGCTTCTTTGGTGGCTAAGAGATAACAGTGATGTTTCCATAGAGCACAGGCAGGTCGAAATGAAATGCAGTGTTTTACACAGGTGGCTCAAGAGCTGCTTCTTGGAAATGGTATTCCAGAAAAGTCTCTCCTTTCTGATTGACAGTCACTTTAGTCCTGGATCTTAAGCCATGATCGAGTCCCCATTGTGGGGAGTATTGTTCTGGGCATAGGTAGAATTAAAGAATAACACTTTTAATAGCTGCTCATTGAATGCCTATTGAGTACTTTAATTCCAACTTTTACAACTGTTCTACAGAGTAAGTATTCTTACACCCATTTTATAGGAAAGGACAGGGGAGCTCAGAACCCTGATCAGCTTACACAAAGTCAGATAGTTTGCTAATGAATGAATAATTAAGTGTGATTTAATTTCTCAGAGTCTACAAGGTTATATAACTGGGAACTAATTTATATGGGAGAGGCGGTAAGGAGAGGCGAGTAGAGGACTCCTTAAAGGAATTCTTTTTAAGCTAAGAATTAAAATATGCAGAGGGATAGTCAGGATAAATGGAGGGGAGAGAACATTCATAGAAGGAATAGCCTGCGTAAAGGCCTTGAGGCAAGATGGAATTTAGAGTTTCTGAGGACCTAAAAAATACCTGTAAGACTGATGCTTAATGAGCTTTGAAGAATTTGTTGAATTTTTTTTTCTCAAGCAGAAGTGAACTGATTGTATTTGTTGACAGAGAGTGTTATAGCTGGAAGTGGATGACACAAGACTGGGTGCATGGATCTTATCAAGTAGATGGGTTTTTTTTCTTTGGATATATACACAGGAGTGGAATTGTTGGATCGTATAGTAGCTCTACATTTAATTTTTTGAGGAACCTCCATTCTGTATTCCATAGTGGCTGCACCAATTTACATTACCACCAAAAGTGCCCAAGGGTTCCCTTTTCTCCACAGCCTTACCAACACTTGTTATGTCTTATCTTTTTGTTGATAGCCATTCTGACAGATGTGAGGTGATCTCTCATTTGTGTTTCTCTGATGATTAGTGATGTTGAACATCTGTTCATGCTCACCCTAATGTTCATAGCAGGATTATTTATAATAGCCAAGATATAGAAGCAAGTGTCTTAGAAGATATAGATCTAAGTGTCCATCAACAGATGAATGGATAAAGAAGATGTGGTATATATGTATATACATACACACATACATGCATGTATGTACATACATACAGTAGGATATTACCCAGCCATAAAAAAGAATGAAATTTTGCCACTTGCAACATGGATGGGCCTGGAGATTATTACGCTTAGTGAAATAATTCATACAGAGAAACACAAATACTGTATGTTTTCACTTATCTGAAAAACCTGAAAAATAAAACAAATGAACATAACAAAACAAAGAGACAGATACAGAGAACAAAGTAGTGGTTATCAGTGGGGAGGGGGTGGGAGAAGGGGCAAGGGAAGGAAAGGGTATTAAGAAGTACAAACTACTGGGTATAAAATAAGTAACATACCAGGATATAATTTACAGCACAGCAAATATAGCCAACATTTTATAATAACTTTAAATGGAATATAATCTATAAAATATTGAATCACTATGTTGTACACCTGAAATTAGTATAATATTGTAAGTCAACTATACTTCAATAGGAAAAAAGAAAAAAGAAAAAAAAGGAATGGATTCGTGCAGATTGCTGTAGTTTACCAGGAGACAGAGGCTGATGGCTTGGACTAAGGCCACGACAGCAAAGAAGGGTTCAAGTTCTAGGTGTGCTTTGTGTTGGAAGCAGAACTTGTTAAATTGGTTGTGGCAGGTGAGAGGAAGAAATCATTCTCATGAGACTGACTCAAGCAATTGGATAGATAAAGGTGCTTATTATTGACTAGGAAGAGTCTGGAGAATGACCAGGTGGGTGAGCGTGAGAACAGGTATGCAGGTAAGGTTCCCCAGCCTGAAGTTTTATGAAACCATTTTGGGCACTAGGCTGCTCTTCTTTCCTGTGGCCACAAATATCCTCCTGAGTCAGGAAGACAGAGTCACCTGATGTTTAATTAGTTAAAGAGAGAAGTTACTCAGCTCTGAGCAGGAGACCCGGGTTCTGGGCTCTGACTTTGGACAGATTCTTTCCTTGCTCTGAGCCACTTCTCATCTAGAATGAGGAGTTTGGCCAAAAGACTTCTACATTTCTGTTCCCCCCTAAAAGCCCATGATTCCTGATTATGCTCACTCCAGGCGCAGTTTTTCAAAAGTATGTCCAAAGGACACATTTATGTTGATTCTGTATCAGTAGGAGACCTGTCCTGAGACACAGGTGAAGTAGGACCTGGGGCAGTGGTAACGGCCAGAAGACACACAGGGGCGTTCTGGTCACCCCGGAGCTCAGTGTGAAGGCCAGCCAGGTCCCCTGATGCTGACAGCCAGGGCCATTTGGCAGCCATTCTGTGCTGTTCGTGGCATCTAAAGATTTTTTACCTTTTCTCCCTCCGACCTAGAATGTCCATACCACTGCCCACCTTAGTTTGTCCTTCTCTGCTCCAGTCAGGGGAGGCAGCAGCATTCCATGACACAGACAGTGGACTAAGAGATTGAGCTGCCCAAGTTTGAATTCCGGTTATGGCCCTTACTTGCTGTTGGCAGACATTTTACCTCTGTGAACCTGTTTCCACATCTGTAAAATGGTAACAACATCTGTACCTCCTTCAGAGAATTGTTGTAAGTGAGAAAGGTGATAATTCACAGTGTCTAGAATATAGTGAATACTCACTGAATGTCTTTTTCCCTCTTTCACCCCATTCCTCTCTCTCCTACTTCTCATAATCTATTATTTTCCAGAATTGAACTAAAGCATCAAACATTTCAGAAAAATGACTCCTGACCTTTCCCTTCCCACGGAGAGTCTTATCTATAATTTGATCTTGCCACAGTGTATTATCCTCTGTGCTTGTCTGTCTCACCCTTGTCTCTCTGAAAGATATATCTAGGGACCAATAATTATCGATACTTCATCACTGTATCTCGAGCATACAGGCATACGGTAGGCTCTCAATAAATGTATACTAACCTTTACGGCCAAGGAAGATGTTTGAAGAAAGCATCCTGGAGGAGGGTTGATGACCAAAGAGAAGGGGGGGAAAATCGCGTATGTCAAGCCAGCTCCTCAAAAGAGATTTTGGTATAGAATATGAAAGGAAAATAGAGTAAAAGCAGAATCCATTAACTGGCCCAAACTGCATTAATAGTTCTCTGCTATGTGACGTACAGTCATCATTTATTCTTTAGCGCAGGCAAGTCTTGATTGACTAAGAAATGTTTATCAAAAGAAGCACAATTTACCATGTGTCTCTGCAGTGTGA
This sequence comes from Camelus bactrianus, assembly GCF_048773025.1. NCBI lineage: Eukaryota > Metazoa > Chordata > Mammalia > Artiodactyla > Camelidae > Camelus > Camelus bactrianus. Next base: position 64,051,587 of record NC_133547.1, on the reverse strand, counting down.
TTTGCTCTCCTCCTGTAGCTGTGCTTATGTCCACAGAAGGGGACTGTGCACCCAGACAGCCTAATCTCTCTATGTCACTTGTGTCACAGAAGCAAACACTGGGCGACGTGCTATAAAATAATCAGTTATCAGATAAAACTGTTTTGGATGTGGTAGATGTATAAAACTGAAGGAAGACTATTTTCTTTTTTTCAGCTAAAAGTTTGTGTATTTACAAAAGATTCTGGTAGAACAAATAGATTTAGTCAGACCAACACTCGTAAGGAGGCATGATTTCAAAGCAGAAAGGCAGCTGAAAATAGCAGCCAGTCCTTCCCAGCCCCTTCCTTCTAACCCTATTTCTCACCCACATGCCCAGCACCCAGTAATTGCTTTTCCATGATAAACATCTTTCACTTTTCCTTTTGTTAACAGTGTGGCTTCTGGAATACTTGTACGTTTCATTTGGCCAGTGTCTGTCTTAAATATCATGTCCTAAGTGGAAAACACTAGCAACCTAGGCAGCTCCTAGAAGGGAGGTGCCTTCCCTATGTCATTGCTAAGTATAATCACACTCATTTTGCTGATGAAGAAGCTATAATGCCAGATGTGTGTCACATAGCTTAGACACCACGGTGCTTCGGTGTCTCCCTGTAGTTCTCTCGTTCCAGTGTACCCTGGTATTTCTCAGCCGTAGACTGACAAGCATTCAGTCTGATGGGATGAAAACTTCCTGTACAATGGACATCTAGCACTTTATAATGCGTCTATATCCTGAAGCCAAATGCATGGGAACCTGTTAAACTCTGCCCATGTCCAAATGCCCAGAGCACCGTCCTCTTTGCATATGTTGCCCCACCCACTTCTTAGAATAAGCTTCCCCTTTCATGCTCTGGCTGGTTCCAATTTATTCTTTGAAAATTCCATGTCCAGGTGTCCTGTCCTCCAGAAATATTTTCCTGACACCCCTTGCCCCTCTCTCTCCCTTGGCACCAGTATGAACTTAATATCCTTCCTTTGTGTTCTGTGCACCCCCATGTACCTAATTTCAAAGGACTTCTTAGACTTACGATGAGGTAATGTCCCAATAAACCTACCATAAATTGAAATTACTGTCAGTCAAAAATGCATTTAATGCACCTAACCTATGGAACATCATAACTGAACCTAGGTGACCTTGGATGTGCTCATAACGCATGCAAAAGTCTGCAGTTGGGTAAAAGCACCCAACACAAAGCCTGTTTATAATAAAATGTTGAATATCTCATAAGTTTATCAAATACTGTGCTGAAAGTGAAAAACAGAATGGTCGTGTGGGTGCAGAATGGCTGTAAGTGTGTGGGTTGTTCACCCTTGTGATGGGGTGGCTGACCGGGAGCTGAGGTTCACTGTCCCTGCCCAGCGTCCCGAGAGAGCATCAGACTGTACGTCACCAGCCTTGGCAAAGATCAAAATTCAAAATTCCAAATATAGTTTCTACTGAACCCGTATCACTTTCGCACTGTTGTAAAGTTGAAAAAAATCTTAAGTCAGGGACAAACTGTATAGTACTTAACCCATCATTAAAAAAAATTATCCCAAGGCTTTTATTTCTTTAAAGACAGAGGCCATATTTTATACATAATCTGGCGATACATAACGACAAATATATACATACCTCTAGGACCTGTTACAAACCTTGGTAAGTAGGCTATACCGATGCATGTGAGGACAAAATAAGAATAATAGGTAGCATTCATTCAGTGTTTACATGTAGACTCATTTAATTCTCATAGTATGCATGTGACATTGAAACTATTTGCAAGGGTCTCCAGCAGGAAAGAAAGAGAGAGGGAACAAGAGAGAGAAATATGTGTGCAGCTTACCTGTGCAAACACACACATCTGGATCTGGATGCTTTACTTAATCATATGCACAGTAAGTTTCAACACAAAGAGGTTGGCAACTTACTCAGCCACATTGATACAAATTCAGTGCAGATTATAGGTGGTTCTCTGTCCTCTGTATTCTACCATAGACTGTTAGAGATTTCAGTTCTGGATGTCACACTGACAGTCAGGACATTCTTCGAAGGGCCCGGAAAGCAAGCCACATGGAGAAGTGATCTGAGGATGTATCGTTTGGAGAGGAGAATGCTCTGGGGGAACATGATCGCTTTGTTCAAGTATCTAAAGTGCTGTCATGAAGAAGAGTGATTAGATTCTTCTTGCTTGGCCCCAGGGGGTACAAAACTGGTGCTAATGGATGGAAACTTCAGGGAGGAAGAGAGAATGTTGCTCAGTCTAGGGAAGAATGTCCAGCCAGGAGGGTCTCTGACACCAGATCTTGTGCTCCTCGGAACAGAGAGCTTTGGTTCACTGCAGGCACAGGAACTCGGGCTGTATGTCCATCTGACAGGTATTGTCATTGGTCACAGGGGACTTCTGCTATGGGTAGAAGAGGATATTACAGAACTGCCGTGATCATATCTAAGTATAAATTTTAATAGAAATTATACAAAGTAGTTGGAGTACCGTATGTGTCGGACCAAAGTTTTTTCTACTAATGTTGAGACTACTGCTACCACCACCACCACTAGTTACTATTAATTGTCACATAGTAGGTGCTACGTGCAGGGTAGCTATTGTCTAAAAGGCAGATATTCCCTCTGCGAAACGTTCTGCATTTTGCATGCACTGTGTCATTTGACCTGCACAGCAATCCCAAGTGGTTGATGCTCTCCACCCCATTTTGCAGTTGGAGAGAATGGAGGCTCTGGAGGTGTTACAGTGTCTGCCCCTGGTTGGCCAGGTATTAACGCTCAAGCCCATGTGTGTCCAATCACAAAATTAGTTACCTCCCTGTTTCACAGACAGGGTTGGGGAGAAGGAAAGAAGAGGCAAGGAGAAGAAAGCGAAGGAGAAGGGTAACATAACATAATCCTAGGCTTAAACAGGATTTATTTTGGGAAAAGACAATACTCTGTTCCTGAAACATTGTAATTTCTTGAGTATCTAGCTATACATTGCTGGCTATATAAACTGCAGTTATCGAAGATAGATTTGTTTGTTTGGTCCTATGATGAATCCACTTAATTCTGTGGCCACTGCATTGTTCTTAGGAGAAGCTGCCTCCCAATTGCACGAGAACAGATCGATCTATGTGTATGGCTCATACGCATCTTCTCAAAAGCAGAATGAAGGAGGCTTAGGTAGGGTAAGTGGAAGAACTTGAATAGGAATTGGAAAATCAAAGACGGTGAGAAGATTTGAGGGTATTATCAGTACATCAAGAATAACAAAGTTAAACAAGTAGCTGAAAACAGATGATTCTAAGTAATCTTAATAGAGATAATCTCTTTCCCCAAGGGACTTAAAAACCCAAGTTTGATGAGCTGATTCAGACAAATATGCCAGCCTCTGTGGAATAATATATGGAAAGCATATAAAAAGTACTTGTGCCTGGCTTTTCACATACGATGTTCTCTTTATGTGTCATACATTCTCCAGCCGTCTTTCAAGACCTGCCACCACCATGAAGTCTTTATTCACTTCTCTGATTCCTGGGGTTCTCTCTCAAGCTCCTGTAGAAGTTATCCTCTGCATCACAAAATTAGATTCAGAATCATGTGCTGTCTCGTATTACTGGATTTTTTTTTTCCTGTCTTGTGTCTGCTTCCCTTTCCCATGCAAGTGGCAAGACACGCACATAGCAAGGTGCAGTATCACTAGAGAAATGCCAGCTGAAGGTCTTCAAGTGACTTTACAGGGTAATCTAACCTTGAAGAACACACTGAGTCTGGACAAAATAGCAGCTCACAATCCCATTGTAAGGCAATGAAGAAACTTCATTCACCAGAATTTCTCCTAAGAGGAGCCCCATATGTGTTTTGAAGAAATAACTAATATGTGGAAAGGGTGGTGAGCAGCAAGAAGACACTCAGTGGAGAAAGATGGCTCCCAGATTGCCTTCTCAAGGACGCCATAGCTCCAGGAGGATTTTTTGGCTGTGACTGAGCACCTTGAATGGTGGAGAGAGGAAAAGTTGGGAGTCAGAGTCTATACATTGTACCGGGCTGTTACATCATACATACCACCTCAGGTGGGACGACTGACATCAAAGCTAAGAGGTGAATGCGGAGCAAGGAAATGTCTAACAGATCTTTTTTTCCCCACATAGATGCATAGGTGTAAATCCTCCTCTTTATTTTCCTGCCGAACCCCTTCCACCAGTTTTATCATGTTTGATAATGCCTTTCTGACACTAGATTGTTTTGAGGGGTGGGATATTAACAAGGGGCTGAGGATCTGAGTTGCATCGGTAGAAAGAATACTTTTCCTGCAGTTTATTATAAACTAAAGGTGGAAGGGACATTTGGGTTACACATAATAATGGAGTAATGGTATCTAGCTTTCAGGGTTATTAGGAGGATTAAGCAAAAAGAAAATGTAAACCATATGGAAATAGTAAACATTCAACATGTGTTTGCTGTCTTCTTGTGGGAAAGCCAACTTACACCCGCTATTCATAAGAAACTGAACATGTTAGTGGAGTTGGTAAGAATGAGAAATCTAAGGGGTGTGTGTGTGTGTGTGTGTTGGTGTGTGCGTTGGGAATTGCATAAAAAGACCTGTTACAATTACAGGTTTGGGGGAGCCTCACTAATAAAGAAGGAGTGCACAGGGATGACCCAGGTTGTTGGGAGGCTCGGACTTCCAGCCTTGCACCATCCTTCCAAAAGGATGGATGGGGTCCACGTGGGTGTGCCTGACCTCGTTTCACTCCCCCAAACCTTGCTGGGGCACATTGTAAACCTGTCTCTTATCATTTCCTGCTCCCCTCTTTTTTGATACCCACACTTTTCTTCAAATGTGTTAATATGAGCAGTTCCACTACAGCCAAATTCTGTGGCCCAGGAGTCATTTATCTCTTTGCGATGATCATATTTATCATTTATTTTATTGTAAGATTTTTAATCTCAAGCTTGTTGTTTTTGTTGTTGCCACTGTTCTGAGTTCTGGAGACAGGAGACTGGCAATTTATCAAAACCCTAACTGTAAGTAACTTTCCCAGGACGGAGTGTAAGTTTCTTGTGAAAGGAACCTTGCTTTCCTTGTTGTCTGCGTCCCCAGAGTTTCCAGCACAGAACAAGGCACAAGAGCAGAGGCTCGGTAAACACTCACATATTTTCTGGGGTCTGCTTGTGGGAAGGGTCTGTATTCCATTTCATACGTTTCTCACAATAAAAAACTTTAGCCTTATTCTTGAAGTCTGTTATCATTAAGTGCATTTTCTTGTGTTCCAGTAAATTAAAATTTGTAGCAACTTAATCTGTCTCTCTCCAAACACATTTGTAATGCTTGGTATTCTTTATCCTGTTGTTCTCTCGGTGTCATATATCATTATACGATGTTGTATTTCTTAAAGAGAAAACCTACAGAAAGTGTATTTTTTTAATCCTTTATTAGCATGGCCTGTAGCAGTTAAAGCTTGAAATTAGAATTAAGGATTGTGCATTTTGATGCAGGCAACCATATAGATGCATTAACATTGTGGCAAGGTTTTTCTTTGCAGGCACAAAGTTGTCATTAGGAAATATAATACTCATTTTTTGCTTGATTAATTATAGCAGAGGCATAGCAAAATGTATATTGTGTGTTAGAGCATGCATCATTTGCAAAATTAGAAGTCATGGGTAAGTTGAGGTGTGAATCCAAAACATTCTGCAGAAAACTCACAGGATTTAAGTATGAAATTTGCCTTTTGAAATACTTTTTGGTAAAGAGAATTTATTCACTTAAAACATGAAGAAATACACCTTGAGAATACAACTCATAGTTTAAAATAGTCTGAGTTCTCCTCCCAGCTTCTCAAATCTACCATGGCGTTAGATCTGTGTAACTTTGGAAGATATTCTGATGATGATACGTAATAAATAATACACAGCACATAATAGAAACATAATAATAGCTACTATTTTCTAATAATAAGCAGACATCAAAAAAAAAATGTCAAGCATCAGGCTAAGTGTTCTTCATGGTTATCTGATTTAATCCTCACCCCTCTGCCTACTAGGTGCTGGTTCTTCTTATTATTACAAGGCTTTCATTCAATGAGATGCACGTATATTCACTGTATAACTTCATAAGCTTTGCTGTTAGTACAGCCACTTTGGAAGAGTGTGAAAGTTCCTCAGTAAATTAATAATAGAACTACCATATGATCCAGCAGTCCCACTTTGGGTATCCAAAGGAAACGCGGATCTTGAGGAGACATCTGCACTCCCATGTTAACTGCAACATTGTTTACAAAAGCCAAGATAGGGAAACCACCTATGTGCCCGTCAGTGGAGGAATGGACAAGAGAGATATGGTGTGCACATACAATGCAATACTATTCACAACATGTCCTCTACGCAGCAACATCCGAAATATCCTGTCTTTGGTTCTGCCATTGAAGTGCTTATGTTCTTGCAAGAGGCAAAGAGAAGAGGTGAAGGGTCATGCAGTCGTTCTTAAATCTTTGTCAGATCCTCTGGTCAGAACTCACCACGTGGCCCTCTTGGAAGGGAGCAGGGAAAAGCGGAGGAGGTTGTAGGTTTAGGGAGTAGTGTGAATGACTTCGCCACAGTCAGGCTTTGAGAATCATTTACCTCCAAGTTTCTTTCTTTCTCTGGAAGTTTGTGGCTATGGTGTGGTACAGATAGGTTTAATGTTCTGTTCTCCTGGGAAGTGACACCCTGTCTGCAACAACTCCACCATGGCCTGGGGTGCTTCTCTTTGTCTTCTGTTTGACTGTTGTGCACGTGAAAAGATGTGAACCTATTATATTGATGCTGGCAGTCCTGCTGCCACTTCCCTTTGTTGTGCTTTAATTCTTCTGAGACAGTGTTATTTAAGTTGTTCCTAGCCGGAGCGGCTTGTGTTCCCAGCTAGAAGCTAACTAATGCCTGCTGATACTTAGAAGGCAAAGGTTTTTTAAGGTTCTAGCCTCTAGTGGTTATGAGCTGAATTAAATCAAGTCAGACCGCCTGGCTTCTGCTCCAAGCTCCATCATTTCCTAGGTATGTGAGTTAGGTACGTGACTTAACCTCTCTGAACCTGATTTCTGCTTGAATAAATTGAGGATAAGTATTATAATTTCTACCTCATGGGACTGTCATATGTATTAAAAATGATAATCCGCATAAGTGCTTAGCACAAGATCTGGCATATGGAGAACAACCAATAAACTTTGTCTACTCTTTGTAACGAGATGCCTTTAAGACCGCCGATCTGCCAGTATCTAATAAAAAGAAACTCCTCTGCATTGTCTTATCCAGAGAAATGGATTTCACCATTATAATGCTGAGAGAGAAGCCTTTTTTCCATGCCTTCAAATTAATCAATTTCAATTAATTTCCCCACCTCCTTGTAAAGCCAGCTTTGACCCTGTCTTTCAGCTCTAAATGGTGACTTTATGAAAGTTAAAATGAAATTAGCAAAATGGTACTTTTCTGTCAGTGAGAAGTGGATCTGCCAAAAAAGAGTTGTGAACAGTAACTTGCATTTCTCCTACTATCTTATATGAGGCTGTGTGTTATCTAACAACGGGAGGATGTTAAATCATGCGACGTAAACTTCCTTCCCCCGGAGTAGCACGTGAGCTATTTTCAACTTTCTGTTGTGACACCATTTTTTAGGTTGTGTCAGCACGTCTGTTATCAATTTACCTTTTCACAAGCTGTGTGCATTTTCTCCAAGAGAGTTTACTTAAATCCTTTCCCAGAGATTGTCTATAGACACTTCCCTGGATGTCCGAGTTGGCTTGTCCTTGAATAATGTGCTTTCTTGCTCAAATATGAACATAATGTATGTCCCCCCTACCTCAGAGGCTAATTAAATGTACTGGCACGTTGGTACATGGTCGCACACCCCGCATGTATTCCTAGACGTTCTCAGGTAATAGCTATTTGGTGGCATTTAACTGATCACTTACAAAACTTATTTGGCCCTGGAAAATTTATTTTCACAAAAAGGGGTGTTTCAAAGAATGATGTATTTGGCAGGATCGTGGGGCAAGATTGATGATAACTTAAGCTATGGAACTTGGCTTGTTTCTCAGGTTTAGAGAGATAGTAACAAAGAAGCCACTGCTTGGTCTGGTCTGATTTTATAAAGCCGGTGGTGACCATAAGCAAATAACTCTAATCTGTTTGACAGGGCTGGGAGGGTAAGGAAAGTGAGGCCCTTGTCACAAGTGTCACACTGTTTATGGAGGTACCAAAAAGCTCAGTAATCCAGATAATATTTAGATGCAATATTTTTAAAAATAATACAAACATTCCATGTTGAACATAATGGCGAATCTTAAATAAAGGCAGGGTCAATATTACAGATTTTTTCTTTTGCTCCCAGTGTTAACATGGCTCTCTACAACACTGTTACTGTTATTTTCTTTACTTAAAATTTTGATATTTTGTCTATCATGGAATTTTCTGCATGAATTTTGATATTTTAAAAGGCCACAGTGAAATACTATGGACCTCAATTGCTGAGTATTTTGAGCCCTTTCAACTTTATGCCCATGGCAAGTGCCTCATCACCTCACTCTACTACCAGGTTTGCTGTTTGGTCCCTGCCCAGACACGTCTGGGGTTGGAAGAGCAAACTCACAATACCTTGCACTGAGCTTCTGCAAAAGTCGACATGAAGAAGGGATGGCACACCCAGGTACAGAGCAGCATTATTTACAAAGGGCAGGAGGTGAAGGGAACCCAAATGTCCACCAACTGATGAATGGGCAAGCAAATTTCATGTGTACATACAACGGGCTATTATTCAGCTGTACAAAGGAAGGGAATTCTGACGCATGCTATAACGTAGAAGAAGCTTGAACATAGTGTACTGAGTGAAATAGGTCAGTCACAAAAAGACAAATGCTGTCTGATTTCTCTTACATGCAGTATCGAGAGTAGTTAAACCCCTAGAAACAGAAAGTAAGAGTGGTGATTGCTGGGCTTGGAGAGAGGGACATGGGGAGCTGTTGTTTAGTGGGTATAGAATTTCAGTTAAGTTTTGGAGATTGATTGGACAACAAGATGGATATACTTAATACCACTGGTCTGTACCTAAAAATAGCTTAGATGATCAATTTTAAATTAAGTCTGTTTTATCACAAACACTTAAACAAAAGAAGAAGAAATGGCAAGGTCCAGGGACAGAGGGGTGCATCATCAGAAGCAGAACTTGGGAGTGGAGACAAGGAACCATAATGCCAGGAAAGGGAAGAGAGTACATAGAGGTTGGGTGAGTGGCCCTGGGGAACACCAGCCACAGGGAAACAGGTGCCTCCAACTGATGCATCAGACATGGGACTGAAACACGTTTGTTCAACTTCAGGTGTCTTTGCTGGCTCTTCTTCTTTGGCTACTTTCTTGGGGAAAATGTCTTTAAATACAAGATATATTTTGATTACAGATCCTGTCTGTTAATGTACACCTTCATGGCGCTGACGTACTGGCCAGAATGTGTAGCACATTTTGGATGCTTTTATAGAAAAACTAAGACTTATTTTTCTAGTAACTCTTTCATCTGCAGCATCTAATTTTTCCATTAGGAAAACCAAACTAGCTCGTGGATTTGCTTTTTGTCCTTCTACAATAACAAACCGTGCAGTGAGCATGTTGCTTTGGGATATATGTAGAATATAATGTGGATACAATGAGAAAAAAAAAATCTCTCTTCACTCCACACCCTTTTGGCAGAAGGACATTTTTTGACATCTCCTTCATGTTTCCATGTCAGAGAATATCTTCCCTTGTGTGAACAAAAAAGATAATTTATAACAACATATGCTGAAATAATGGACTGTGATTTCTTTGAGGGCAACTAGCATCTATACATAATTTTAATAACTCACAAAGAGCCTTGGCCCTACTTAGCATGACTTTTCTACTTTTTGGTTTGCTTTACATTTTTTTCCCACCTGGATACACTAAATGCTGCTTCTTTGTTGAAGTGGGGAGGTACCCTAGACGCTTCTTCTGTTGTCAGGGTGGGTAGATTAGGCTGAAGTAATACATGCCCCTAATCCCAGTGACTAAAAAATGGAAGTTCACAGCTCTCACATATGCCCCATGTCCACTGAAGGCCAGTTATAGCTCTGCCCTCTGTCATCTTTGCTCTGGGACCCAGGCTAGTCTAGTGATCTTCTCTCGGTTGTCATGACCTAGAGCACAAGCAGGTGTGATGGAGCAAGCTGCTATTCCAGAGTGACTCATGGCTTTGTCCACATTTCATTGGTCAAAGCAATTTACATGGCCCCTAGAGTTTAACAGGGTAGGTGTGTATAATCTTCCTTTAGGGAGGGCCCCTGCAGCAGCAGTGGCAACAAACTGGAGTAGTTGGCCAAGAAGAATAATCTACAAGTGGTTGAACAAAGGGAAAGAGAGCGAATATCTCCACTGTTTTCCAGGAACCTTATATACTGTTCTCATTCAGTTGTCACTCAGTCTGGACCACGGCCCTATGAGTTCCTTATACCTTTCTTATAGGTGAAGATGCTGCATTCAGGCTGACTCAGAAGACTGCCTGAGGTCACAGAGTTAGAATGTGTTAGAGCTGGTCTTTGAATCCACGCCCAACTAACTCCAAGTCCATACTCTTCCCAAGACAACATAGTGGCACCCACACCCGTGTGAGACCTGAAACCCTGTTGTGAAAACCATTTTTTTCAGTAATGCAACCCAAGGTGAATAGTCATGTTAACTGATTAGGCAGGTGGAAAGCATAGCATGTAAAGATGGGTGGAAAAGTTTAAGTTCTGGAAGCAGAGTGGTACTAAAAATAGCAACGTTACTCCACATCATGCATTTTCCACATGAAAAGTGAGCCTCTCTGATGGTCAAAATAAGGGTGACCCAACTCCTTTAAGAAAACGAAGTTTTAAGAAATCAATGTATTTCTGGAGCATTGGAAACAGGACTAAAACATGTACTTCTAAAGATGTCTAGGAGAGGAGAATTAATAGGAATAAATTCATTATTAATACAAGAAAAGAATTTACCAAGGCAACACATTCATACCAGCATAAAGTCAAGGAAACCCAGTGCTGGAGTGCAAGTAGGTTTGACTCTTCTGGAAGGTGATGACTATGTGACTATGAGCTTATTATTTAGAAACATGAAGTAAATACTTGGCAAGAACGACCAAGGTTGTCTGTCCTTGAGAAAATGACTGATTTTCCTCTTCCTCTCTTTCCCTTCTTCTCTTCCTCTATCTCTTCCTTCTTTGTCTTTTCTTCCTCCTCTGCTTCCTCCTTTTTCTCTCTCACTCCCCTCCTTCCCCCGCCGCCACCTCTTACCCAGTTCACTTTTGCTCTAAGTCTTCCAGCAGCCCATGCCAATTAGGTACCTTGATTCCTCGTATAACACCTTAAATTATCCCATAAATGGTCTGATTCTTGGAAAACATAGTCCTAAGCACAGTATAGTTCATCTAGGGCTACTTTAGGGTCATCTCTTGTTTTTTTGCTCTTAGAAACTTTATTGACCTTGGTTGAAAATTAATTATTTTATCAAGTCATTAAAGAATAGAGTCATACTAATGTGAATTTACATATGAAATGTAAAATTAGGCTTGCATAGATCAAGGAATCAGTTACCAAACTGATTAAATTTATCTGGTGATGATTCTGCATCAGTGAGACAAGGGTGACCTGGTCAAGGTCAAAGCCAGATCAAGTTTTTCATTTTGAAAAAAAAATTAAAACCTGTTGAATGGGAATCATTATATACACATAAGCCAAAGGATTCACATGGTCTCAGGCTCTGTCTGATGGGTCCCTCCCTCATCTTGCTGTTTCCCTGACCTCACCTGCTACCACCTGTTCTTGTTGGTGTTTCTTTTAGTGAGTTCATATAGTCATGCTTCATGGCCTTGGCAATAACTGACCTTTTGCTTGGATTTAGTACCACCTTAGTTCGAACCCTTCCTTGACTACCATTATAAATTAGCTGCCCTGACTTCTAAACACGTACACTCCCTATTTCACTTTCTGGGTTATTTTGCTCCATGAAGGCTTTACAGCACCAGGCACACTATCTGTCTATTTATAAATTGGTGTTTGGCTTTCTTCCCCCTCCAGAAACTCCAGTAGGCTCTGGTGGTTTTTTTTTTTTTTTCCTGTTTTATTCCTTGTTATATCCCAATCGCCTAGAACAGTGTCCAGTTTGTCATAGAAAATTAGTGCTTCCAGAATAAATAAATAAATTGTACTCCTTGTTTTCAGGAAGCTCCCTGTTTATAGGGGACGCCATGCCAATCAGTCAGCCAACCAGACAACCCAGCAGCCATCCAACCATCCACCAAATGGGTCTCACTACTTGAGACTTCAGGACATCATGCTAAGTGAGGCTGTCTGAGATCTCTTTCCAGCTCCACCAGTAAAGCCTGATGTGTCAGGGAAGATTCTTAAACTCTCTAATCCTCAGTCTTCCCATCAGTGAATGGATTTTTTTTAGAAGAATTAGATAATCTCTGTAAAATCCTTTACACAGAGCCTGACATAGAGTAAGTGCTCAACATGTGTGCTGCTTTGTTGTGTATAAATAGAAGGAAGAGCTGGATTCTATGGGGGCACAGGTGAGCTCTGCCTGGTAAGTTCAGAAAAACAAAGAGGAAATGAGCCTATAACTCAGATGCTTTGTAGAAATATATGCCTCACTTTAAAAAGGGTGAGGGTATGTTAAGTTTTTAGTCCCTTAAAACTTTTTAGTATAGAGAGACACACCATTACTCCTCTTTATGTCTGATCATCAATCCACGTTAAACTTGGAGTGATCGGTGTAGGCACAGAGTCACTTCCCAGGTACTAAAGAACTAGCAAGTGGGATGTGCCTGAAGAAGGACACTTTGGTTTATTTTCTGCTTTGGTTTTTCTCTTGTTTCACATGCCAGAAGGCCAAAACAGGGAAGTTCAAAATTATAATTCACCATAATATTACGTGATCAGATATATCTAAGTTACCTTTGTCATCACATATTATGTAGGTGATTTCTGTAATATCAACATTTCTATATCACTTTAATGGGTTTTTTTTTTTTTTTTTTTTTTGCTCTCAGTAGAGGGCATGAGGCTTCCTCTTGCTTAATTGTACATGTGTAACATAGAGATTCTTAGATCATGATTTGCATAGAGTAGGTGCACAAAGAGCTTTAGAGTTCCAAAGTATAAATTGTCATGGTACTTTTTTTTTTCCTGCAAATAATACACAACTTGTGTCAAAGGAAGAAAAAATGCGCATATTATTTCACTTAATAACAATTATCTAGAAAATGTTGAGTCGTTCTTATTCTGTGTTAGTTCTACTTGCCTTCATGTTAAATGGATGAAAGCTGAATTAACAGGTGACATTTGGGCTATTTCCTTAAAAAAATGTGATTTATCAGCTTTTAAATACATTTTCTTAGCTTGTGTTTTCATCTAGGCAACTTTGTTACTTTAATGTTATTTAAAATTAAATTTGTTCTCTGGTTCGTTACAATGCTTAGCAACTTAATAACTTTATAAATCATAATTAACTACTACTCTCTGTTCTGTTGCCCTTTTGAATTTTTGACTTTTTTTGTTTGTTTTTTTCTTTTCCCATGTAATTGCTATATGTGTGCTTTATTTTAAAGATGGGTAGACCTTGTTTTCAAGGGCTGGCGTGTTGGCTTTTGTGGAAATGTGTAGCCATGTCATGAGAGACACATGTGAGTGTGTGGATGCACGTGCTTGCACATGTGTGTCAACATACATGTGTACATAAATGCTTAATTGCCTTCCAGGGAGCATTGTTTTTAAAAGATTCTCCTCTACTTTTCTGGGTGCAATTTCTGAAATGTTGATTCCAGAATTCCATCAGGGACTTCTTATTTCTGTACAATAAAAGGAAGTCAAATAAAGTATAATGAGTTTTCAAACACTTCAGCAAAGCTTTAAAATGTTCAAAGAGAGAGTCAGAAGGCCTCAGTCATTAGGATTCTACTTAGGGAATGTGGGGTGAGCATCGTTAGAATGCAAAACCACAGAGGGCAGAAAGGATTCCTGCAAATGCCTCTTCATTGTATCACATCACACGGATCTTCCCTGGTGGTTTATCTAGAAAGAACTGTGATTTTAGCAAGAAAGGGTTCAGGGGCAAGTGCTTATCATTAACAGGTCATGGATCTACTGTACTAAAATACTTGCAAGTCCTTCCTCATCCGCTGGCAGACCCCAGCCTCGCAAGCATTCTTGTTCACTTGTAAGCCAGCTTATACACATCCTTGTCCGTGTTCTTAAACCTAAGACAAGTATATTTTTTCCTAAACCTCTACCTTTATCTTTGTTGATCATTATAGGTTTGCTTTTCTTTTTCTTTTCATTCTTGTTGAAATCATTTAAGCTTTTCATTGATGCCAAAACAATTTAACAGTGATTTATACTGCACAATATATGTAGTTGATCTCAGGCACTTTTTACAGTTCTCTCATGTATTTTACAAGTACTGTTTTCTCCCTCTGTAAGAAGTCAGGACGGATGCTGTTCCTTTCCCCTAGCTGTTTTTGCAATCTCAAATCTACGTTGATGAGTTGTTGATACATCTTACACTCACTTCTCGGTTTATTTTGTAACCTTCTGTGAGGCATGTAAATTGCATGAGACCATCTTCTGCAGTGACTTTTTAATTGGTGCCACTATAAATCCACAGCCTCCAGCACTTTTCTTGCCCCTGAATTACTGACGGGCACATCTCCCACCTCTGAATGACCAGCAGGTCAGCACTTGGAACAGCTCCATCAGTGCCCGTATTCACAGTCAAGGACCTTTAAACAAAACAAAACAAAACACTGTTATGACCCTCTTGACCCTCAGGGAACTCCATGAGATTTACCTCCCACCTTTGGTCTCTGGTCTGGTATACTTGATTTCAGTCCTAATAGCTCCACATGCAGATACTTTTTTTTTTTTTTTTTTTGGCTGGGGAGGTAATTAGGTTTACTTATTTATTTATTTACTCAGTGGAGGTGCTGGGGATTGGACCCAGGACCTTGTGCTTGCCAGGTATACACTCTACCACTAGCTATACCCCACCCCTTGGTACTTATTTTCATGGATACCCTTACAACTCAGAATTCACTTGAATGCTGTCCCAAACTTGTCTGCTCCACATTTGCCTTAAGATGCTGGGCCCCTTCCTGTCTGCATATCATAAAATGGGTCTAAATTTAAGTCCTGATGATACCAATCATGGAAATGATTCAAAATTAAGCTTTTATGCAAAGTGGAAGCAGTTCAACATTCTAGGCTGGGAGAAACCATAGATAAATGTTGTTATAGATGAAAGGGAAATAACACAAACCCAACACTTGGCAAGAAAATTCTTTCTCCTGAGGTACTCAGTTACGCTAACACTGATGTGGAGAGTACTAGGTTACAGTACTGCCTCTCTCACAAACTTTGAGAAATATTAAATAAGTCTCTTCCTTTCTTTGAGAGTTAATTTTCACTTTTTTTTTAAAGGGACTATGTTGTTGTTGTTGTTATAATATTTCCTGGCTCTTATATTACATGGAGGACCTGCTATGTTACATTACTAAGGTGTGGTCCAGGAAGGGGAAGAATTTATCAACATTTCCATAATCTTCCACACCACATATCAGGGCTGACATGAGAGAGTGAGAGAAAATGAGATATAAAAGCCTAAAAACATAGTAGACATTCAGAAAGTTTTAGGTCTTAATCACACACAGGTATTTAATTTATCTGCATTAATGTATTGGAACACATCATAAATTAAAAGTGTGCATTCAATATCTAATACATTCAGTATCTACTTTTAGTATATTGATTTTTTTTTTAATGGTAAAAAACCTTTTCTTCCCTGCAGGAGCAGGATAGAGACAATAACTTCTTTGAAGTCTGTATTAGTCAGGTAGCTTACATTATGTTATGCTAAGGGAATGCCCTCAAATCTCAGTAGTTTACAACCAAGGATTATTTTTATCCACTTTACATGACCGTTGTGTGTTGGAAGTGGTCTGCACTGTGCCACTTTTATGCCAGAGCTCAAGCTGGGAATATAGCCAGTGCCAGTCTTATACCAGAGGGACCATGCATGTTGGGACCACGTGATGAGGTGTAAGTTTTTGCTTAAACATAAACATGTCATTTCCACTCACATTTTATTCACCATGCAAATCACATGGCCAAACCAGAAGGCAATGAGGCCAAAATATTTAACCCTTGCCAAGGTAGACACAATAGATATTTGAGAGTCCTGTATTGAAGGACGTAAATAAAATACATGCAGACGTGCACTTGATGAAAAGCACTTGGCATAAAATACCAATACACTGGTCCCTGCTCTGTCATTAATTTGCTGTGTGATCTTGAGTAGTCCACTTAATCTTTCTACAAATGAGGACATTTTAAAATTTAAAGCAGAATACTAGCTTCTTTGCCTACTTTCCAGAATTGATAATAGGAAGAGATCAGATAATGAAAGTATAAAAGTATTTTTCAAACCAAACAAAACCTAAATAAAATTCCAGGGGGATCCAGGCACACAGATCAGGTGTTGTTTGAGGCAGGGAGACCCACTATGCAATAATCTGGCAATATCTACAACATGGAGCAAGAACGTGAATAGAGATTTGCTTCATATTTTGTGTCTTGGAAGAGCCCTGATTTACAAGTATTGATTTCAAAGAGATGTCCAAATATTAAGAAGGACACCATTTTAAATGTAAATGAAGCCTGCTCCTTCTTGATCAGTCTTCAGACATGGGTGTGAGCTGGACATACTCTAAAAGAGAAGTCTGACATCGAAGTCTGAAATCGAGGTGTTGACAAGGCCATGCTCCTTCTCTAGGTACCAGAGAAGAATCCACCCCTGGCCTTTATATCCTAGGTTCTGTGGTTCTGTGACGTGTGGCCCTGTAACTCCAGTCCTTACATTGTGTTCTCTCTGTATGCATTTCTGTCTCTGTGTCTCAAATTCCTCCCCCCACTTTTTTTTTCAATAAGGACAACAATCATATTGTATTAGAGCCCACCCTAATTAACTCATCTTAACTAATTCTTTCTGCAATGACCCTGTTTCCAAATAAGGTCACAGTCTGAAGTACTGAGGGTTAGGACGTCATATGAATTTCTGGGGACGTATTTCAACCCATAACGTTGCCTAACTTAATTTACTGTGCAGTTTTAATTAAATCATTTCACTCTTCTGTCCTTCAACACTGGTTTCTTTAACGTGACACCTTTTTGCCAGAAAATGTCTAGAAGCTCAGCTCAGTTTGAAGTTCCTAAGATTTAAGGTATCATTCTCTAAATTAATTCCGTAGAAGGTAAAACCAACCTAGGTGGCCCCCAAATATTTGACCTGCTGATTTAAGGATCCACAGGAGATAATGTTCTCTCTTAGAACTAGCCTTTGACCTTGGGAGAGAATCATAAAGTAACTAAGTCCAAAGACTTTTCATGGTCATTTAGAAAAACCACCTTCCTTGTCAAGTGGTTTTCGTGTCTTTGTGTAAATACTTCCTGTAGCAGGAAACACATTAGCTCCAAGGTGGTTTTCTTCATCTTAGGACACTTTGGGCGGGTCACACATCCTTTCCTAAGCTGGACCAATTGTACTCACGCATAGATTGAAATTTAAATGTTTGGACTAATGTCACCTAGTTGGAGCCAGTGTCAGCCCCCTTCCTTGCTGCTGATCCCTATTTTTGACACCCTCAGGATAAATATTTGAAGCTGCAGTCTCCAGGGATTAATGACAGCTTGGGTGTTCCTCGTGCTTTTATCCTTCAGTCTAAATTCCATGTTCCTCGGCTCTCAGTCTAAAACATACAAAAGCAAAAATAGTGACCCAGCCTGTTCAGTATCTGAACTACACGCTGAACCAAGAGGAAAGCCACAGTTAGGATATTCTACCTGGTAAACATAAGCTGTGACATTTTTTCCTGTTTCAGTTAAAGAATTTAAAGAAAAAATTTAAAGAAAGAAATTACCTTTGCACTATATTTAGAAGGACAGATTAATTATGACATGCTTAGAAACCATTAATATTTGTGGATTCCTATCAAGTGATTATTCAGACCCACACACTCACAAAAAAATACAAAGATTCTTGCTAGAAATTTACATATACAAATTTGTAAAGTTCATTTCTAAACTCTGCTATGATTTATTACACCCACATTTTGATCATTTGAATTATGTATTAAACAGATACTTCAAAAATACTTGTCATTATAATATGCTTTATACAACAGTGTGTTATATTTCTTGCTGGGAATTCATTGTTAATATATATTTATAGGACACATTCAAACATATCAGGAAATGTAGATGTATTTATTGGTAACAAATGAAATTAATGAAGCATCTGTGAATGAAATTTTAATTTACTGTTACCTGCAACTTAATAAAACCTTAAAGGCTGATTTATAAATTCATCAAGATACTAAAAAAAAAATTAGATTTTTTTTAAGGATAGAAGAGAAGCAAAATTAACATGTTTCTGCTTTTCTCCTACCACAAAGCACAGTTTACTAAAGACTTCAATGTGAATATGACATTGCAGTGACCTTCAAAATAAAAACAGTCAGAATCTAGCCTAGGCAACCTACCAGCAAAATTACATATATACATAAATATATACAAACACATGTGAAATTGACTATGATGACTTTAAGGCAGCACACAGAGTTTAGACAAAGAGAGATTACCAGAGAATAAGAGAATAAAAACACAGAGCACAAAGAATGTTAATTGCAGTATTATTTAAAGCAGCATATTATAAAATCTCAATGAATCCTAATGAATCAGAGGATTTATTTGAGCCTAATGATGGCTAAGTACTTCTTAAAATGAAATCAAGAGAGATTAGGAAAAAAAAAAATTTAAAGAGTCCATCTTGAGCTTAAAAGTCAGGAAACAAAGAAACATTGCACGCAAGGTCAATGGAGAACTTGAAAATTTGTTCTGATTTCACCAACATAGTTAACTTGCTGGGTCTCTGCTTCATAGTCAAGTCATTAGGCTCCACCCTTGGCAATATTTTTTCAGCCCTTAGCTCTGCCTTCTGTTATTTATTTCCCTTTCCACCACAAAGAAATGGAGGCTTAATAAAAGCATATTTTATTTCTAATCTGCTATTGCATGGATCTTGCCCTGATAATCATTACTTCTCTTTATTGCAAAATAAAAAAAATCTTTTAAAAAAGGCATGCATCTCGAATGACCCTATTTATGTGCTGGCTGTTCCATAAATGATAGCGAGCTTAGCTACTCCAGCTCTTCCCAGTGGGTTGGGGACAAGGATGGATTGAATGATTGATGGCCTTCATTGGTGAGCAAGGCTCCTGGTTAGACTCCCTTAGGCCAAAGCTGAACACCCCAAGTAAAGTGGAAGGTTGAAAAATTACTTAAATATTTTTTGCCCAAGTTACCCTTTGAAACCCCACAACCCTAAACAGATCTGAGAACAGAGGAAAAAATGCTGATGTGATTCCAAGGAACCCAAATCAAGTTCATAGTCCCATTACCCTCTGAGGCAGAATAGCGTTATCCTTTACCATCTCCTACGGAAAATACTGGTGGTAACTATCAAGTCTTGGGGTCAAGTGCAGGCTCCACCAGGAACCTCCCTTTGCACCTTCATTTCCTCACCTGTAAAATGTGAATTTACTCTTTTATGTAATCTCTACCAAATACGTGACAATTGTGGTTGCCTTGTGATTCTCTTGGGGCAGGAATCCTGTCTCATCTAACTTTGTATCTCCAGTGACCAACACAAGGTTTAGTATTTAGAAAGTATCAAGTAAATATTTGTAGAATAAGTAAACAGAAACACTATTCATTTCCCCAATTTCCTATCATCTACCTCAGAACAACCCTTTCAGATACTCTAGAAAATTATTTTCATTGTCTCAGGTTTTGCAATAACTCAGACATCCTGTCTATAACACTTATTAATCATAATAACTTTGAAATAATTTATCTGTGCAAATACTCAGGGTCTCATCCATAACTAAGTGAAATACAGTCTAAAAGAATCAATCATTATTTTCTAAGCCAAAGACCCTGTAATTACGGAGTCTATCAATGTGCTAACCACTTGTGGGTCTGGAAATTAATTTTTGTTTGTTAAAGGACCTTAAAGATAATGTAATGTGGGCCTATTGTGAAATGGATTAATAAATTGCTTGTCTCATTTCACTTGTTCTTTTCTATTTAAATTCTGTGGGAAAGTAGGAAAGGCATGCAGTCTTATTCCTTTAAAAATCTGACATAATGCACACTTTTTCCAAAGCCAGAGGCATCATCATTCCTGCCGTCATCCTATTTACTTGCATTTGACTGCAAAATGCATGGAAGGAGGAAGTGGACACCTGAACATTTATGTCAGGTGATACAGATAGGTTATTTCATTTAGTTTTCTGTTGAGTTCATTCACTCAGTGAGTATGTATTGCATGTCCTCTATTCATGCACACAGTGCTGTTTCTCTTTCAGTGATGATAAAAGTTGAGGCCCAGAGAATGGGTCTGAATTGACCCGCGCATGCACAATGAATAACTGGCAGCACCAGGATCAGAACCCAGGTCTGTCTGACTCCAGGGTCTGAGTCCATTTTTCACACCTTTGGTCCGTAAGCATTTGATTCTAAGCCCCTTCATTTAGTGTTTGGTGTCTTTTCTTTGAAGCAGTTGAAGGCAAGTTGAAGGAAAGCCCAGAGAGGCCAACACTCTTATGAAGTGATCCATTTGACATCTAACTAAAGCATTTCTGAGCTGAAACAGAACTTGGTGAGCATCTCTTCCAGCCCTTTAATTTGAAAGATGAATGGACACTGACTGGCTTCTACAGTCTATTCATTTACTTATTTACTCAACTGGTATTCAGTAAGCACCTACTATGTGAGAAACAGTGCTGAACACTTTTGTTAAAACACAAGACAGATTTGCTCTCAAGCTCTTATGCAGCTCAGAATTTTGCTTAGAGTAACTGAATGAGAAAAAGTTAAACAGAAGCTCCCTGAGCTGTTGTAAACATAGGACTTATTTGATGACGCTACACTGATGTGTTATGCTGATTTTTCTTCCAACAATGGAAGATCCATTTGTAACTAAGATTAACTATGCCTGTCCCAGAAAGAACGGAAGAATAAAATGCAGCACTAGTTGGAAAGAATGAAAAGCATTCCATTTAGAGAGGTGGAACAGAGGTAATCAACAGTTTCCCTTCCCCAAGAAGTCCACCCTGACTCAGCTTGTCTGGATCAGGTGCTTCCGTATACATGCCCATTAGCACCCTATACCTACCTCTGCTGAGGCATGCATCCACTCCATTGTGGATGTAAAGTGAAATGTTTGTCGCCTCTACAAGTCTTCAAGCTTTCTAAGGTCTGGAACTATGTCTTGCTCATCAGGGCACATCAGGAACATAGTACGTTCTCAATACTCTTTTGTTGACAAAAATGAATGAGTGAATGAATGAAAACGTTTGACGTACATTTTAAAGGGAAGCGAGTTTCCTTTGCAGTGTTAAGTTCCATAAAGAGAACATTAACAAGAACATCAACAGAAGCCAGGGATTTTATGCATAGGGTATCAAGAGCTCTGATACAAGGGAGTGGAATGCAGATAAATGTGAAAAGGAACAGAGAGGACTGAAAGAAGCAAATCAGCAGAATGTGGGCAGCACCAGGAAAAAAGTCCAGAAGAAACTTCAACTGATACAGTGTTCCTAGGACAATGGTTGTTAACAGGGTTGAATAGTTACCTGATGAATAGGGAATTAAAAGTTTACATTAGGAATACAATCAGCAATTGTGATGGGTTGTTTTACAAAATTACACTTGAGGTAATGATACAGTAAACTATATGTAGTTCTTATCCCAATAGTCTTTATCTTTTCAATCAATAAATATTTCCAAATTGTTTACTCCCTATTAAACACTGATATAAAGCAGTTCTTATGACTAATAGTTTGTCATTTTTGATTAAACATCTTATCACTGCTGCACATGCATAGAATTATAGGAATTTCTTCAGATACTGGTGTAGATAGGTATATGTGTTGCCAGGACCCCAGGTCACATCTGGAGCCCAAATTGGACAAAACTAGTTAAGTCACCTTCCTTTCAAAATATTACCTTTGGACAAAGCCAATAACTTGTCTGGATGTGCCAGATATTACCATTTCCTGTTTAATCTTCACATCATTTCTCCCTGCAACAGCCAGATTTATCTTCCAAAGCTCATTTGCATTTTAAAAATCAAGGTTTTATTTCTGATTACAAAAGTGAGATGTGTTCACTATAGAAAATTTTGAAAGTATAGAAAACATCACAACTAAGAGAAATTGCTCTTTGCATGTTGCTTCTATTTCTAGGATTTTCCTATTTGTGTATATATATATAGAAAACATCTCAATACAGACCTTGCTATCTTTTTTATTATTTACTACATATTTTTTTACATGTAACTATCATTCTTAAATGGCTGTGTATAATAATGATACTGGACTTTTGGAGCATTTCCTCCTTAGCTGGAAACTAATCGAATCCACTAAAATTTATTAGTTCTTTAATTCTCACAACCAAGCTATGAAATAGGTCCTTCATTTTTATTATGAAATTGTCTTCAATCTGCAGACAGGAGAATTAAGGCAGTGAGAGCATAAATAAGTTTCCCAAGTACACACAACTTGTACGGGGTGGAGGCAGGTAGAGAGCCCAGACAACCTAGCTCAGAGCTTACATCTTAAGGACCTGCTGCCTACCATCTGCAATAGCCTACGTTACTCTTAACACTGTGTCGACTAGTATTTTTTTTTTTGTAAAAGTAAAATATGTGAATAGTTTTTTGAATCACATTTATTCTATATCATAGGAAACAAAGTTTAGCAGGTTTTTTTGTCCAAAGTTTCACCAACCTTAGCTCTTCAACCCAGAAACAACAGCTCTCAAATCCCTTGGTTGTTTTTGCCAAGTATTTACCTTCCTATTTCTAAATAAAACGCTCATAGTCATATTGTCTTTCTTAAAATGTTTAGATACTTTCTATGACTTCCTAGCATGAAGATGAGATTCAGTTCTTTTATATCCACTTCCTCTTGTCAAACATTTTGTCTTCCATCTTCTGCTCTTTCCTTTTTTACTTCTGACAAGCTTCTATGTAATATTTCTTTCTCTCCCCTAGCCAGCCAGCCAGCCAGCCAGCCGTTAAGCTGTTTGTTTGTTTGTTTGTTTGTTTATGTTGAGCTGGTCAGTTTGCCCAGGAAGGAACCCTCACATTTCCTAGAGTGCTAAGACTGCTTATCAGAATTCCAGCAGCCAAACAAGGAAAGGGAGTTTGAGGTGGAATCTCATCTTTCAGTCTGTAGACATTCACTTAATCTCTCTATTTTTAGTATGTTGTCTCATTTAAACCCTCATCTGTACCTCATGACCTGACGCTGGAGTTTCTGGTTCTCTTTCTCCAAGCATTAAATTCACAGTCTTCTACTAAAATTGGGAAACGGTGGTGACCTGGTCCCACAGCGTGGAAGAGGTGACCAAAGCATCTGAGCAACCTTGTAAAGACATCGGAGAAACACTCCTGAGTTCAGTCTTACAGCTCCCTCTGCCTTTGGAGACAACTGGGGTGTCCAGTTTCGGAGCCTTGCTCACAAGAGACAAAGTGGCTTGCCTTTGTTGCTGCTCCTGCCTATGTCCGTTCTACTAAGTCAGCCTTCACTCTTCCATCTGCTCTCTATATTTTCATGTCTTTCCTTCTTTGATTTCCTCCTTTGTTCTCCTTGTTTCTTAGACTGGTGCCCCTTTTTTAGTCTTTTACTGTCATTTTAGTGAACTCCTAAGAGGGACCAGAGACAAACCAAGGCATTCAATCCACCATGTTCAGCAGGAAGTCCAGGTAGAGCCTATTGCTCCATTTTACAGATAAGGCAGTTAAGGTATGGAGAGTTTGTAGAAGAGTTAAGGTCATAAAGTAAGTGAATTAACTTGTGAATCAGATTCTCTTCCCAAGCAACTGGCCAACTCTGGCCTTCAACCTCCATCCCCACTACTGCAGTATTTTCCCCACCTTGCTTAGAGATAACCAGCCAAGCTCCAGCCCCTTGTTTATCAGTCTGCTCTGAACGAAAGTCTGAAGAAAGATATGTATGATTTCCAAAGCTTCATTCTCACCCCTCAAATGTGTCTTTAATTTATTTCCTTGAAATCCAAATAAATGAAATACTGTATATGAATGATGTAATGGCTCCAGGCCAGAGCTCCCTGTGATCCTGCTACAGATCTTGGGTTGGCTGTTTCCATAAAATGTCCCCATATAAGCCATCATTAATCTCTCAGTTCAGGAGTTGTGTTTTCATCTCAGACTGATAGGAAAATGTTTGTGTAAATATGTGTAAAGAGAGGGACCACCTGGGTGACCTTTAGTGGTTTCTTTCTCCCATGGAAATATTTTGCAAAGCTTCCTTCCTACCTGTCTTGTGGCACAACATTGTAATGTGAAGCATAGTGGGTGCTTAAGAAAATAAGTTAATGAAAGAAATTGAGTTAGTGCTGATTATCAGAGTTAAGAAGAATCATCCTGATTACTTTACATTTATACATTCCTTGGTTTATCTTTCCTTTTCACCTTGTTTTGTTTTTTTCCTCCCCAGCATTCTACTGTAAAAATATCCAAGTATACAGCAAAGTTGAAAGAATTTTACAGTCAATATCCACATTCCTACCACCTAGTTTCTACCATGAACATTTTACTTGTTTTGTGAATTATATCCCTCTCTCTATCTGTCCATCCCTCTATCCATCATTGATCTATTCTTTTTTTACACATTTCCAAGTAAATGGTACACACCTATGCACTTCCCCTAATTACTTCAGTATGCACATTACTAACTAGAGTTAATATTTATTTAAAGTATGTTTCTTTCATATAAATGTTTATGCACAATGAAATGCAAAAATCTGAAGTGTATATTCATCGAGATTTTACAAATGCATTTCTTTCTTGGTCTTTTATTTTCTCCTGTGGTTTCTGCATTTATCTAATTCAATAGATGTTTATAAAACACATCTTTTGTGCCAGACATTAATAATGACACATACTAATATGATGTGTGAAAGACAGAGGAGACAGTGGGTAATTCTCACTGTGGAAATCTGAGAGTTAAGCAATAGGGAGAGAAGAGTTACAGACATTTATCACTGAAGAAACCCATGAACAAAAGTACGAAGAATACAAAAACACAGAGACTGGGAGGCAAAATAAGTTGTTTTTTTTTTTTATAGCTTGAGCCTAGTGAGCGTATCCGTGTGTGGCAGGGGATGGATAACAGACATAGTTTTTTAAAATCAAAAATTCAAAACTCTGTATTAAACAAGTCAGCAATAAATAAGGTTCTTAATGCTATAGCATTGAGTTCAGTAAAAGTCTGCACTTCCTCATTTGGTCACTCCCAAACTAAAAATGACAATCTGACGACTCAGATTTCAACCTGTTTTATTTCATTCGTAAACTGCTAAAATTCAGCTTTAATATATGTTTGATGGCTGGCAGACTACAAATTTACTCCCAAAATGTCTTAATATAAGTATGTTTGGGGAAAATAATCAAGTTATTATTCTAAATGTGAAAAGATCACTGTGTAATGCTTCATTACTTAAATTGAACTATAAATGAATATGCTACAAACAGGAGAAAAAGGAGAAATGTGAAGATTCAAGAGAAGACTTAAAATACTAAGAAAATGAAAATAAACTCTCTTTAAATGTGTGAATTCTTTACTTTGGATGTGACAGGGAGCAAACCTCATCATCATTCATTCAGTGATCCTTCGTGCTCAGATGGTGGATCCTTGAGAAAGGTTGTGTGTGTCCCTAAGCAGGGCAGCATTTTCTTGACTATCCAGTTAATTCCCTGACTTCTCTGCCACTGACTTTGTTCAGGCTCTCATTTCAGGCAACACCCTCTACCTGGTCTTCCTGCATCATCACTTTATTCACCTATCCCTATTGATTTGCTAAAATGCAAACCTGTTCATTTATTTATTTTTTAAAAAATCAGTGAGCATTTCGTACACCTTCTGCTCTCAACACATCTTGCACCTTCTGTGGTAATGACTACCATATTGTACTGCTATGAAACATTTTGAAAAAGGAAAACAGACTTCATGAAAGGAGAACTAAGTTTTGGTCACTTTTCTTTAATCTTGAAATTGTAACACAGTTCCCACATAGAATAGGTGGTCAATGAATTTTTTTTACCTTGAGTTCTGTTACTCATTTGGCAAATATTAAATTGGCTCAGAGGACAAGGTAGATTGTTGAAGAAGGAGTTGTCTAGGAGAATTCTTTTGGATCAGGAAGGATAGGTGAAACCAGAGTGGAGACTTGGAGATCACAGGTGGAGAGAAGTGCACCCCTCGAATGTATCCTGTGCCTGGTGCATTTGAGATCAGCAGGATTGATCCCCTTTGGCACTGGTGTACTTTACTTTCTTCTTTTCTTTCCAGCCAGAGTTCCACTTTTAACCTCATTATTTCTCTTCTGAAATTGCAACAGAAGGAACAGGGCAGGGGTGGCGGGGTGGGGCAGGAGGGGAGCAGAATTCAAGATAACTGGCCAGAGGGAATGCTCTTCCATCCAGTATACCCATCCACTCATCCATAAATCCATCCATTTTCATCAAATTTACATCAGATTGCTTACCCATTAAGCCAACCTTATATGCAGCAACCTATTCCAAGCAATCCATCCAAAAGAACAATGGAGGCCTATCAGAAGGGAATGGAAATAATGTCTTCTGGCCAGAGGGTGAATGGAGAACTGGAGGATAAAATTATCCAGGCAACAAAAGATTGGGAGCAAGGGGTTATTCATCAGCCAGTAAATGACTCTTCCCATGTTTGGGAGGGTGAGCACACCAAGGAACTTGCTTACAGCTGTAACTACTGCCAGATCAGTCTTCACACCGAGAAAGACACAAGAATTCAAACCACTCTTTAAGGACACCTCTGCCGGCGCAAAGCCTTCCTACCCCATTGCAAGGCATTTCTGGTTTCCAGACACAATGCTTTACCTGGGAGCAGAATACATCATTCTGATGGGCCAACCAGACCCCTTTTAGGAATAAAGGGCCTATTGTTCGGCTGCTGAGAAAGGTGCTGGCAGGTAGCTCTCAGCAGTCAGTCCTCTCCGTGAAGTGCCTTGGCTGAAGAGAGCTGTCTTGCTCAGCTGCGAGAGCCTGTACCCAGTGTCTGGTTGACATGGGGTTGTAAACGCCTGTCTCTCCACTACACCTGGGGACCGCTGTACAATGCCATCCCAGTGTCAGAGCTCCTCATGAAGTCGTCTGAGTCCCTTTTTGAGACCATATGGCACTTGTCTTCTTCATCTATCGAATTCTGCTTCCTTCACCATCCTTCCACGGGTGTTGATCCCAAAAGTGCTCTGTAATAATGTTCCTGCAACATTAATTTCTGTCTTAGGGAGCCACACCTGCCACGGAAGCACAGACAGGTAGGTGGGTTATTCAATGGAAGCTCAAACTGCTGCAGGTCATCTACTGAGACCCCACTGTCCCGTCCTGCCCATGCAGGGAGTGATTCATGATTCTCTGAGGCCAGACTGGTGGGAGCCACACTGGCAAAGAGCTTCACGCACATCGGATCCACAGCAGGAAGCCTAGGGAATCAGCATGTCAGGGCAAGGGCGATCCTACCACATGACTTTATCCAAAGGCTTCCATTTACTGATGAGGAAACTCCAGTCCATGGGAAATCCAGTAATGAGGCAGAACAATATATCCAGCCATTAGCTTCACAGTCTTTCAGTGTATCTTTGTGTTTTACGTGGAGTAAGTAAGTAGTAGTTACTCCTAGGATGGTGGGAACGGGGAGCATGAGAATTGGGTAGCACTTGGTCTTCATGCCTTCATTAGTAGAAGTGTAGTGAAGCCAGTTCTCCCTGTTTGGTGTCTCAGGCTAAGGGACACAGGAAGTTAGCAAGTTTCCCCCACATGTTTAAGGCTTATTCTATAACATACACTGTGAGCTGCTACCTGTTCACCCGTGTATGATTTTATCAGTGCATCCATCCTTCCACTCATCCTTTTGTAACTCTTTCTAGGTATGAAGGTGGGCAATGGCTTGAATTCACATCAGTCTCTTCTTGTTACCGCATTCTTTCCCATATGCTTTTCTCCTTACATATGTTATCAACAGTTCTTTAGGTCATTTTATACAAGTTGTTACAAGGTGTTAAGAAAGAGACTGGACCCAGGGCTTCCAACCCAGAGGTGCTGGTACCAGTAAATAAGTGTATAAACCAAAGACATAGCTATAAATAAGCAGTTAGGGAGATGAGGGTTTTCTTTTAAAAAATAGTGCAATTTTATATATACAGCTGGAGATAGAGGGTGGGCCGTCGTTAAGTCATTTTTAATTTCAGGATAAAAATTGTAAGCTTAGTTCAGTATCCAACGGAAGCCAATAAAAGTTATTGAGGATCATGAAAATGTAATGGCTCTGTGAAATATAAAGTAGAGAAGGGAAAGATTGAAGGTGAAAAATCAGCGAAGGAGACCTTCACAAGTGTTTAGGAAAGAAGTCATGGGTAACTGCAGAGAAAAGGGAGAGGGGAGAATGAATATTACAGGTTGTTGAAAGATTGAATTTAAAGGAGGTGGAATGGTTAAGAGAAAAGACTCTGGGCTCGATGCCTGGCAGATAGGGGTTTATGACAAAGGTCCATTACTTTTGTTTTGGTATGAACTTAACATCTGAATCACATTTTCCCCGAGAGAATAGGTACATATGACCTCATGCATATTGGCGGCACTGGTACTCCGCAAGTGCTGATTCTAAGAACATGGTTTGGAGCAGGGGCTGGTTGGACCACCTCCAGGTATCGCACTTAGATGACTGGTTTTGTGGAGGTGGCTTTTCCTGCCATTTCCACAATGAGGAGACTGAGAAGACCGGTCTTATGTGCAATCACAGAATATCACAGCAGTCTTAAACAACAGACGTTTATTTCTCACAGTTCTGGAGGCAAGGAAGTTCAGGGTCAAGGGCAGATTCAGTTCCTGGTGAGGTCTCTCTTCCCGACTGGAAGATGGCTGCTTTCTTGCTGTGTCCTCCCTCCCATGGTGGAGAGGATGAGAGCTCTGGTCTCTCTTCTTCTTATAATGACACCAGCATGGGGCCCCACCCTCATGGCCTTATCTAAACCTAATTACTTCCC
This sequence comes from Camelus bactrianus, assembly GCF_048773025.1. Classification (NCBI taxonomy): domain Eukaryota; kingdom Metazoa; phylum Chordata; class Mammalia; order Artiodactyla; family Camelidae; genus Camelus; species Camelus bactrianus. Next base: position 64,022,355 of record NC_133547.1, on the reverse strand, counting down.
AAAGGCCCCATCTCCAAATACCATCACGTTGAGGGTTAGGGCCTTAACATGTGAATGGGGGGTCATGGGGGACTTTCAGTCCATGACCACCAGGATTGGTAAACAGCAGTTCAGCTTTGGACCAGTTGGTTTAGCGTGGCTTTCACAGCACCTAGATGGAGATGCCCAGTTGTTGATTGGATACATGAGTATGGATTAGAGATGACATCTGACTAATGAGACAGGTTTAGAAGATGCCCCATAGAGATAAATGAAGCCATGAAAATTAACAATAAGTGTGGGGAGGCAGAATAAAAAGATGTGTGTCCTGAATACTGAATATCGTGAGACAATAAATATTATAGTTTGGGAAACAGGATGGGAAGTTGCAAGGAAGAAATATAATGAGCCTTTAGGGAGACATTAATAGAACAGATAACATGAATCAAGAAGAAACACTCAGGTCAGAGAAAGAACGTATAAAAAGAATGATGTGTAAGTGTGTGTGGGTGTATAGTGTGTGGGGTTACATGCTGCATAGCAAAATTTTCAAAATGGTCTCATGGAACAGCAGTCCCATGAATTAGCTCCCTGGAAGAAAGCTTATGTGGAAAGACGCTTAAGCAGGTTGTTTTGCTCAACATTTTTATTTGAATAACAGATGCAGCTACCACTTTCCTACTCAAATATCTTTAATCAAATTAGTGTTCTTTAGGACAGAGTTTGGTTAATATTCACCACATGATCAAATCCCTCTATGAGTGAGAGGAGACCATAGCATTGCCAGGGACCTCAAGAAAAATAATAAAAATGAATCGGTAGGAGGTAAAATGAGATTGTGAGTGATACAATTAATAAAATAGAAGGATGAGAGGCAAATGTAGGCTCCTTTTTATGGGAAGCAAAAATGAGGATCATTGGTAGACCTACTGAGCTCAAGGAAATTTTGAAATTTCTACTTTTTATTTTGAAATAGTCATGGACTCTTAGGAAGTTATAAAAGAATGTTTGGGAGGTTCCTGTGTATCCTTTGCGCAGTTTCTCCTAGTGATGACCCCTTCTGTAGCTATGTACAATATTGATGTTAGGAAATTGTCATGGTACAATTCATAGGGCTCATTCAAGTTGTGCTAATTATATATGCACTCATTTGTATGCATATGTAGTTATATACAGTTTTACCATATGTGTTGATTCTATCACCACCGCAACAGTGATATCAAGATGCAGAATTTTTCCATTGTCACAAGACTTCTTTTCACTATCTCATTTTATCTACGGCCACCATCTCCCCCATCACAATCCAGAGTTCTGGCAACTCACCTGTTCTTCCTCTCTCCAATTTGGTTATGTCAAGAATGGGGTATAAGTGGAATTGTATAGTATTTATTGTTTTGAGATTGGCTTTTCTCACTGAGCGTAACTCTCCTGAGATCCATTCAAGTGATGTGTGTCCGCTGCTAGGTTATGTAACAGCTGCGTATTTGTTTTTATAGGAAAGTGCCAAACTCTATTCCAGAGCGGTAGTACTCTTTCACATTTGCACCAGAAGTGTCTAAGTGGTTCCGTTACCCTTCATTGTTGCCGCTATTCGGTACATTCTCTAATTTTTTTTTTTTTTTTTTTTTTTAGTTTAGTCCTTTTGATAGGCGTGTAATGATGTTTCATTGTGGTTTTAATTTGCATTTCCCTAATAGCTAATGACGTTGAACATCTTTTCATGTAATTATTTGCCATTAGTATATCCCTCTTTGGTGAAATGTCTCTTCATGTCTTTTGCACATTTTCTAATTGATTCATTTTTGTTAGTTGCTTTTTTTTTTTCTCTTAAGTTTCAAGAGTTCTCTTTATATATTCTAGAAATTAATCCTTTGCCAGATACATGGTTTGCAGCTATTTTCTCCCAGCCTGCAGCTTGTCCTTCCATCCTCTTATCAGGGTCTTCCATAGAGCAAATCTGACAAATCTTGATGACGTCCAGTTTATTGTATTTTCCTTTTGTGGTTCATGCTTTTAGTGTCAGTTCTAAACATTTTTTGTCTAACCCTAGATCCTGAGGATTTTATTCTATTTTAATTTTTTTCCAGTAGCTTTATAGTTTTTCATTTTTTATGTAAGTTTGTGATTTATTTTGAGTTAATTTTTGGACAAGTTTTAAGTTTTTGGTCAAGGGTTTTGTTTTATTGTTTTTGTTTGCTTTGTTTCTGTTTTTATTTATTTATTTTTGCTTTTGCCTATAGATATCCAACTGCTCCAATACCATTTTTTTGAAAAGGCTAGACTTTTACACCTTTGTCAAAAATCAGTTGGGTATATTTATATAGGTCTATGTCTGGGTTCTCTGTTCTGTCCATTGCTCTGTGTCTTTCGCTCTGCCAACACTACACTGTCTCAATTACTGTAGCTACATAATAACCCTTAACATAAGATAGAGTGACTCCTTTATTCTTCTTTTTTAGAATTGTTTTACTTGTTTCAAGTCCTTTGCTTTTCCATATAAATATTAGAACAAGTTTGTCTATGTCTAAAAAAAATCTTGCTGGGATTTTGATATGAGTTCTATGAGACTTAGAGATCGAGTTGGAGAGAATTGACCTCTATATTATATTGATTCCTCAGAGAAATGCTTTTAAATATTTTCTTTTGAATGAGGAAATTTCAGCAGTTTTATAGTAAGGAATTAAAAAAGGGATACGTATCATGTTGAAGTAGAGTCACTGAGGATCCAGGTTTGGATGGAAGGGCTCAGCTGTAAACCTCAGACCCCAAAACCAATATAAACTGGGGGAGAGCAAACCCCAGAGAGTTAACTGACCAACTGACCAGCTATGAGAAAGAGGAAGCCATACCTCTGACCTTGAAGCCAGACTGTTAGATCCAAGGGGTGGCGTAACTCCCAAATGGAAGACCACATCCAGTTCTCACCTCCAACCCAGTGAGAAGAGATGAGAATTACTCTAGGCACCCACATGAAGCAGGCTCTACAGTAAAGAAGCAGCAGCTCTGAGACAGAATGTTACAGAGAGATCGGGGAAGCAACAGGGAAGCCAGCTGCTGGAGGAATAAAAGCTTTGGGTGTGACCTCAGCAGCTGCTCGATATCCCTTCTCTTCTAGGAATTCTGTCTGAAGCCCTCACTGATGCAAGAGATTAGAACCCTCTCTCCTCAGGGTTCTTCTGCAGCCTACCTTTCCTGCCCGAGTTGATCTCCCCCCTAAGGCTGGGGGATCACATGTCTGGCATGACCTCACCTCAGTCTTGTAAATATTCTTACTAACTAATGGTTCCCATCTATACTAATCTACTCTTGCTCAAGGTGAGCTGCTTACTTTGTTGGCTAAATTACTGATACCTGGATAAGAGTGTCAAACACATTCACTCGTCAGAGTAATGTGCAGAGTTCTGCAGAGACATGACTGAAATAGCGAGACACTGACCCGATGGGCAGTGGGCTCTCTGCATCCACAGATTCCAACCAACTGTGGATCAAATGTATTGAGAAGAAAATTCCAGAAAGTTCTAAAAAGCAAAACTTGAATTTGCTGCACACCAGCAGCTATTAACATAGCATTTACATTGTATTTACAACTGTTTACATAGTATTTGCATTGTATTAGGTATCATGTGAGTCATAATCCCCCAAACCCCATACGAAGTTACAGAATGTGGTCTCCTTCTGCCTCTCTAATTTTTCCCTGATAGGTTTTAAGCTCGATGACACCAACTGTTTCTCCTCCATCTGATTTTCTGGATTTCTTATGAAAAGTAAATCAGTCATTTTTAGTGGCACTTAAATGTCTACATGTATCAAGAAACCTTACTATGAGCAGCCTTTCAGGCTGAGCTTACTAGGCTCAGCTGAGTTTGGAAGGGGGGCACTCTGCTCTGTGAATCCCAATTCTACCATTCCACACCTTTGTAACCCTTTTCACTTAGGTTTCTGAGACTCCATTTCCCCATCTTTAAAGTGCGGACAAGAACACTTCCTTCATGGTGTTGTGTATGAGATGCAGTGAGATGATGTGATGGAAATACTCTGAAATTAGATGTTAGTGATGGTTGTACAACATTGCAAGTGTTCTGAAAACCACTGCACTATCTGCTTTAAAATGGTTAAAATGGTGAATTTCATGTTATGTGAGTTTTATCTCAATAAAGAAACAAAAACTTTTTAAGTGCATAATGCAACATCACACACGCAAAATGTATCCTGTAGATCTCATTAGCTTCTGATCTGGTGAAAAGTTGCAGCTCCTAGGATAAAGCTTGGGGCCTTTTTCTTTAGACAAAATGAAAATGGAAGCAATTCTTGAAATCCACAAAAAGGACCAGTAGGGAAATAAACAGGAGCAGAGCTGGAAGAAATTTCCATGTCTGCCGATCATCCCAACAGCCAGCCCCACTCAGCCGCCAAGAGTCCGGAGGCATCTTTGGCTTAAATTTTCCCTGCCCTCTGCTCCCTCCCAGCCTCTCCCCTGTCCCTAGAGATCTTCACCCAGAGAGCACCTCCAGCAGGGCATGGTAGATGATGGCTTTCAGACGTTGGTCTCCAAAGAGCTTCAGAATCAGCTGGAAGATTTCATGTGGACAGTGATTGTTCACACTTAAACCCATAAAAAGTAGTGAAATAAAACTAAAGCGTGGGAGAGGAAGGGTCAGTGAAAATAAACATCTTCTCTGGAAGACAGCCCATAGCTGTGTGCTGATGCAGCACAGTTCTGAGATGTTGGAGCTTCCAGAACGCATAGCTGTGGTTAGAAAGGAGAAAAGCAAACTCCTACCCGTATGTCCCCACCCCTTCACGGAGGCCACAACCCAGAAATTAGAGAGGAATTTTTTTAGCTTTCAGATTTGTCAAAGGAACCCCTTTCTTTTTTTTTTTTTTTTTGAAGTTTAAAATAAAATATATTTGACAATTTTGTACAAATCTGTGAATCTAGTCCTGCTTTAAAATAAAATTTTTTAAACATTTTTTATTGATTTATAATCATTTTACAATGTTGAGTCAAATTCCAGTGTTCAGCACAATTTTTCAGTTATTCATGGACATATACACACTCATTGTCACATTTTTTTCTCTGTGAGTTATCATAACATTTTGTGTATATTTCCCTGTGCTATACAGTGTAGTTTATTCTACAGTTTTGAAATCCCAGTCTATCCCTTCCCACCCTCCACCCCCCTGGTAACCACAAGTCTATATTCTCTGTCTGTGAGTCTATTTCTGTCCTTTATTTACGCTTTGTTTTTGTTTGTTTGTTTGTTTTTGTTTTTGTTTTTTAGATTCCACATATGAGCGATCTCATATGGTATTTTTCTTTCTCTTTCTGGCTTACTTCACTTAGAATGACATTCTCCAGGAACATCCATGTTGCTGCAAATGGCATTATGTTGTCGGTTTTTATGGCTGAGTAGTATTCCATTGTATAAATATACCACTTCTGCTTTATCCAGTCACCTGTTGATGGACATTTAGGCTGTTTCCATGTTTTGGCTATTGTAAATAGTGCTGCTATGAACATTGGGGTGCAGGTGTCATCCTGAAGTAGGGTTCCTTCTGGATACAAGCCCAGGAGTGGGATTCCTGGATCATATGGTAAGTCTATTCCTAGTCTTTTGAGGAATCTCCACACTGTTTTCCATAATGGCTGCACCAAACTGCATTCCCACCAGCAGTGTAGGAGGGTTCCCCTTTCTCCACAGCCTCTCCAGCATTTGTCATTTGTGGATTTTTGAATGACGGCCATTCTGACTGGTGTGAGGTGATACCTCATTGTAGTTTTGATTTGCATTTCTCTGATAATTAGTGATATTGAGCATTTTTTTCATGTGCTTTTTGATCATTTGTATGTCTTCCTTGGAGAACTGCTTGTTTAGGTCTTCTGCCCATTTTTGGATTGGGTTGTTTATTTTTTTCTTATTGAGTCGTATGAGCTGCTTATATATTCTGGAGATCAAGCCTTTGTCGGTTTCACTTGCAAAAATGTTCTCCCATTCTGTAGGTTTTCTTCTTGTTTTATTTCTGGTTTCCTTTGCTGTGCAGAAGCTTGTAAGTTTCATTAGGTCCCATTTGTTTATTCTTGCTTTTATTTCTTCTAGGAGAAAATTTTTGAAATGTATGTCAGATAATGTTTTGCCTATGTTTTCCTCTAGGAGGTTTATTGTATCTTGTCTTATGTTTAAGTCTTTAATCCATTTTGAGTTGATTTTTGTATATGGTGTAAGGGAGTGTTCTAGCTTCATTGTTTTACATGCTACTGTCCAGTTTTCCCAACACCATTTGCTGAAGAGACTGTCTTTATTCCAATGTATATTCTCGCCTCCTTTGTCAAAGATGAGTTGACCAAAAGTTTGTGGGTTCATTTCTGGGCTTTCTATTCTGTTCCATTGGTCTATATGTCTGTTTTGGTACCAATACCATGCTGTCTTGATGACTGTAGCTCTATAGTATTGTCTGAAGTCTGGGAGAGTTATTCCTCCAGCCTCTTTCTTTCTCTTCAGTAATGCTTTGGCAATTCTAGGTCTTTGATGGTTCCATATGAATTTTATTATGATTTGTTCTAGTTCTGTGAAATATGTCCTGGGTAATTGGATAGGGATTGCATTAAATCTGTAGATTGCCTTGGGCAGTGTGACCATTTTAACAATATTGATTCTCCCAATCCAAGAGCATGGAATATCTTTCCATTTTTTAAAGTCTTCTTTAATTTCCTTCATCAATGGTTTATAGTTTTCTGTGTATAATTCTTTCACCTCCTTGGTTAGATTTATACCCAGATATTTTATTACTTTGGGTGCTATTTTAAAGGGGATTGTTTCTTTACTTTCTTCTTCTGTTGATATATCGTTAGTGTAAAGAAATGCAACTGATTTTTGAACGTTAATTTTGTAACCTGCTACCTTGCTGAATTCTTCGATCAGCTCTAGTAGCTTTTGTGTGGACCTTTTAGGGTTTTCTATATATAGTAACATGTCATCAGCATATAATGACACTTTTACCTCTTCTTTTCCAATTTGGATCCCTTTTATTTCTTTCTCTTGCCTGACTGCTGTGGCTAGGACTTCCAGGACTATGTTGAATAGGAGTGGTGATAGTGGGCATCCTTGTCTTGTCCCAGATTTTAGTGGGAAGCTTTTGAGTTTTTCACCGTTGAGTACTATGCTGGCCGTAGGTTTGTTATATATAGCTTTTATTATGTTGAGATATGTTCCCTCTATACCCACTTTGGCGAGAGTTTTTATCATAAATGGGTGTTGAATTTTATCGAATGCTTTTTCTGCATCTATTGAGATGATCATGTGGTTTTTGTCCTTTCTCTTGTTGATGTGATGTATTACACTGATTGATTTGCGTATGTTGAACCAGCCTTGTGTCCCTGGGATGAACCCCACTTGGTCATGATGTATAATCTTTTTTATGTGTTGTTGGATTCTATTTGCTAAAATTTTGGTGAGGATTTTGGCGTCTATGTTCATCAGTGATATTGGCCTATAATTCTCTTTTTTTGTAGTGTCTTTGCCTGGTTTTGGTATCAGGGTGATGGTGGCTTCATAGAATGAGTTTGGGAGTATTCCTTCCTCTTCAATCGTCTGGAAGAGTTTGAGAAGGACTGGCATGAGTTCTTCTTTGTATGTTTGGTAGAATTCCCCGGTGAAGCCGTCTGGTCCTGGACTTTTATTTGTAGGGAGGTTTTTAATTGCTATTTCTATTTCCTTTCTAGTGATCGGATTGTTCAAGCATTCAGATTCTTCTTGATTCAGTTTTGGTGGACAGTATGTTTCCAGAAACTTGTCCATCTCCTCTAGGTTATCCAGTTTGGTTCCATATAGTTTTTCATAATATTCTCGTATGATATTCTGTATTTCTATTTTGTTTGTTGTAATTTCTCCATTTTCCTTTCTTATTTTGCTAATTTGTGCTCTCTCTTTTTTCTTCTTTGTGAGTTTGGCCAGAGGTTTGTCGATTTCATTTACTTTTTCAAAAAACCAGCTTTTGGTTTGGTTGATTTTTTCTATGGTCTTGTTAATCTCTATTGTATTTAATTCCTCTCTGATCTTTATTATTTCCTTCCTTCTGCTGCTTTTTGGGGCTTTTTGTTCTTCTTTTTCTAATTCATTCAGGTGGTGGGTTAAATTGTTTATTTGAGATTGTTCTTCTTTTCTGAGGAAGGCCTGTATCGCTATAAATTTCCCTCTTAGCACTGCCTTTGCTGTGTCCCATAGGTTTTGAGTGGTTGTGCTTTCAGTATCATTTGTCTTAAGGTATTTTTTAATTTCAGCTTTGATTTCCTCATTGATCCATTGTTTTTTCAATAACATATTGTTTAATCTCCATGCTTTCCTTTTTTTCTCCTTTGTTTCTCTGTTGTTGATTTCCAGTTTCATGGCATTGTGGTCAGTAAAGATGCTTGAGATAATTTCTATCTTCTTAAAATTGTTGAGGTTTCTTTTGTGCCCAAGTACATGATCGATCCTGGAAAATGTTCCATGTGCACTTGAAAAGAATGTATATCCTATTTTTTGGGGGTGTAATGCTCTGAAAATATCCACCAAATCTAGTTTTTCTATTGTAGTATTTAATTTCTCTGTTGCCTTGTTTATTTTCTGTCTGGAAGATCTGTCTAGTGATGTTAATGCAGTGTTAAAATCTCCAACTATGATTGTATTCCCATCAATATCCCCCTTTATCTCTGTTGGTAATTCTTGTATGTACTTAGGTGCTCCTATATTGGGTGCATATATATTAACGAGTATAATATCCTCATCTTGTATCACTCCTTTAATCATTATAAAATGTCCTTCTTTATCTTTCTTTATGGCCTTTGTTTGAAAGTCTATTTTGTCTGAAATCAGTACTGCAACACCTGCTTTTTTGGCTTTTCCATTTGCATGGAATATCCTTTTCCATCCTTTCACTCTCAATCTATATGTGTCCTTCTCCCTAAAGTGGGTCTCTTGTATGCAGCATATTGAAGGTTCTTGCTTTATTATCCAGTCTGCCACTCTGTGTCTTTTGACTGGAGCATTTAGTCCATTAACATTTACAGTAATTAATGATAGATGTGTGTTTATTGCCATTTTGAACTTATTTTTGCAGTTGAATTGGTATATCCTCTTTGTTCCTTTCTTCTTCTTTTTGTGTTTTGGTAATTTTCCTTTGTATTATCATGGATTTTATTTAATTTTTGTGACTCCTTTGTAAATTTTTGGCTTGTGGTTACCCTTTTTTGTAAATCTATCAACCCATTACTATAACTGTTTTTATTAAACTGATAGTAACATGATCTCAAACCCATCCTACTGTTAAAAAAAATTTAAAAAAGAAAGAAAAAAATATTCTATATTTCCCTGCCTCCCTCTCCCACTCTCAGTGATTTGTATGTCTTCTTTTATAATTTCATGTTTACTTTATTTGTAATTCATGAGTTATCACCTTTCCAGTTGTGTGTTTCTCATTTCTGTAGCATCCTGCTGCTTTTCTATTTAGAATAGCCCTTTCAATTATTCTTTAAGCATGGGTTTAGTGTTGCTAAACTCCTGCAGCTTTTTTTTGTCTGTGAAACTCTTTATTTCTCCTTCTATACTCAAGGATAGCCTTGCTGGATAAAGGATCCTAGGCTGCATCTTTTTTTCTTTCAGGGCTTTGAATATATCTTGCCACTCCCTTCTGGCCTGTAGTGTTTGTGGAGAGAAATCAGCTGAGAGCCTTATGGGGGTTCCCTTGTAACTTACTCTTTGCTTTTCTCTTGCTGCCTTTAGAATCATTTCTTTATCCTTGACTCTGGCCATCTTGATTATGATATGTCTTGGTGTGGGTCTATTTGGGTTCTTCCTGTTTGGGACCCTCTGAGCTTACTGTACTTGGATATCTGATTCCTTCTTTAAGTTTGGGAAGTTTTCAGTCATGATTTCTTCAAAAAGCTTTTCAATCCCCTTTGATCCTTCTTCTCCTTCTGGGACCCCTATTATGCGAAGATTGGGACGCTTTATATTATCCCATAGGTACCTTATGCTATTTTCATTATTTTTTATTAGCTTCTCTTGTAGTTCTTCTGAATGGGTGCTTTCTGTTGCCCTGTCTTCTAGATCACTAATTCGTTCCTCTGCATTATCTAGTCGGCTTTGCACAGCTATTAGATCATTCCTCATCTCAGCCAATGAGTTTACCTATTCTACTTGGCTCTTCTTTATAGCTTCAATTTCATTTTTGACATATTTTATATCTCTAAACACTATCTCTTTTAATTCCTGCAGCAATTCGATCACTCCTTTTTTGAAATCTTGATCTAGTAGGCTATCGATGTCTATTTCGTTGATCTTTCTTTCAGGGGATTTCTCTTGTTCTTTTAATTGGGAAAGGTTTTTCTGCTTCTTCATCTTGCTCATACCTCTTTGGCACTGTGGTTTATGGAGTATCAGTTGTTTATTTTGGTCCTTAAGGATTTTATCTGATGCCTATTTAGGAATAGAACTTAGGAAAAAAAGAAAAAAAAATAAGAGAGAGAGAGAAAGAATTTTAAAAGAAGGGAGAAAGAGGGTTTGAAAACAGTGTATAATGAATAATAGAAGAGTGAGTTGAAGCAGAGTATTAATCGGGTTGAGACGTCCTTTTAAAACCTTTACAAAAAAAAGGGAGGGGGGAGATGAATAGATGAATAGATGTATTTGAAACCTGTGTCTAATCAATAGCAGGACATCAAAACCCAAGAGAAATAGAAATGAATTAAGAAGTAAAGATTAAGAGAGTAATAGAAAATAGAACAGGTAAAAACAGATTTAAAAAAAAAGGGGGGGGGTTGTCGGTGTTCTCCTGGAGTCTGTGTGCTTTTAATGTGAAGTCTTTCTGTCTTCGTCCTGTTTTGGAAGCTCAGCTTGCTGTTTTCAGAGGCCCTCCGTTGGCGCCCTCTTCTGTGCTGCTCCCAGCACCTGTCGGCAAGCTGATCGCGCCTCCTCCTAACACTGGGTCAGGTGCAGCTCTCTGCTGTGGGCGGGCGGGTCGCTGCCCCTCCGGATGCCGCAGTCAGATGTTGCAGACTGGCCAGGTAGGAGGGCGGGTCGTGCCCCCTCCCAGCACCTCGGTCAGTGCCTGTGTTCCTGCCCGAAAGGCCGGGGGCCGCTCTCCGTCTACCTGCGCCGCCGGTAGGTCCGCTCTCTGTGCGGCTGCGCGCTCCGCCCTGGTCGGCGCTCAGCGGGTGGGCTCGGGGAAGACCGAGGGACAGCCTTGTCCCTGCTCCGAGCCAAAACCCAGCTCCTTGTTTGTCTTTGTGGAGCAAGTTCTCTGAGGGGACCAGGATGGAAGGATCCTATCTGCCCCGGGCTGCAGGCCAGTCTCAGCCTGGCCCTTCGGTGCGGATGCAGGTTTTGCCCCCGCCCCTGCCTGAGTGCTAAGCGCGGAGGATATGGCGGCTGTGCCTGAGCCCCACCTCTCTTCCTCCGAAAACTTTCCGCGGGTTTTCAGAGATGGGGGTGTGCACCCTTCCCCCGAGAGCACATCAACCTTGCTGTTTTATGGAGGGCCCAGGTTGTTCTGCCCTGTGCACCCACAGCCACGGCGCGCAGCCCCTTGCGTTCCCCCGGGGCTGCCTCCCTGCAGCCACTTCCGTCCTCCGCCCGGCTTGTGCAGCCTGGCCCTGCCCGCCGCTGCCAGCCCGCGTCTCAGGCTGGGTGTCCGGGGGACGCTCTGTGCCCGTTTAACTTAGTTCTGTTAGTCAAGGGCTGCTCTGTACAGATCCGAGTCTCGGAGGCTCCCCCTCCGTCCCGCTGGCCTCTCAGTTGGAGAGGGGAGACCCAGCGAGCGAGCGCCAGTCCTCCTTTGCCGCTCCCTCCCCGCGGGACCCGTCCCGCGCTGCTTTGCCTTTTGTTCTTTCTTTTTTCCTTTTCTCCTACCAGATTTTTGGCGTCTTTATTTTTTGAAGAGGGCGATGTTCTGTCGGAGTTCCACAGGTGCTCTGGTTGGCTGAGTGGGTCTGTAGATGTGGGTCTTGGTGTATTTGTGGGAGAGGGTGACCTGCGAGCGTCCTTCTACTCCGCCATCTTCCGCATTCTCGGAACCCCTTTCAAAGATGGGAAGTTACTAAAGCAAGTCTGTGGTTTGGCCATGGAAGCCGGAATTAGACAATATGTTGGGGTCTCAGGTCAGGAAGGTGTGTGTCTGAATCATGGTTCTACCATTTACTGATGAGCTCGGTCAAGTCACATGACCTCTCAGATCCTCAGTATCCCAATCTCTGAAATGGGATTTCATAAAGTTTACCTTGATGCTAACCTTCTGTTATTCTGAGAAGATGAAAGATTCTGAGTATGAAAAACATAATAGTATTTGCCCCATATCAGACCCAGTGGGAATGACGGTGTAGCCACAGTTCAGTCGCCCAGTGTTCAGTCATCTTCTGCCATTTTGTATCACATAAATGTTCACAGAACAGCAGACTTATTTCCAATTGATGTTTATAGGCATTACTAGTCAAGACAAAGGGAGGGACACCTGGTATCTGGCTGGAAGCCAGATAAAAATTCTTGCCATTTAAAGTTTGCAAATAAACCCCTGTGGAATAATAACAACGATAATAATAATTATGTTGTTGTCAGGAGGAAGGTGGTACTTCACAATACTTGTCATACTGCCCAGAGCTTTTGTTTTCAAAGAGAGATTATCAGAATAGATTTGCCAATAGTGATTATAATGTACTTAAAAATAAGCCAGCTCCTACCTCAGTGATTTCGTCAACATCTCCCTAGAATATACCTCTGTGCTTCACCTGAAAAGACAGGTGGAATCCAAAGATTAAAACCACAGGCAGTAATCACCCTCAGTCCCACCCAGCCTATCTTAGGGATAATTGTGTAGGCTCAGCATTACTCTGGAAATAAAAATCCCCCCCCCCACACACACAAAAAGGGGTATAAGTTGAGCTCTAATATCCAGGGATCGTTAAGAAGAACCCCAAATCTTGGAAGAGGTAAAATTGAGCAGAGCTAAGTAAGGTAAGTACAAGGACTGCCAGACTGAGAAGGTCAAGGAGGTGGGAAGTGGTGAGGAATCATGGTGGAGAGCTAGTGAGCCCAAGTAAGAGCTGTAGGGATATGGTTTTGATAACCTAGTCCTGCAAGGATGAGTCCTTTTGGAAGGTCTTTACCCTAGACAGTGGGTGCTTACAGAGTAACACTATGAGCCTGGTATTGGACCCAGAGCATAAATAGAAGTGTCCCCTTTCACATTTCCACCTTCTAACTAGGGCTTCAATGCATCAGCCAATTAGTCAATGAGAACAAACACCATGTGCTCAGCTGGGGATGTAGAGATACCCCTTGTGAATCTGCTACTTCCTTCCAAGGTAAATGAAATTGACAGTTTAACATATATTACTCAAGACCTACAATACAGTCTAAAATTCAAAAGATCTAAAGCATTCAGATTCCTAGGGTTAAATTTTGGCTTTCCACTAAGAGGGTAACTTTGGGCAAATAACCTCACCTTACTATATCCTAAGTTCCTCATCTATAATGTGGGGTAATACTGCTACCCATTAGTGATTTTGTGAAGATTCAATGCATGAATTATTCAATCCAGGTAAAGAGCAAAGAGGCATTAAATTATTTATACAAAATGGTTCTCTTCCCATATATGTATGTAGATGACTCCATATTTTAAAACCACTTCAAAATATTACATTTTATGGAGGGAGCATGGTTATTTAGCCAGACTGGTATCTATGGATATTGTCATTACTTCCATTTTTGTTTTTTCAAGCAATGGTGATATAACCACTCTCATACTCATGTTTTTATACCTCTAAGAAAATATTTCTGATGAATAAATTCCTCAAAGTGTAGCACATTTAGCATCTATTATCCTCTTGTCCTCTAATGATTTTTTTTGAGTCTTAATGGGTGAGTGGGGGTTGTCTAAGTGGAGGAAGTTTTGTTTGTGGGAGGAAGGACTGCCTTGAGGAGGAGCATTTTCTAGATCCTGGAAGCAATGTGTTGGTAAAAGCATGGAGACCTACCAGACTCAAGGAGGGGTTCACCCTGCGTCTGAACCCTAGAATGGAGAATAGGAGGCAGGCAGGGTTGATGGGCAACAAGGAGATCAAGAAGGAATCTAGAGTCCATCCACTTCCAGGTGCTAATGTCTCATAGGCTCTTACAGAGTTGTGTATCAAGTGATGAGGGCTCAGTGTAGTAGCAGCAGCTGTCCACTAGAGAGGGGTTTCCCAGGCATGAAATACAAGCCCCCGATGCCTTTAAAGATGATTATTCATGGTAGTATGAGCACATGACAGGAAATATTACACAGTGTAAACATGTACAGTTTTCAGTAATCAGTCAGGTCCATTCAATGACTTTATTGCTAATTTGTCTTTAGCATCTGTTGAAACTTGCCCGTCTCCCTTTAATCAACAACCACCACAAAAGAGCAGGCATCAGACTGAGAATCTTCAGGAAGCAACTGTTTCTAACAGTGTTTTATTTTCATTGTATTTATTTGTACTTCTGGCAGTTGTTACTGGTTTTCCATATATGAGAGAGGCATACATATGCTTTTCAAATAGATTAAACATGTAGGTCAGTTTTAATAATGGAATTTTGAGAAACACCCAGCTAGACTGGGAGGAAGTATGGGGAACAGGCTTTACCTAATTTCTCCTGCATCAGCCAACCCTGATGATTGCAACTTTGGTTTTGCTGTTAAAATCAGATGATTCCAAAATTAAATCAACTTAAAGCACATGTGATTTTTGAGTTGGGGCATGAAGCTCATCACATGAAAGTACTTTCCCTCAAACCGCCTCTCACCAATGTCCCATCACAGTGACCACAACCCCCAGCGAATCCAGCTTGAGTTCTGGCCATTGGTTTTAAAAGTCTTTCTTGGACTAGGAGGAAATAACTGGAGATGTTTTGATCATTGGTGTCCTAAATCCAATTTGGAGATTGGTTTATCAAATTCAAAGTGTTTCACCCAGCCTCAATGAAAAAGGTTTGAAAATTCATGTTTGCCAGTGTTCTTTGGAAAATAAACCCAAGAATAGTTTTATTGCAACGACAGCACACTCCCAGCACAAACATGCGGCAGATGCTTGAAATTTGGAGATCCAGTCCAAAATTTCAGCAGCACATCTTTTTTTTTTTTTTCTATTCCAAGAAGGAGAAATTCAGCCCAGAATTGGCCTGATTTGACTGGTTAATTTTTTTCTGAATCCCATAAATGGAACTGCATATTTAGGAATTTTATGCTCCACATAGTATTTATAGGTTATCTATGATTCCTTGAGATTTTAGAGAGTTATAGCTCTGTAGCTCTGTACTAGGCTTCCCAAGATTTTTTTTTTTTTTTTCCTTTTAAGTGCCAAGTAGGCTGAAATCTATCCTGGGAAGCTGGTGGGGATTAGATACTTTTTAGGTCACAAGTTAAAAGATTCCTAATACTCACAGACATTCTATGTCTAGGAATGTTTGTTAATTTGAGCCCCTTTCTCTCTCCATGTGTATCTTTAATCTCCCAGCCAGCTGTCTCCCATAAAAAGATATTTCTGTTTTTAGTTACAAATCTGTTTAGAGATAAAACTCACTCATAAATACATAACCACATGCAAAGATTTTTTTTTCTGCTGACAGTATAGAAATAACTCCAGATGAAAAATATTAAAGTTTGTTTAGAAATAGAAAATGCATTCTGCTTCCCTTGATGGGGGCCCATGTGTTATAGGTTCAAGGTCTTTTCGTGTCTCTGTGTGAGCCTCTCTTGGAGAGCACAATCTCCTGTTACCTCTGTGATTTAGTTCTTCAAATAGTCAGAATTGTTGGGTGCATTCCTAACAAGTATTAACTCCTTGCAAAGCAGGTATTGGTCATCTAAGGAAAAGAAAGCAAGGTAAGAAATCGGTCTGTGAATTACTACAGATGTGCTTACTGTTACCTAAAAGACTGATTCAGTGCCCTGCTCTTACTTGCTGGTGGGTTACTTTCCCCGGGAAGCAGGTGAGAACTTGTATTTTCTTTCTTCTGCTTCTTCCATTTCTTTCAGAGCCAAGTACTGTGTCTGCCACATAGTTATTTAATCAGTGCTCAAATGCATCGTTTACTGTTAGTTATAATTTTGTTATGTCATAAATCATGCAAAAAACATTTAGAAATCACTTATTTCCAAATGTCATACTTAGAGCTGAGGACTCCATCTTTCGCATATATTTGTCACTATTAAATTGAATTTAAAAATGGAGTGGCCCACGAGGGAGGGTATAGCTCATTGGTAGAGTGCCCTCTTAGCATGCCCAAGGTCCTGGGTTAAATCCCTATTACCTCCATTAAAAATAAATAAATAAATAAACCTAACCCCCCCCCCCTTAAAAATAAGTTTAAAAAAATAATAACATTTAATAAAACAGAGTGGCCTAGCTCTTTCTCTCCTGGATTGGTTGTAATTGAGTAAACGTCTCATAACACCCTGCTTCTTGATTGAAGCTCATTCAGTAACAGATGATACAATTTATTACTACCATGCGTTGAACAATGTTAAACGATACAGTTCACTGCCTGTATTTCATCAACCACGTAAGGTCGCTACTCCCATCTCCATTTTACAGATGAGAGAATTGAGGCTCAGGGAACTTAAACTACTCAAGTTCATAAGACAGATTCTAGGTTTATTTGATTCCATGTCATCAGATATTCCATTACATGAGGCTGCATCCTCTAAACGGAAAGGTAGAAGGAATATCTTGAAGTGAGCCTTTCTGTCTGTCAGACTGTGCAGTGGTTGTTTTGCTCACTTTCATTCTCTCTCATTAAAGCCTGATGAGAACAGTATTAATTACCCCTTTTAGAGTTAAGGAAATGAAGGCTGAGACAACTTAGGTAAATTATCTAAGGACACAGAACCCATTCATGGATGCATGTTGCAGAGAACTCAACATATTGGGAAATGGTATCTGTGGTCGAATTTTCATTGAAACAGCCCAGGCCTAGTGAGAAGCCAGACTTGTCCATCTCATGTTGTAGAATTATTTCATCAAGCACAAGTTCTTATGCTGGTACTCAGAGATGCAGCATGCCCTGAAGCACTGACTCTGGTTTAGAATGTTTGCATGTAGAGCTTCATGCTGCAGGTTCAGATCACCAGCTTCCTTCTAAAAATATAGCTGCTGACCAGAAGACCACCTGGGGCATGATCGTGATTGCAGCAGAGATAGCTCATTCTCCCTCCACTCCAATAAAGTTCTGTCTTCCAATCTGCCGATCTTACACATGGCGAGACTAAGACTTGGAGGGAAGGGTGTTTGTTCAGAGCTTCCCTCCTGATAGTTTCTTTATCCACCCAGACACGTTAAGCCAACAAACTGAAAACTTGCTCTTTCCCCTATTTCTTCCTACATCCAGTGATTTTTTTCCTTAGAATCACCTCCTCAATTTAATGACTATTCTATTTTCTCACTCTAGTTTCTCTGTTTAAACTGTGTCTGTGTGTGTGTGAGTCATGATTAGGAGGTATTTAAGATGTTCACATAACATAATTTTGAAATCTGGATTGCTTCAACAACTTCCTAACGGGGTGTATTTTGTTTTCTTATGTCTACATTATCTCTCCATCCTTCACAAAGCCTGCCAGAGTAAGAGTGACATTTTACAAATATAATCTGTTGTGCCCACACCTATTGTCTACCCTACATATGCTGATTTCTTATGACTTATGAGAGTAAGAAGAACTCTGGAACAACAGGGGCCCTTTAATGACTTTTCCCAACATCCATGCCTCACCTTATTCTCCATCACCACCCTTTGAACCTAAAGGCTCCAGCTGCACTGAGTTTCCAAATGCTTTCTACATACCCCCAGTTCTTGAGTTGCCTCTGCAACTTCGCACATGCCTTTCCCCCTCCTTGGATGCCCTTTTATGGGCAGAGTCAGGTCCAAACTATGTCCTCTGATGCCAAGTGAGTGCTGCTTGACTATGGTGCTCCAAGCAATATTAAAAATGGAAGGTTCTATTGAGAAAAGCTCCGTGTGCACATCAGGGTTTGGGGGCAGCCCAAGCCCATTTGCCGTTTCCAGAGTTAGATGCTGCAAGTGAAAAATGAGCTGACAAACTTAAAACTCTTTGCAGAAACCACTGGGGAGAGGATCTGGCAGCTGAGCACGCCAGGTTAATACCTGAATTACAAGGTGTTCGTGAGCACCCTTGGTTGCAGGACTCAGCTGTGAACAAAAGCCTCTGAGGTGGGTCCCAGGTGCCTTGCCCTGCCATCACCTGGCTGGGAGCAGTTGGCAGCCTGATTCTTTGAGGCTCTGTCATCCACTGGGCCCTGGGGAGTCACTTTTTCCTATTTTAGTGTTTAAAAACGGCATCCACTGGGTCTTCCTCAAGGCATTAGAGGGAACAAGAACAAAGGCTGTTAGCCTGGCTTTGCCTGACCTCAAATCTGCTTTGCTTCACAAATGAAAATTCCGGTGACATCACTTTGTGGTAGTACATCAAGGTTTGGGTTGCTTAAAATAATAGCTGATTAAAATCGTGAGTCATGGAAGACAAAAAAAAAAAAAAAAAAAAGAAAAAAAAGAAACCCACTAGCATTCATTATACTGCATAATCTGGGCACTTTACATACATTATCTTATTTATCCCTAATCTTTTAGAAACATATTTAACATTTCCAGTTAAGGAAACTGGTAGTTAAAGAGAGTGTATACCATTTACTCCAGGGTATACAGCTGTCTGTTGTCACAGGCAGAATTTGAACCCAGCTTGCTGTGATCAGTGTTTAGCCCAGATGCTTCCCGCTGCACAAATCTTTGTACCTCCATTGCAGTTTGGAGTCTGAAAGCTTTAGGCTTGCATATCAGGGAGGCCAGAATATGAGTATTGAAATCCTCATTGATGTGCCCTGGCTATGCCAGGAGGCCCTGGGCAGTTTGTCCAAGGTTCAGGTTCCTCATCTAGGTTGGCTTTTGTAAAGCGTAAGGTTTCACTCTTTAATGGAACCCACCCAGACTATCCTTGCTGGAGATTAAAATCTTAAACACACTGGTAATATCCAAGTTTTTAAAGGTTTTGCCAACAATGTTCTTGGACTATGGCCTCGGGTATGTGGAGTCCATCTATTCCTCCGAGGACTCTAAGCCAACTCTGGATAAACCAGACTATCATCCATCAGCGGTGGACCTGCAGTGTGTTGCAGTCTCTCCAGCCATCAGCACCATGGCCTGCTCTGGAAGTCTTCCCTGGGCCCACCCTGGGCACTGAGTGAGGAGCAGGAGCCAAGACCCAGATTGCTGGGTTTACAATTGGAATGGCGTCAACCCATGTCCTGTTACTTTGGGCTGACAGGAGGTTGGGTTATGTGCAACCCCCAGCCCAGTGTAAGAATCAGAGATGGCTGTAATAATTCTGAACAATTGACTTCCTTGCATCTTATGGGTAACTGGGTAATGTGGATGGTGGATTGCATAATTAATGGGTTTTTTTTTTCCACATTGTGGCTGAAAAGGTAGAGCTAAATGTGAGATCAACTTCAAGTATATAGTCTTACTCCATTAAAAGTAAATGGCTTTCCTCTGTCTCAAGTAGTGTGCTAGTGAAATGGAGGGTAATCATTAGTTAAATCCTTTCCACCTGTAACCTGCCTCCCCTAATCAGGGTCCTTTTAAATGTGGCTACAGAAAACCTGCATGTCCTCCAAACAGCAGGTAGCCTAAACAGCAAGATGATTGCCGGAGCCGTTTTCCAGGAACTTGGAATTAGCCCTATCTAGTTGGAGCTGAGCACATTAAGACTGGATAGGACCGCCAGCCCTCCGTCTGAGCGTGCCAGTGTCTACTGTGTGACCTTTTGACATCAGAGGGCTGAAAACTCCACCCTCAGATCATGCTAATCGCCTCCATTTTTTAACGTGCAGAGGCCGATAGCTTAGTTACACCAGAGCGGAATGAAGGTTACACACCTTTTTCCATCCACCTTTCCCCACAGCCTCCAGGCCTCAGACCGCTCTGCTCCTTTATGCCTTATCTGAGAAATACCCTGAGCCCCTTGCCTTCTCAGGAGGCAGATCTGAACCTTGCTCTCCCTTTGCTGCCAACCCCGGCATCTCAGTGTTGTGGCTTGCTGCACTCAGGCAAAATGAACCTGGCTCAGTGACACTAGGACCTCAGGACAAATCAGTGCACAAAACCCATCCATACAGGTACGTTTTTTAATTAATAAAGGGAGATATGTATTTGGGAATGAGCCTCTCACCTGAGGATACCAGCTTGTTAGCCAGGAGGTCATTTCAAGGGCAGGTTAGTAAGACAGTGGTCACTGGATTCGCAAAACCTTTTCCCCCACCCAAACCCAGGTGGCACAGCAATGGCTCCCATTCTCATGGGGATTGGAGTCCAGAGGAGGAGAAAGACATTAATCCACATGTCACACTCGTGTTGTGGAG
Source organism: Camelus bactrianus (assembly GCF_048773025.1). Lineage (NCBI taxonomy): Eukaryota > Metazoa > Chordata > Mammalia > Artiodactyla > Camelidae > Camelus > Camelus bactrianus. The sequence continues at coordinate 64,001,957 of NC_133547.1, read as the reverse complement.
GAAAGGAATGGGGTTCTGTGGGAGTATAAAACAAGACAACCTGATCTGAACTAAGGGCTTCCCTGTAGAAATGACAAATGAATTAACTAGACAAGCTGGGTGTTGGAGATGGTGGCAGGGAAAGGGCTGTGAGATGAGGTTAATGGTGAGTGAGCTGCTCGAGCGGATGGCTGCAGCAGAGGGAAGTATGACTCACTTAAGAAACAGGTTGAAGGGCATTGTATTAGAAGCTTAGAGGCTAAGGAGAGAATGTTGCTAAACAGACCTAAAGAAGAAGGTAGAAGCCAGAACTGCATGGCCCTGTGATTCAGGGGAAATATTTTGTCCTAATCCAAATGTAATGGAAACCGTAAAAGCAGAGGGTCTCATTTGGTCCCCAGACCTATAGCATCAGCATCATCTGGAAACCTGGGGAAAGGGTGACATCTCAGGCTTCACTCCAGACCTGCTGAATGACAGACTCAGGAGGAGGAGCCAAGCAAGCTGGGTTTTTAACAAGCCCTCCAGGAAAGTCCCGTGCAAGCCAAAGCTGGAGGAGCACTGCAGGGGCAGAAATGCTAGGCAGGGAACTGGGTGCGGGGAGTCCGTGGGGAGGTGTGGAGTCAGCACGATGACATCAGCGTCAGGAGAAGGCTGCACAGGCTGATAGTACTGGACAGTCTGGGGAGGCCCCGGGAGCCCCCGGGACCCTGGGGAGAGAAGATCAGAACACAGACACATCCTTGGCTTTATTTTAGGGGTGTGTCCTTGCTTCTCTTTGTCTCATTGTCTTCACCTACTTCCAATGTATGTTTCCCTTATGTATAGAATTACATTGAAACATTCTTTAAGCCGTTTTGGAGCATAGGTTATATGTAAAAAACGTGTTTTTTTTTTAATGAATAAAAGGAGGTACGTACTTGGGAATGAGCCTTTCACCTGAGGATACCAGCTTCTTAGCCAGTGGGGTCATTTCAAGGGCAGGTTAGTGAGAGAGTGGTCACTGGATTTGAAAAACTTTTTCTCCCACCCAAACCCAAGTGGCACAGCATTGAAACTTACCATGGCCTTTCCAAACTAAATTATTAAATAAAAGTAAATTGACATGAAACTACAATTTCAAAAATGGATTCTTCCCCGGTTTATTTCTACTCTGGTTCATTTTAATGAAGTGGGGTTTTCCCTTGTTTTTAACCAGAATTTAGAATAGGAAATGTTTTGAGTCCAGCAGATTTCAGGAAAAACAAAACAAAACAAAACAAACAATGGTGGGGAAGGAGGTAAGAGGAGTTATGGGGAATTTTACTGAAAGTGGTGCAGGTGCAGATGAGGCAGGGTCGTCAAGCTGGTTATATTGAGGACACCTGTCCTGCCTGCTGATCCCTGAGCCTTGTCTTCAGATTTGTGATTTTGCTGGCTTAAAATACGCCTCAGGCATCATTCTTTTTAAAACCCCTCCATCAGGTGGTTCTAATGATCATCTAGGGTTGAAAACAACTGTACTAGCTGATATCTTGGACCAAGCAGGACACAGAAATCTCTGAACATACAGTGTCGTTTGAAGTATAACTAGTTTATAAAATTGTGTGTTCAACCAATGGCCTGGCACTTTCAGTGTATCAGAGGCAAAGTCTTGAACTGGAAGTCAAAGCTATGGTTTCAATACTGAGCTGTTATGCTGTCCACGTCAGAGTGCCATATGGCATGTCTAGTTCCTCTTTGGGCCCCTGGAAATAACTTTTTATGAAGAATTGGTTGGCATTTCTCATGAGGTTCACCTGGATCTGAGTCATCTAGGGGTAGCTGTTGAAGAGGTAAGTATCTTGGGCTCACCTCACATGCACACAAATCAGAGTTTTTAGAAATGTCCAAGTGTCCTCTGTAAGCGATTTTCATCCGCTTTAAAATCTTAGCACAGTTGCTGCTGTCACCTGCTGATACATTCACTCGGCAATGTTTATTCAGTGGCCGTTGTGTGTCAGAAACGGTGCTTGGTGCTGGACATACAGACATGAATAAGACAGGCTTGGTTCCTGCCCTCACAGATTTTTCAGTCTAGTGTTCTGCCATTTTTCTCTTTTCTTTCCCAATTTCACAATCTGCATGAAGGTACATTTGATTTGCCTACTTTCCGTTACCTTTAGAGTTCTTCATATACTTGTTAGAATCCTTAGAGGTCATGGAGTTTCTGGCATATTAAAAATGTAATTACATTTTCACCAAATTCAAAGCAACTGGGTCTGTCAAACCCTTGATTCCTCATGCTTTCACTTATAGTTCACTTATTTTTCACTTATTTATCAGTCATCCATCCATCCACCCATCCATCCATCAGCACCAGCAAAGCCTTCATAATAAGATAAAGTCATACTTTACTTGATTAACTTCTAGCCAATTAAATAAATGAAATAGACTGTGTTTTCCTCATTGTGAGATTATTACAGTGGATCTGTCTGCATAGAATTTATATCTCCTGGATCTCATGTTATTTGACAACTTGATGATCACATCCCGGGGACCAGAATGCAAACCCCAATATGCCTGTTTGTTTTGGTGAGAGTGTTGTTGTGAGCCCCGATGGAAACATGCTGCTGAGAGCATCCGTTTCTGGGAAAACACAAGGTTTGCCTGCCGTCTTCAGTGTGATTGACTTGCTTTTGCTTAATGATGATTCCCCCCTTCCTAACGACCCGTACCCTACCCAGCTCTGCTAAGAATGTCAATTTCCTTGAAAACAAGGCTCAGGTTTTATTGCCACTTATATCTCCTAACTCCTTCTGTTAATGATATTGGTCCTAATGAGGATTAAATGGTCTGACTCCTGGCAACAAGGACTGTAAGAACCTTAATGGTGCTGCAGCCATTTCATGCATGTCTTAGTTGCTAATGTTGCCATTTTTGTGATTGAGACACTTTTACAAAAGTGCATTGTGGGGGGCTTTGTACAGTGAGCTTTTCATTGAGAGAGAGGGAGAAAGAGCTCAAACATTACTGATACTAGGTGTCTCATAGTTCACAGGGAACTTGTACATCTGTGATCTGACTCATAACAGCCAAGGGAGGAAAGTGGAACAAAGTTGGGGCATGTGTTTCTCAGATGGCATGTGATTCTTGAAGGTCACATAAGAGAGAGAAATGGTAGAGCAGAAAAGCCAGCTTACCAGGATCCAGGCATGGTGCTCTCTATGGCCCGGCCATTCCAGGTGTGTGGTCCATGGCCCAGAAGCATCAGCATCACCTGGGAGCTTGCTGGAATAGCAGCCTCTCAAGCCCTGTTCCAGAACCACTGGATGGGCATCTACGTTTTAACTAACAGACTCTACAGGCCAGTCTTAATGTACGTGAGAACGTGAGAAGCTTTGTGTTTAGCGTATAGCACAGTTTCCTACTCGACGCCCTTGGAATGACCACATGGCTGATACTCATCCTTGAAAATCAGTGAAAAATCTCACCTATATTTAATCCTTAAGAAATACTCTACTGTGTGGAAGATGTTTTATAGAGACTTCAAATGCTTTAAAATGTACAGTAATAGAGACTGAGTAAATTATGGTATCTCCATACATAATTTTTGCTGCAACTGCAATGTTTTAAATAAAAGTTTTTTTTCTACAAGGGTAAATGCATATATATATATATATAATAATTGAAAATAAACAGATTATATAAGTACATATAAAATAAATTTAAATGTGTATAAAATAGAAAAGAAACTTGAGAGAAATACAGAATGAATTTAATCATTGTTCTTTTTATAAGCTTTTCATTTTAAAAAAGTTTTAAATTTATCCAGATTTTGTTAAGGTGGTACTGAGTTTTCATATATCCCACACCCACTTTCCCTTAATGTGAACATCTTGCATTGGAATGCTACATTTGTTACAATTAATGAAGCAATATTTATATGTTATTACTTTATTTAGTTATATTTTATTCAGATTTCTTTTTTTTTTTTCTGGTAAGTAATGGTCTGCTTTTCTTTTTTTTGTTGAAGTGTAGCTGATTTACAATGCTGTGTTAATTTCAGGTACACAGCAAAGTGATCCACACATACATATATATTCTTTTTTAGATTCTTTTCCATTATAGGTTATTACCAGATATTAAATATAGTTCCCTGTGCTATGCAGTAGGTCCTTGTTGTTTCTCCTTTTTATATATAGTTATGTGTATCTGTTAATCCCAAGATCCTAATTTATTTCCTTATTTTTACCTAATGTCTCTATGTGTCTTCAGGTCACTAAGGATACCAAATTACGTCTAATTATTGTTCCTCTTGAGGCTCCTCTTGGATATGACAGTTTTTCAGAATTTCCTTTTTTTTTTAAATGGTCTTAATATTTTTGAGAAGTACTATAGATTCTTTCTAAAATGTTTTTCAGTTAAGAATTGTCTTGCGTCTTTCTAATGATTGCACTAGAGTTATGTGTTTGGGGGAGGAAGCTTGCAGAGGGAAAGTACCATGTTCATCACATCGTTTCAAGACCACAAGTTCTCCAGCTGAGTTACCACTGTTGATGGTAACTTTGGTCACCTGGCTGAGATAGTGTTGGCCAGGTTTCTCCACCATAAAGCTTCCAGACTGCAGTCTTTTGATGGAAGTCCCTGTGCACAGCCCACACTAAAGGCAGTGGGCAGTTATGCTCTACCTTCTTGTGTGTGGAGTATCTACATAAAAAATGTGGAATTCCTTGGCACTGGGAGATTTGTCTATTTTCCCACAATGATTTTTTTTATTCAGTGATGTATTGGTATCCATATGGTCTCGTCAGTGTTTAATCCAATACTGTTTTATTTTGTTGCTCAAATTGTTTCAGCTTTGGTCATTGGGAGCCCTTTCAGTTGGCCCCTGTGTCCCTTTGACATACCCGCATTATGAATATTTATTTATTTTTAGCACTTTCTTGAATATTTTTCTGACCCAGTCCTAAAATAATCCATTTTACCAAGAAGCCCTGTTTCCTTCTGCTGAAAAATGGCATCAGAAACCAAGATCGGGGAGCTTGGTGTGCTCACTGTCACGGGGGTCTCGTTGTTCCTAGGCCCTCAGTCAGCAGAGCAGGGGAAATATGCATGTGCACTAAAACGGTGTGTATGCATGTGACTGTACATATTTCTCTGTATAACTACTTTATCTATATCAAGCAAAGCATGAATTCTTACTGATATCTCCAGTTATAATCCATCACTATGTAGATCACTCTTCCCTTTGCTTCTGTGTAACCTCCCACTCAACAGTGACAAGCCCGATGCCCATCCGCCATCATGCACTTAACTTTTCAGTTCTGGTGTACACGTATAGTGCTGTGAGATTCCGTCCACCCCTCTCCCGTGAGGAATAACTTTGCTGATGAGAGTACAGTAAGTTTTTAACCTTTATCTTGTGAACTCCACTCGTTTTAAGTTACTTAGGTCATCATCTTTTCTCTCCACCCCCTTCAAATGAGGTTATTCCATCTATTTGTAAAATGGTTAGGTTATTTTGATTACATTATGCATTTCATTCTGGGATCCCCTGAACTCATGAGTGATGTTTTAAAAAATTTACATATGTTAAGATTCACTCTGTGCCATAAAGTGCTCTTGGTTTTGACAAAAGCCATATATCCACCATTGCAGTATCACACAGAAGAATTCTATCACCCTAGAAAGTCTTGCTCTTCACCTACTCAGCCCTATTCCTTTCACTCACCCATTGGCAACCAAAGATTTTGTACCTTCTCTATAATATTGCCTTTTACAGAATATTGTGTAATTGGACTCATACAATACTTAGCCCTTTCATACTGGCTTCTTTCATCTACTAACATGTATTTAGATTCATCTGTGTATTTGTGTGACAGTCCATTTCCTTTTATTGAATAATATTATACTGTATGGATTTACCACAGTTTACTTATCCATTTATCTAATAAAAGGCATATTAGTTTTGTGGAAATGGCACACACTATAGTTCCTACCAGTTTCTTTTTTATTTGTGCATGGGCCATAGTTTCTTGTATCTCTGCATGCCTCATAATTTTTTGTTGAAACTGGCTGAAATCTGAATAATATAATGTGGCAGTTGTAGAAATCAGACACTGCCCCTCTAGTGGTTTGTTGTATCCACTTGTTTTAGGTGGTGGTTGGTTGGTGGTTTTGTGATGCACACTGTGTGCACACTAAAGTCTATGTTCCGTTTGCTTACTGGTCAGCTAGTGTTTTTGACAGACTTTGTTTAAATACCTAGAGCCACAGAAAAGAAAAGAAAAAAAGGAAAGAAAAAGACACATTCCCAGTCTTTGCGGATGGACTCTGTGCTGGGACACTCCTTTGTTGCTTACACAGTCCATTTACAGCCTCAGTCTTCACTCCCTGCTTGTACAGAGTCTGACGTTCAGCTAAAGGTGAAAGTTAGGGTCTTGGGTTTTTTTCTGATCATGATTCCAGCCCTGAGCATGTGCTTGGTGTTCTTGATTACCTGACATACGAGTTTTTATAAGACCTTTCTCTCCCGTGTATCTCTTTCCCCAGCTTTTTCCTTCCCAGAAATTGTGGTTTCTGCTCTCCTCTAGCAGCAAACCTTGCATCCTCACTTGCTTTTCAGTCAGGGCAAGCCCAGTTCTTCCTCTGTATCATTGCATCTTGTGTAAGGCCACAGCTTCTTTGGCGGCCAGAGCTGTTCATGGTACCCTTTCCCATTTTCCTGTTCTAGTAGGAGTTGACAGGTGCCACATTTATTACAGCCCAGACCTTCTTATGCATCTGTTTTAGTGCAACGTAAGTTATAATAGAAAAATAAACCTTAGGAAGATTGTGGAGGAAGTATCTTTTTTGTTAATTTGACATTTTAATGAGTCATAACCCCATTTAGGACTTTTCCCACTTAGTGCTAGAAGGAAGCATCAAGTGCAGACGTGTGATATTTTCCGTGGTCATTGAGAGGGAATGGAGACAACCACCACCGCCACCTTTCTGTTGTGCACCAGATTCCATGACCACCACCTCGTGTCGGCATCTGGCCAGCTTGTTACCCTACCCGCTGCATCTCTTAATCTCATCACCTCTGTCATAGCTTCTGCCTTCTCCGCTATCTGGTAGTGATCACTGAAGGGAGTGGCCTTGGAGTCCCCAGTCAGGGTCTTGCTGACCTGTCTCATCCTTGATTGCATTTGTGGTGGCTTGATCACTGTTTTAGTACTGAGGTGCTTTTGCCACTTTTTGCCCATGTCACAGCTGCTCCTAGCCAGCTCCCAAGGCTGCCACATTCAGAAATGTTGGCATCTTTGCTGGCCCAGGTATCTCTGCCAACATCATCATCAATGCCACTGCCTTTCTCTCCCGAAGATGGTAGTGATGCTCCCATTTCAGCCTTTGGAGAAAGATAAGCATGTAGCCCCAAGAGCAACACTCCAGAGATTCCTAACATTTTTTCCTGTTGTACCTTGTCAGCATCTTGGACAGTAAAGAGGGCTTGGGGATCTTCATCTTTTTGTTGCCATTTGAGGGCACTTACAGTGTCCCCTGACTAAAGTGGGGTCAGGAGTAGGGTAAGAAATGAGTCACTTGAGTTTCCCTTGCGTACTGGATGAATCTTTATTTTATTTTTTCCTACCTTGCTTAAGAATGTGAGTTTATTCAACGTCAGGCAAATTCCAGGCAAATGCTCTCTTGATGCTCTTTCCATAGATCTTGCACCACTATATTTTTTAACCTCTTACAGGCCAGCTCCTAACAGAAAGGAAGCCATCCCTGTCCCATGGGCCTGGCCTCTGAAGACAGGCACAGATTTCTCTACACGGGCTGATTATTCCTGAGTTGCTAGATAGGACAGCACTCATAGCATTGGATGCAGTTTTCCTGTAGTAATATCTTTTATGTTTCACTCCTGCTTTCCAACAACCTATTCTTCACACAGTAGTTAGAGTGATTTTTGCAAAATATCAGGTTATATCACTCTCCTCCTTAAACCCCTCCACGAGCTTCCCCTTCCCCTTCATGGAAAAGCGAACGTCTTCATCATCACCTACAAAGTCCTCCATAGTGTTGCCCCAGTTAACTCTTTGAAATTACCTCATGCTGTAGTTCCTTATGTCCCCTTCACTCTGTGTTGCGCCTTGACCATGCTGAGTGTGCCCTTACACTTGATATTTCTTTCATCCGGGAACACCCTTTCCCTAATCTACTTAGTTCATCCTTTCACTTACTTTAGGTCTTTGCTCAAATGCCTCCTTAGTGTAGAAGCCTTCCATTGCCACTCTGTATAAAATAGTGACCCCCTACTCTCCCTACCCCAAGCCTAGCACTCTCTTTCCAGCTTAAACTGATTTCACATTGCCCACAGGACTGATCGTCTTCTGATATGCTACCTGTTTTTTTCTTTATTGGATGGTAAGGTCAAAGAATTTGTCTTTAATCACTGCTGGTTCCCCAGGCCTGGCAAATAGTAGGCACTCAATGTGTATTTGCTTAATGGCTTATGAATGAATGGATGAATGTGAGTATAAGTGTCTAAGTGTATGAATGCATGAATGGTTTCCTCCACCTGGCTCAGTACCTGATGGGCAGTGCCTCAGTCTTACTCATTTCTGTATTTGCTAACACAGTGAAGGCAGTAATGAGTAATGGCTGTTTGCTGAATGTCACAAAGTCACCTAAACAGTGTTGGGGGAAAAAAAGAGCTACACCTGTTGTCTTCCAGCTTGAGGCCTAGGGAATCACTTTCTAGATTAAAAAATGCTGGTTTTTTCAGTACTCATGATATGCTGAAATGAGAGTATTAACACTAAAGGTGATGACCAGATTTCCAGAGCAGATGTCCAGACAAAGTCTTTGGGCTTTAAGCCTGGGTATAACCATCATGACCAAGGGACTTGCCTCAGTATCATGGGCTCAAAAACAATGTCAAGACACTCAATGATAAGTGGCTACTTGACACTGACTCACACTGGTCAAAAGCACAAGAGATCAAAGCAGAATTCAGAGGCCAACATGTTAGTTTACAATTATGTACTTGCAGGTTATACCTTGCAAATTATCAGAATTTATACATCTGTAATTCTGAGTAATCCACATCAGACTTTTCCATTACTCTATTGTGAACAGCACTTAGGGCAAAAAAACAATGAATAATATTGAGAAATACATTCTCTAGGTATGAAGATAGCTCTTGAATTCTCCCTTAGTGTCCAGAATATGGGTATGTGCTGTGTTTAGTAACTCTTTCCCTGGACAGTACTGAATCAACACTGACAAAGTGTTGTTCTACCATTATTCTTCCTGGGTGCAGAAATAACCAAAATATACTCTCTCATCAGATTTAGTAGTACTAAGGCTACAGGATCCTTTTACATCCTGCCAAACCTTGACTGAATTTCTAAGCACATCTTTTCTTGCCTTTGAATTGGGATAAATCTGGCCCATAAAGAAAACTGCTTCAGTGACTAATCTCATGAATTTTGTGAGTTGACCTGTCAAAGGAAAACTAAGCCTCCTCTTCTGGGACTCTGATCCTTGACCACACATTACTTAGTTACCTTGAGTCCCTCCCTGAATCTGTATTTCCTGATAGTGTCTACCAACTGACCCAGTTATATTGCAGTTCATGGATAGCGTTAGATGATATAAGCATTTTAATATGCTCATTAACCACCATCGTGATTTCAAGATCATGTCCTGGGTCCCTACTCAAAGTCAAGATGTATGCTCATGCCCTTTGAAAATCCACTGCATGTGGTCACAGTAGATTATGTCCTATACAGGTATCAGGCAAAAATCAACAGACAAAAATAACTTGAATGCTAAACCTGAACAGACCTCACTTTCTTTGGTAAATTACTCTGCCTGGGTAAATCCAGTTTCTTTTGGACTTTTGACAATAATAGCACATTGTACTTGGATGACACTGAATCAATTTATTGAATCGTTTCTACCATCCTGATCTTACTTTCCCCCACCAAGACTAGTGAGAAGCATCCTAGTACAGTAGGAAAAAGAACATTTGAGTCAGCAAGACCCAGGGGTACACACATTGCATTGTCTTTTACTGATTGTATGATCTTTCTCAAGTGAGTGAGACCCTCAACATCTTAGTTTCCTCACCTTTAGAATGAAGCACAGCAGCATCTCCTTCACAGAATTATTGGAAGGATCAAGTGAGATGATGTTTAATGCCCCTGGTCCACTGCCTGGCCCCTGATGGGTCCCCTGTAGATGCTGTTAGTCTTGCCCCCCCCCCCCCCCCCCGTTTAGCGTGGCACTCATGTGCAGCTGTCAGTGTCCTCCCGGGGAGCATTTGTGATTGCAAAATGACACGGTGTTATGTTTCCAGTGCAGCCAGTGCTCTAGAGGTCTGGGTGCCAACATGGCAGACTTTCTTCCTGGGACATAGATCTGACTGTGTTCCCACAGAGCCCCCACCCCCAGCCCTACACTTGTATCTGCCCCACAGCACTTATACCAAATTCTCCCTGCTTTACAGTCACATGCTTGCTTCTCTGTCTTCCTCGTAAAACTGCCTCTCCCCACACCCCCTAGACAGGGGAACTGTGTTTTCCATTTCTCCACAACCTGTAGTATGATACCTGGAGTATAGCAGATGTTAATAAAGGGTAATTAAGTGGGACTGAGGCCAGAATTGGCCAGCTGTTTTCATTGGCTTTCAGACCCAGGCAGGTTTTCAGCCCTATCTTGCCATTATCAATTTGTCAATATCTCTGTCTGAGGGGTTTCTGATTCACAAACTTTTCCAGAATGCCAGGGACTATGACTTTTCTCATTTCCTCCCTACCCCAACCCTTGGAGGTAGGCGTTATTACTGCCTCCAATTTGCAAGTAAGAAAACAAGCTCCCAAGAGGTGACATGCCTTATCCCCAGCCAAGTCATTCATATGTGGTTGAATTGTAATCAAGCCTCATCAGCCTAACCTCTCTAAGGGAGGAAAAGTAGTTTTCCCTCTATCTTTCTAGGTTCTCTGCTGAGACATCCCCTGTAATAAAAAGACAGACTAACAGGAGAAGACAAACAAAAGTTTAATAACATGTACATCTCCTGGATACATGGGAGAGACCCAGGAAAACTGAGCAACACTTCCAAATGGCTTAGGCCATCACCTTAAATACCTTCTTCAGATCAAGACAAAGGGGAAGATGTTGGTGGGGAGGCAGTTATGGGAAGTTTCCAGGAAAAGCACAGTAAACAAGGGTATGGTTATTATGCAGATTTAAGTCTGTGTCTTTTCCAGTGAAAAGAATTTCTGGAGATTTAGTCATTCTCCTCTTCTGGTACAGAGAGGAAAACACTTCTATAAATGGAGACTTCCCTTATAAATGTAAATATCTCTTACAAAAGTGTAACATCTACTCAGTTTTCAGAGCCTCTCCCATGTGGAACATTTCTTAAAAATAATCAGTTTAAGATAATCCTTATGCCAAAGAGGCTTATTCAGAAGTTGCAGATTCTGCTCCCCTTTACCCCCATGCCCAGTGTCTTTATGGTGGGATGTTACATTGAATAAAGGCTGTCCTTTATTAGGTACTGATTTTGTGTCCCACACTCTACTCTGTTACACACATGCATCATCTTATCTGATTCCCTTGATTGTAAGGCTCTAACAGGGCCGGGATCTTGTGTCTCTCTTGTTCTCTGTTGTATCCCCAACACCTAAACATTGTCAGACACAGTGTAGGGGCCAGTAAGTATGTGTAGAGTGAATGAAACTTTATGCATCGTCTGTCTGAGACAGTTGCTGTTATCATCTCTGTTCTGCATCTATTAGATGAAAAAACTGGAAACTGAGAAAGCTTAGTAACTTACTCATAGTTACATAGTGAGTATGTAGCAGACCCAGTATTTTAAGTGAAATCCGTTTGACCAAGTACTTAACCTCTGTTATCCTGCCTAAAGAAAGACAGGTAAATATTTATAAGTAAAAAATAAAAATAAAAATAAACTTGACATTATCATTCTCCATCATCTCTGAGTATGGTTACAAATTCTTTAGCAAGCAAAAGAAATAATGGACCATAAAACACTTAATCAGCCCTGGCCCCTCACCTTTCTTTGTTTGTATATTGCTTCTTTCAAAATCATTAAGCCTGTGACTTTCATGGGATAATTCTGAGCACATGAAAATTGCCTCTGAGTCAAAAGCTGTATCCCAACAGCTTAAATATAACAATGGCAGGTTCTTTTCAAAGGGTGCATTTTCCCTCACAGCTGCCAGCTCTGCTTTCTATACAAACCTAAAAATAATGATCTTTCCATTATGGGAGCACTAGTATTGTTGCTTTCCCTCTTAGCTTATATTAGTGCTTAAATTATACAGCCCTAGTCTCCAGGGGTTTAAACTTGGCTGGGAAACTTTTCCCGAGGCCAAATAGTGGAGTTAGCTCTGAGCAGGAGGCTTCTACTGGAGTCTCCTGTAGAGCCTGGGGAAGAATTACGGTACCCAAATTGGCTCTAATATCATTGTTTGTCAGCTTCAAAAGGTTTCTGATAGAGCCTTTGTGGTCAACCCCAGCACACTTACCAGTGGTAGACCTTCTCTCTCTGTCCATCCCACTCACTAAAACAAGGCACAGGGTGACCTCTCCCCATTTGGCAAGGCTGCAAAGGAAATCTTTATTCAAATGTTTAAATGTAGGATTTATCTTTGAAGGTAATAGGTACCCTGGTATTGCTTTTTGCAAAAGTGTGCTTGCTCCAGTGCTTTGTGATTCTTGATGATGGAGTAGTCCAAAGAGATCAAGTGAACAAACCAAACTGTAAGGCAGTGGGTGACGGAGTGAGTGGGAGGTGATGAATGGAAAGTAAAGAAGTGGAAAGGAGTGCAGGATAGTGGAGCAGGAGTGTAGGAAAGCTTAGCAGCTTTTTTTTTCTTTAATGAATACATTATAGGCAAAGAGCACAATTGTGATTTTTGCTGGGACTATTATTAGTTTATTGGAGGGCATAACTATGATAATATGTCTTGAGGTTCTACAATGACTGCCATGAATTCCAGATTTTCTACCTCTTGAACCACCTGAGTGTCCTGTTTACTTACTATAAGACCTTGTATGAACCCTTTGTTCTCTCCTAACACTTAGGTTTCCCACTCTATACAATGGAAGGCTAAAACTGGAAGGTACACTTCCAATCTTCCCAGCCGTGGTTCTATAATATAGGCTGCTACATCTATTGTTACCATCACTCCTGTTGTTACTATTACTAATAGGACTGTCACCACTGCCGTCATCACTGTTACCACTCCTGTGGCTCCTGCTATTTCCACTACGATGAATGCCACTATAGCTACTTTATATTTGCATACAGGTTTCACTTAAAAAGAGTGTTTCTCTACATTTTCTTGTTTAAAACTGCAAATTGGATGCAGCCTGTGTCCTGGGGGAGGTGATGAGCTGTTTCATAAATACAAGAAAGACCCTGCATTTTCTTATCAGCAACACTTTTCTTCCCCAGTCAGCTACCACCTCAAGAAACTTCCCTTTGACTGGAGTCAGCCCCTACATTCCTGCAGCTTGATTCATCTTGATTCAAAATAAAGTTAATTTGAGTCTGTTGAATTTTTTTGAGTCCAGCAGTGAGAGTATTGGCAGAATTCTTGGCTACTGCCACTCTAGCAGAGCATCGTATTATCTGAAAATGTTATTGCTGTTTTACCAAATCCGAACGTTTCTACATGGCAGTTGTTGTATTTGACTATTTCCTCTGAGATGTGGTTGATATGATTTGCCCTCTTGAGCATTAATGGAAATCTTCCCATGAGGCCTCCATTCATCAGACACAGATGACAAGCTTCATAAGCAAATTTTCATGTTGCTCTGTTTCTTCAAAGTAGCCTATGCCTCAGTGTCTTTAAGAGGAAAATGACTCTCACTTCTGTTGAGATCCAGATTTATTGTAAGCAAAAGCCTATTGTATATGAGGTGTGTTATTTAAGATCAAATAATCATTTATCACTCTAATGGATTTTTAAAAAAATTTCAGCCATGGCACTTCTGGAAATCATTGAAAAGCATCAATAACAAAAATTAAGCCCACTTTTGGTTTTGAAACAGGGATATATTGGCTCATATAATCTCAGACACATTTATTAGCCTCGTGGGTACCCATTGATGATATGGAAGCAGGCTACGTAGCTCCCTAACCCTGGCTTGAACGAGTACACTTTGCTAAAGTCTAATATCCTTTGTCCTAAAGCAAGACTTGCATAACATTTCTCTGATTTTGGCTCTTTTCCAGTATATAACAATCTCAATCTTGTGCCAAGGAGTTAGACCATTCCCAGGACGAATAGGAGAGGTGTGCAGCCTTCATTCATAATTGGGAGTCTCAGTCTTCAGTGATCTTATTTATCTTCTGGCTGTGGCATAATTAATTCATGAATCATGCAGCTAGTCCAGCACTGACCCCTAAGCACTGAGATACTTGCAGGTGAATTCAGGCGTTCCTGATACCTTGACTCCGAGGACGATGATGCTTAAATCCCCGTCATTGTACAGGCTTCCCACTGGCCAAAATCCATTGAATGAAACAACTGTTTCGGTTGTATAATTTCTACCTAAAATGGAGGAAAGGGAAAGATAAACTAGCTAAGACAAGAGAAAATGGCAATTATCATGGGTGGTCCTTTCGCCAATCAGGCAATGGAAGAAATGAAAGTTATATGAGATCCCGACTTGAAGTTCAGTAGGACAAAGAAATATTTGCCTGGATACCTTAGCCTGTGACCGTCCTCAGGGAAGTAAGAGCCCAGTGTAGTTTGTACCAATTTCACTAAATGTCCCCTTTATAAGCCTGCCTCTGCAAAAATCACCATGTCACAGGATCGTTGCAAGAGAAGAGAACTGCCAACTGCAGTGGATGTCACATAGAAAACTGGAACAGTGACTGCTCCCGTGCACAGTTGTGACACCCAGGTCTGGCTGAACACTGTTGTCTCTACAGATGGAAGCCCCACTTCTTTCTCTTTCATAAGAAAGGGCGACATGGTCCTGAATGGCACGTGGTCCATCGAGTTTTTAAATTTGTGTACAAAGGAAGTTATAGCAAGAAGCCTTCGTCGGTGGCACCCGGTGGGCTGGGGACAGGGAGAGAGTGAGAGACAGTACAATGAAACCATCTCACAGCTGTGAGCATGCGCTGATTCTGGCAGGCTGTGGAGAGTTTGACAGAGCTTTTCAGAAATGAAACATTTGAACTTTATGTGAACACCTGGAGTTGTCTTTGTTGGATGTGTCCCAGGGAGAAATCTCATACACACCGTTTCTTCACATGTTAGCTGAACACTGCAGCTACGTAAGGTTGACACAGCCCCGTGGTCTACTCCAGTCCCCACCTGTGAAGACGCAGGGGGATAAAGACTGGGATAGGGCTATCGTTGGACGTCCCCAAGGCCACACAGAATGCTGGTAGCACATTTCATTTTTGGACAGGAAGATGGTGACTCCAAGTGCTCCTGGTCCAGAGTCCTTCTGCTTGGTTCCCTGTGAAAGAGTCATGTTCTTTCTTAATAGCTCTGTATCCTTTCTCTGCCCAGCGGTCCCCTTGGTACTTACCTCATTTAATGATCACAGGCATCATTCTCTCTCACACACTTTTTGCTTTTCTTGAAAACAAATGTCAGATAAGAATTTTGAGGTTCTAGGGTCTCTAATATCTTTAGAGTCAAATTGGGATGTGACAGCATATAAACTAGTCCAAGGCATGCATGCAGATAATAACCATGGAGTAAGGGAATTGAGAAGGAATTTTCCAGATAGGAACTCTGTGTATGTGTGTGTGTGTGTGTGTGTGTAACTTACCTGACTGGTGTCAAATCCAGGTGGGAACATCAAAGTAACCACATCTAAAATACAATTCTTGGACCTGCCCCCTTCCTCGGCTCAGTAAATGACACTGCAGTCCACCCATTTGCTCTGCCCAGATACGTGTGAGTCTTTTACACCTCTTATTCAATTTATCTGCAAGCCCCTATGAGCTCTGCCTTCCAAAATGCATCCCATTTTGTCCATGTCTCACCACCTCCTTTCTACCACTTCATTCCAAGCTACTACTGTCTCCCGTGGATTGCCCACCTGTTCTTGGCTCCCTGCAGTTGACTCTGCAGGTAGCAACCAGCTCCTCCAAGAAGCCTTCCTTAATTCCCCTTTATAAAATAGCATCTCATCACTCCAGTTCCTTCACTTGTTTCCTTAGCCCTTCCCATCACCTGGCACTATTCATTTTTCTGCTTCTTTATTATCCCTCTGCTGCACTAGAATGAAGGTCCCTTGAAAGGCAGACTTTATCATTCTTTATCAAGACTGTATCTAGAGTTTACAATAGTTCTGACCTCAAATCTCAATACTAGGTACTCAGTAAACATTTAACAAATACACAAATGGATGGATATGAACATTTTAGTGTGGTGGTCACACTGAGCATTCAAGTATTTTATCACAGCCTGAGCATATTTTATGATATATTTGGTATTTTAATCTGTTCATTTTATAAATGATAATATTATGAGAATGAAAAATAAACCTGACAATAGTTCCCCTTTTCTGGTTGGAATGAGAGCTTTGCTCTTTAGATGTTGGCCAAATAGACTCCAGCAAGTGGAGTTTTTAAGACAAGAGTTTCCCCCCCCCCCCTGAAAATTGGAAGTCCATATAGAAACCTGAATCTTTTTACATATGAAAGGATCAAAATGTCGATAACTTACTAGCTTACAACTACTCTTTCCATGTTTTAAACATACTAGTTTAGTATCTTTTTCGTGTGTGACTGGGTTAGGAGGGAAAACCAAGGGACTTATTAGGAGACAAAGCTTGAAGACTGCTAGGAATAGGTACTGTCTGTTCACCTCTCTGGATGCAACTTTCTCATTTGTAAATTGGGGCCTTTATGGCCAGGACTATTAAGGAACATGTTGTAAGGAATATTTTTATATGTGGTATTTTTGGAGGAAAGTCTGCCTAATTCTCATCAGTGTCTGTCTCTGAAGGGCCCATTTCTGCCTGTAGCTCCTCAGAGATAGACCAAAATCAATCAGCCCAACAAACAAACAGAAAACCATTTCACTGAGCACTTGGTGTCTGGGTTTTCCCCAGTTCATGTCTCTGCTTCTCAGGAAGCACTGAGTGAGGGCACAGGGCTGCAGGCCCATGAAGTTCTCTGCAGCAAGCCTGGTGCTTCCAGAGCTGGTACTCTGAGCAAGCATGTTGACTAAACAGGATTGCCTTGTGTCCTGAGAGAGTCTTGTTCTTTTCTGCTGGCTGGATGGACAGCAAAAATGAGAACAGAGAGACCCAGGAGGAATTTTTACAGTGGGATTGACACTGTTGGAATACGTGAGGTGATGTGTGGAAGTGAAGAGGCAACGGGCAGACTGTAGGGATATCTTATGTTTAAAGGATGGTAGAAAAAGAGGAGAGAAAAAGAGGGCCCTGAAATGGGTTAGAGATAGCAGTGGAGTCAGAAGGAAAAGACTAAATGGAATAAAAATTTCTACTCCGGCCCCCAGACCACTGTAGAGTCTGCTTGGTTTTCTCCACAGGTCCTGAGCCTTACCCTCCTGGGTTGTTTCCTGTTTTTTCTTAGTCACTTCCTGAGCCGTGGCTCCCATTGACACAGTGACTCGTGTTTCAGCCTTGCTGTCCCTTGGCAAACCCTGCTCATGATCCCTAGCACAATACACAGAATCCCAAAGCCACTCTGTGCTCTTATCGCCGTTTCTCTTATAGAATGCACCCTCTGAATCAGTGTTTCTCCATGTATAGTCTGCAACCCCCCTGGGACAGAATCACCTGGGATGCTTTTTAAAATGCAAATTTCTGGGCCCTACCTCAGACCTACTGAGCCAGAATTTCTTGGGCTAGGTTTTTTTTCCCGTTTAAGAAGTTCCCCAGCCCATTTTTATGGCTCCTGTTTATTCCTGCTTCCAAAGCCATGGACATTGTCCTCAGTCTCCTTGAAGTTCCTGAGTTGGGGGTGGGGAAGGAAGAGAGGAAAAGACCATTTATCTGTGTATGTGAGGATCACAGGTGATATAATTAGATGAAGAATACAGTCGTTAGAGGCCTCAGATTCGGTTCATTAATTGCAAGATAATAATCACTACCATGTTTGCGAGCTTCGAAGGCTGGGACTTAGATTTCCTTTTTTTTTTTTTTTTTTGTTTCCCCAACTTGTGGCAGAGTGCCTGGCACAGCAGGTAATCAACAAGGCTTTGTTCAGTGGAAACTAAACCAAATATCATCATCTCTTGCAAATGTAACATTGGATGCTATTGATGGTGGACAAATCAAATAAAAGTCAATAAGGCAATTCTTGATGCCTTCAAAAGACACCAGATTACATGGAATTTGATGATGATGATGTTGATATCAAAGACAGTAATTTAATCTAACATTCATTGAATGCTAATAGCCAATTTTACATTCAGTATTAATTTATTTATTCAGTAACGGTTTATGGAGTGCCTGCTACGTGCCACCAAATGTTCTGGCCATTTGGGATAATCATCAGACAAAGCAAAGAGCCTTTCCCTCATAGGTCTCATATTCTTCGTGGTGGTGGAGAAATAAATAAGCCTAAAAATAATAAATAAATGCATTATATATAGTGTTTTAGAAAGTGATGTATCTTAGGTAAAGCATTGGGCTGGGTGAAAGGATCAGACTGCAGAAGGAGATGGGTTGTGGTATTAAAAAGGGAAGTTAATATCTTCTTTTCTGGTCACCAGATGATATAGGCATTATCGTTATTATTCCTACTTATCAGAGTAGTGGACTGAGTTGGTCCTTTGAGTTTTCCCAGAATCATGCTCCTTGTAAGTGATGGAGCTAGGTAGCCTCATTGCTGAGCCTGGACTTCTGAAAGTTCCAATTTATATATCCCATTGTCAAGTGATGTATATACTGTTTGCATTTAGGATCAGCTGTGGTGGTCTTCCAGGCATTCCAGCCCGGGAGTAAGCAATTCTAACTTTCATAATCCCAGGCTCGATTACCCAGGGGGCACCCGGAGCCCTGTCACCCGCAGAGTCTTCTGTCCAAATAAGACACATGATCCTAGTAAGAATCAATAAGAGAAAGGCCACTGCATGTTTCTGGACGCTAAAATGGGGAGGTGCACACTGGGGATGGCACACCAGAGTGCAGGAGGAGGGGAACGTGAAGAGGGTTACATGCGTATTTTTAGTTTCAATTAATAATTTTTGCTGAGACAGCAAGTTTGCAGAGACTTTAAAAAAAAACTTGCAGTATAATTACTTTCTAATTGCTAGAGATGAGTAGACATCTGAGTGCAGTATTTCTGTATTTTTAATTGTGAAATTATTGGACATTGTTTTACACAGCCTGACACTTTTGTTATTACCTGAGAGAAAGAAAATGGTCTTAGGACCGGGAATGGTATGTGGGAAAGGAGACCTCAGAGATCGCCTTGCCCAAACTCCTCATTTCAGAGATGATGAAGTTGAGAGGCCCCAAGAAGGCAAGTGCTACACCTGCAATCCCTCAATGTCGAAGAAGAGACACCACATTTAGAAAAGCATACATTACTGGCTTTGGGAACCATCCGTTCCTTTCCTCTCATTCTCCAGGTGAGGAAA
The DNA here is from genome assembly GCF_048773025.1 of Camelus bactrianus. NCBI lineage: Eukaryota > Metazoa > Chordata > Mammalia > Artiodactyla > Camelidae > Camelus > Camelus bactrianus. The sequence goes on along the minus strand of NC_133547.1, from coordinate 63,982,398 downwards.
ATGAATCCCACGGCACGCTTACTGACTCTCTCACTGGAGTCTTACTCTCTCCAACACATCCTCCGTGCAACCCGCTAATTTTCTTGAATGCAAATATAAAGATGTCATTCACTTAAAACACACCAGTGATTCTCTGCCTTCAGAATAAAGCTGAATTTTGTTGTTATGCACAAAAGGCTCTCTGTTATGTGTCCTTGTCTTGCTTTGCAGATACGTCTCCTGATGCTCCCCTGTGGTACTTACTCAGCTGCCACACAGTCTGCTCTCCTCCATACTCGCCTTGGCCTTGCTGTTCTCTCTCTGCAGGCTTCCTTTCAGGTCTCCTGTCATCCAGGATACCCTTTCCACCCCTCCCTTTGGCCTGGGTAGGTGCCCTTTTCCTGTGCATGTCTCTGTCTTTCAGTTGTGAGTACTGATACTCTGTTTTATGTCAGTCTTTGTCATCACTGGAAGTCTGCTGAGGATACAGATCGTGATTTTTTAAATCAAACTATGTATATGATAACACCATGCCTTACACATGGGTAGCCTGCAGTGAACACTTATTGAGAGAATACATGAGTAAGTGAATAACTGAATAACTTGTGGATTGATAAAGGCTATGGTTCTCCAATGAGATTTCAAAAAGTGTTTTTCAAGAAGAAAACAAAGAGTAAAAATAGGATTTTGGCCTCTTACTGAAAAGTCTCAAATGAAATATACCCTTGTAAACTTTCATAATTTAGATGTAGAATTATAGAGGATTGATAAAAAAAAAAAACATTTTGCAAAGACACTTCGTTGCCATTCTTTCTAAAAGTCTCAGTTTCTCCCTGTGTCAATCTTAGTTCAGTGGGTCCCCACCGTTCCACAGAGTTGTAACAAGCTTTACCGAAATTCTCCATATTGTATTATGAATTCTTCATTCATTTAAGATAGAAATTGAACTATGCTAAATCTGTCAATATGCTCCAAGACAGGATGAACAGATGAGTAAAATTAAAGGAGCTCATAGTCTAAAAAGAGATGAGCATGCAGAATTAGTTCATATCCAGAAAACCCTGTACCTAATGGCCAAATGGATATGCAAAGGACTGGGTTGTTCAGAAGAGGTAAAAGCTTATTCCTGTTTGAGGAAATGGAGAAGACTTTGTGAAAAGGAACCATTTGAATGGAACCTCACAGAATATTGACAGGAAAGAAGTTCATGGATCATGTTAATAGTAGAAATTCTCAAAGATTACTTGGATTTTTCTTGATTCAAGATAATACTGTGGGCTCTCCTTGGAGCTAGTCTTATTATTTTACTATGGAAATGTTTGGGCTTGATGACTTTAACCTGAGTTGTTAGTCTTTTCAACAGATTGCTTTAGAATCAAGGAAGTCACCAGGTGCTGGCAAGGTAAATCTGTTTTGGATTGCCAGACCTCCAGGGTAATTAGAGTTAATAAAAGCATTAAATATAGACACTTCATCCATTCAATAAATATTTACCAAAGATGTACTGTGTAGCAGGGGTAAATTATTTGCTGAGAACTTAAAGTCTAATGAGTCAGCCTTGGTAACAGACAATAATAAGGTCATAGCATAATTATTTTTCCAAAAGTATGCATGGTTGTGAGCATCTTGGGAGGTTCCCCAGAGTGGGTGTTAGTTGAGCTGATCCTTGAGAGATGAGGGGGAGTTTGCCAGATATTCTGGAGCAGAAATAAACAGAGGCAACATATCGTAATAGGTACAGAAACAGGGAGAACACTGTGTTGTTGAATTATTTTTTGAAGATTCAAATGATCTCCGTTATTTGCTTATTGGCAAAAGCACTTTTTATTTTCTCTTTAGTGGCTGCTTTAGTGTTCATAGCAGTTATCTTTTACCTTACAAAAGTATTCTACCGTTTTCCCTCCCCTAGCCTTTGTGTTATGATTGCCACACATTTTACTTCTAAGCATTTGTAAACCACATAATTTTTTTTTAAATTGCTTTAAAAATAAAAAAAGTAAAGTTTCTTTAAATAAGAAAAAAATGTTATATTTACCTGTATGGTCACCATTTCAGACATTCTTTCATTCCTTTGTGTAGATTTCAATTTCCCTCTGATATCATGTTGTTTGAAGGAATTCCTTTAAGATTTCTTTTAATGCAGGTCCACTGTTGATGGATTATTTGAGATTTTTTTTTTTTCTGTTTGAAAAAGGCTTCATTCTGCCTTCATTTTTGAAAGCTGTTTTCACCAGATACAGCAGTCTTGGTTGACACAGCCCTCCCCAACCCCAAGTAATTTAAGAACTTTGTACCGGTATCTTCTGGCTTGCACTGTTCCAGCGTCATTCTTATCTTTAATCCTCTCTCTATATATGTGCCCTTTTCTTCCTCTATGGATGCTTTCAGATTTTCTCTTTACCTTTAAGCAGTTTGATTATGATGGCCTTGGTGTAATAGTCTTCTTACACTGTGGTTTGTTGAGCTTCTTAAATCGGTAGTTTTAAAATATTCATCAAATTTGGAAATAATTTAGTTATTATTTCCTCAAATATGACCCTCCGTCCCACCTTTTCAGGGACTCCAGTCACATGTATATTATGCCACTTACATAGCTCCACATCTCTGTCGCTTTTGCTTTGTTGTTTCAGTACTTTTTTCTCTTTCCAGTTCGTTTTGGCTGGTATCTATTGCTGCGTATTCAAGCTCACTAATCTTTTCTTCTTAAGTGTGTAATTGATTGTAATCTCATTCAGTGTTTCTTTAGTCCCAGGTACTGTTTCTTTTTCTTTTTTTTTTTTTTTATCCACTGCAAGTTCGAGTTGGGTCTTCATTTTATATTTTCCACATCTTTTCCTGAGAGCTTGATTGGAGGCTCTAGCAGGGGAACGCAGCTATTCCTATCCCCTTGACTGAGAAGAATGGTCCTCCTGTATTGGGGGTGGTCGTCCCCTTCAATCAAGTGCGCAGCTTTGGGAGGGATGCACGTGGAGCGGTGAGGGAAGACGGGGACACCCGCCTAGCCAGCCAGATCAGCCGAATCACCCCTGGCAATCAATGGGGCGACAGATGTCAAAGCCAGATCGCCCTCACATCCTTCCAGGTCTTTTCTTAACACGTTCATGCTCTCCTCCACTTTCTCCACCATGTGGAATGTATTGATCTTGTCTGTTTTAAGGACTTTATCTGCTGGTTCTGCCATCTGTGTGATCCCTAGGTCTATTTCTGTTAATTGATTTTACTTCTCATTATGGGTTGTACTTTCCTGCTTCTTTGCATGTCTAGTAATATTTATTGTAAGGATGACAGTGAATTTTACTTTGTTGCGTGCTGGCTATTTTTTTGTATTCCTTTAAATATATTTAAACTTTGTTCTGGAATACAGATAATTTACTTGAAAACAATGTTATACTTTCAAGGCCTGCTTTTTAGCACTGTTAGGCAGATTGAGAGGAGAGTTTAGACTATGGGGCTAACTCTACCCTGCTATAGGCAGGCAGTATCCTTTCTGTGTACTCTAGCTGGTTCACATGTATTCTCCAGACTTTGTTTGTTTGTTTGTTTAACTCTGGCTGGTGGAAGCACAAACCGTTTCTGGCCCTGTGTGAACTCCACGGATTGTTCCAACTGTTCCTTTCAGGGGGTTCTTTTCCCGGTCTTCTGCAGTTTCTTCACATGCATGCACTGATCAGAACTCAGGTGGAGACTTTAAGAGAACCCACTGCATGTCTCCAGACCTCTCTTGTGTAGCTCTCTCCTCCCCATACATTCATCCCCTCTTCAGTGCTCTGAGTAAAGCCCTGTGAATCCTGGCCATCTCGGCCTCCGCGAGCTCCTCCGCTCAAGGAGGCCAAGTCTCCATTTGAGTTTCCCCTCCCTTCACTGTGGCCTGGGAACCCTCCAGGCAGTAATCTCCAGGCAATCGTAGGGCTTACCTCATTTGTTTTCTTTTCCTCAGAGATCACTTTCCTGATCTACCTTTTGTCTAATATCTGAAAAACATTGTTTAATCTATTTTGTCTGGTTAATTGCTAGAAGTAAACTGGAAGCACACAATCATTCATGGGGTGCTACTGGAATTCATGCAGTTCAGGATTTCTCACTGTTAAAATGAAAAGGATGGAGGAACAAGAGGAAAGTCTGGATAGCTGAAGAGAAGTTGTGCAACAAAAGGTCTTCTTATCATGATGATGACTAAGTACTTGGATGAGTTGTGAGCCAACTTACAATTAAGCAACATGGTATAGTGGTATAGTGGAGCCTAGACTGGATTTAGGGAAGCTAAGTATTGGAAATCTAGAACAGAGGTTCTGGAAATAACCCAGGTGAGACACTGTGAGGATGAAAGTCCAGACAGTGATGGTAACCAGAGCTGAGTGGGCTATTCTGGATCTTAGTGATGACAGAACTCAATGCCATGATCCGTGTGTTTGAGTAGGAGGTAGCAATTGGAGTGGAGAAAGATTTTAAGAAGCCATTTAAGTGTAAGCTTTGGATGAACTGATAGACATGGTACCAGAGGGCCAAGAGAAGAGGGACCATAGGGTAGAGAATACATATTGTGGGGAAGATGATCAATTCAGTTTGAGGCTTGTTGAGTTGAAGAGCCTGTGGAATCCTCAAGTGTGTAATATCTCTTAGATGCTCGTTATATAGAGAGCTAAAGAGAGAGGCATTAATTAGAAATAAAGTTTCAGGATTATTAGCATTTAAGTGCCAGTTGAGGCTGTACACTGAGTTACACGCTTCACCCTGTCGCTCCCATGAACTATTTCACTGTTCATTTTTGGTGGCAGGCACTATTGGCTGTTTACCCATGGCTGTTTCTCTACTGCCATTCTCCCTCATTGGCAGCACATCACTTTTGTTTGAGAATGTGTCACCTAAAGTCACATGCTCAGAGGGGCAGAGAACAACTCTAGACCAGAGTGTGGATCTTGTTTGATATAAACTAGTCTTGGAGATCTCAGTCAGTGGTGGGCTTAGACAGAGGAGGGGAGGGGTCAGACAAAACCAGACTCAAATCCCAGCTCTCATACCGACAAGCCCCGTGTGACTTTGGGTCATTACTTAAACTCATTAAGCAGCAGGGAATTGATTTATATAATGAGGTAGCAGAGATATTATAATTCACAGATTTGCTCAAAATACTGAACATTTACTCAGTCTAACACACACACACTGTCAGATGCTAGAGAGAGAGTGGTGGTGAAGATAGACCCAGTTCTTGCCTTCATCAAATGGATGACTTCTCAGTGAATACAATATAAACAGCAATGACAATAAAGTGGGACAAATAAATCAGTTGAGCAGAGCTATCTGTTAAAATTTATGTTTATTCTGAAGATTTAAGGATCAAACCAATAATGTGCGGACATCTCTAAATGAACTCCCTGGAACACTAATGTTGCTCAATAAATGACCAGCACATTGCATTGAGAGGTAGTAAATGGTTGAAAGCTTCACTGTTGAAGGAAAGGTCTAAGTAAAAGTCTATATCTTTGTGGGATATGTGGGAGCGTTGGTAATCAAGAAATTTGATGGAAGCATCAGATATAAACAAATGATTTAGCTGATTTGGCTGTAGAGGTTGGCATTGGATCACAGAGATCTTTCAAATAACAACTAAGAAGCACTCTGGCATAAAGAAGCTTTGTACACCACACACATACCTGTATTGCATATATATACATGGGTACACTTGTACATACACACATATAAAACTTTTGCCACTTTCCCTTAGCTTGATAGCTTTTACAAAGTAGCTTTGATCAATCTCTAACCAGAATTGTCATTGGTGAATAATGCCGTGAGAGTCGTATGAAACATATCCTGCACAAGTGTATCCGGAGCAAAGATAAAGTGTCGACAGGATGATTGAGTTCAGCTTGCAAAATTGATTATTTTACTTCCCAACTGTCTAGCCTTTAATTGAAATGGATAGGTTTGACGGAGCACCCTTGGCCTTGGCCACGGTGTCTGGCAGAGCCTGAAAACTAACACCCAGACTTCTAAGGGCACTGAGCCAAAGGTGCCCGTAGGTCAGTTCTCCCTCCCCATCCTGTCCTGTGGACAAGGATGGGATCAATGGGAAACCTGCCAGGTCGCCAGCCTGACGCCTTCCATCCTCCGCACAGGGAAAGGGAGCTTGCACTACCCCAGTGGCAGGGAATAAAATAGATTTCAGTGCACACGTGAGTGTTCAGCCACCCATCAAGATCACCCACCCCCAGAGGGAAAAATACCCTTGCTGAAAAAAGAAAAATCAGGGAATTGTTTCTCCGAGATAGTTTAACTGGTTCTACTCTGGCTAAATTGGAAATAGTGGCCAAGGGATCCTGACCTCAAAGTCTGGTGCCACATTTTCCATAAAAAACAACAGGTAAGTTGATGCAGAATGACCTAAGGACCTGTGTGGCATTCACTGAAGATGCAGAGGTTGAAAAGGCCATTGCTTCTGTGGTAGGATGTGGGACATGCTAGAGCAGCCAAATAGCAAATGGGACAGGCTGCACCTGCTTGAAAAGCCAACTTAGTGATCTACTGTGCAGAATTTTAACCCAGTGAACCTTTCCATGAGGTTCACTGGGACACTTCTGGGTGAATGTCAGCTTGGCTTGTCCTGGGTCTTTGAAACAAGCATATGGTACTGGCAGGATTAGCCAAGTTGCCACCCTTGTGTAGCAGACAAAGGAGCTGTGCTCCTGTTTTTAGTGATGTCCTATTAGAAGTTTATTGGGAAAAAACATGACTTAGAAGAGAATATGTGTACACACGTGTGAATGATTGCATTCTGATGCTATAAGTATCACAAAATCTCTGTTATCATTGTGTGTATACTATATTCTTAGCATCACTGGGAAAAAAAAAAAACACCAAATCAAAGTGTGAAGAACCTGCTGTTTGGGGACTGATTATTCCTGCTTTCTTTAGTCTATTTTCTGTTCTTAGAAGACCTTCAAGACTGTTAATAGTTGAATGCTCCCCTTTGCCTTCATCAACACTCTAAATGCTGTAATTTTTTTTTCCTTGTAATGATGCCAATGGTCTGATCCCTCCTAATGATTTTGATTGTTGCTTTTTCCCGTGTTTTGGTGGAAAAACAGTAATTTTTAGTTTGGCTTCTCTTGCAATTTTCTCCCTCCAACAATTTAAAGAAAACTCTCTTCCCCAGCATCAAAGCAAACTCCTGTGTTGCATCAGGAGTCGACATAGCTATGGAAACACTGTCCTCTTGCTCTTTTAATTCTTTCATAATGACTTAGATCACCAATCAACCCATGTTTTCTTCTAAAATCACCACATTCCTGAAGAGACTAAATATTATATTTAGTGAAGTCTTATATGCAAAATTTTACATCAGTTTACTTACAGTGGCAAAAACACTGGGATGTGGGTGCAACATACATCTCCCATTACAGAACACCAAATAAGTTACAGTGTGTTTAATAGATGGAATATTGCATAACCATTAAAATGATACCTATGAATAGTTTCTGATGAACTAGGAAAATGTTTCTAATTCTAACGCTAAGATAAATCAATACACAGAACTAAATTCTAACCAACCCACAATACACGCTATTACTCATTTGCATATTTGTCTAAAGGGATACATAAAAGTTAACATTCCTAAAAAGCTTAAGAGTGATTATTTCTAAACTGAGAAATTATGAGTACTTTTTTCTTCATGTGTTTTAATACTTTTAAAATGGCTATGTATTGAATTTTAAAATGAAAGAAAATCAAAGCCATTTAAAGACAAGTAACTTGTCTGAAGGAAAAGAATGCTAGGTGGCCCCTTAGTCATCAAATTCACTGACCTTTTTTCCTAAACCTAGAGAGTTCACCGCTGTTTATCCCAGTGTCTACTGAGACTGAATCCAGATTCCCTAGATGCTGAAATGACTTGCTAGAATGAAACAGCAACTTAGTAACTAGGTCAGTTCTGGACATGTCCCCAATGACATCTGCTGTGAATAGTTTGGGGTCTTCTGCTTTTGTCATTCAACCAGCTGTTTTATGTTTTGTGACCTGTGGCTCAACAACTATTGCAAATATCTGCCTCCCTCTCCCTGAGAGATTTTTATTGGAAGCATTAAGCACCCTACTGATACAGCTTATTTCATGACATTTCCCAAAGTCACAAGGAATATGACATGGCATTTTACAGGGTTGTGATTTTACAAACATTTCTATAAAACATCCTGAGGGTTTCTCATTAAACTAGACCAGTTTCATGAGGACAACTGGTGGTTTGGAAGATTTCTTCTTGCATCAAAACTAGGTGCTCCAACTTTTGATTCATTCATTCACTGTTTGCAGATCCTTTGCCAAACCTTGGAGACAGCTCTCCCCCAGAAGCTAATTCCTTCACACTTCTCATTACTTTTGAGGAAAGACATTTACTTGTGCCAAGATATACTTTCATTAAAGGGAAAATAGAGAGTTGAAATTTTTCAAGTCTAGAAAGTCCCTCAAAAATTTAAGACTTTGCTCAAACTCTAGATTTACTAATAATGAGATTATGCGAACCATAGGTGGAGCATTGATGAAATCGTGTAAGTTTATAGCTAGTAGCATTTATCAAAGTGTATTAATCGGTATTCATGAACAAAAGTATCTGGTTAACTGCATTGGGGAACTACTGGGTTAAGTGAAGATATACACATTTATTCACTGCAGGATTTCTCAAAATTCTTAATTCATAAAAAAAAACATATAAGAAGAAGTTAGGTCTTCCAGGAGGGTCTATGGCCTGTGGTAGCAGCTGATGCTATCTTCCCTGTTAGCTTGGGCTTCCCTCTTCTGGAAGCTAACTGTGTCTCCTGATCCATAGAACTGAGCACATGACCACGCCTGGGCAACCACAGATTTAATGCACTTTCTTCAGCAGCAGTTAGTCCAAGGGGTGGGTTTATGAACCACGTCAGCCAATCAGAAACTTCCCTGGGATTCGATAGAAATGATGAGAGAAAGAAATGTCCCCTTCCTTTCACTTCCTCCTTTCCAACCCCTTTCCTTGCTGTATTTTTCTCCATAGCATTTACCAGCCTCTGGTACATTATATATTTTTCTTGTTTGTTTTGTTTATTGTCTGTCTCTCCTCAGTAACATATAAGCTCCGTGAGGGCAGGGCTTTATTTCTGTTCTGTCCACTGGTGTATGCAGTGTGTGACACATAGTATATGCTCAATAAATATTTGTTGTTGAATCTTAACCAGCTCAAGAAGCATAATGTGGTGTTCCTCAAACTTATTTCAAAATAGAACCCTTTGTCCATAAGGCATTGGAAGAATTTGTTCTCTGTGGAACATACTTGGTGAAAGAAACACCATGTTTATAATGAGCCTAATAAAACATCAATTTAAACATGGGCAGGTTTTTAATGAAGAGACTGAGACCTAGAGAGGTTAAGTAATTGACCCGCAAGTCCACAGTGCACTTGAAGTTCTATGCCTTTGAGTCCTCGGTTCTCCCATGTCAGTCTGTGCCACCGTGCAGAGAATACCCACCACTGTGTGCCGGGCTCACTGGTGAGTCTGCCTCCTCTGTCACATTGTCTCACTGTCTCACTGAAACATCAGTAATGATCAGAGGGGTTGGAATTAAATCTGTCTTTCACCCACAAAGCTGAGAACATGACTTCTCCAAGACTGCACAACCATTGGGCTGTTCCTCAGTTTGCATTCCTAATGAAAAGGAAAGTCTGCCTGTAACTCCATGCTACCTCTTCACCTTTTGAAAGGCCCCAGTTTTCCCAAAAGGTATAAAGAGTGTTTACCTGATAATGCAAAACATGCCCTGAAACTCTCTGCAAAGCAGGTGTTTCATATTGCCCCTTCAGCATCCACTCAACCAATATTTGAGTACCTGCTCTATGCCAGGTGCTGTGTTGGGCACAAGAGATGCAAAACAGAAATGGTGTCACTCATGTGGAGTTTGATCTCTGGGAGGGGGAGAGACAAAGCACATACAGTTACACATCCAGGCTGTGACGGTTGTGATATGTTCTGTCAGGAGGAAAACACAGTGGACGATTTCTGAGCAGCTCAGTTTCAGATGGGCCTCTCCGAGAAGCTCTGCTTCTCTGCCCCTCAGAAACAGGTGAATGCTGGATGTCATGCTCTGAAAGAGAAAGAGAAACCTCATTCATACTAACCTAGCCCTTTGGCTTTTTAGAAACTGACATTGCAATTGATTCTAGAGTGGAATTATTTCCTTTTCCCACTGAATAACTTGGCAGCTTCAGAGAGCCCTCCAAAAGGACCTGGCCTTACCACCAAGCAGATCTGATGCTGAACTGGCCCTCAGATAGATGGAAAGTGCTGTCTTGGAGGCAGATGCCAAGTGCTTTATGCATGTAATAGCCCTGTTCTTCATTATCCATTATTTATCAGCCTGGGGAGATTGGAGGAGAGAGAGCAAGACCCCTTAGCTTAATGTGAGGCCTTTATCTTTCAGCTTTTTGAGCTCAAACATGCCAAGAAAAGCTGTTGAACTGTTGTCAGCGAGCACACATATCATTGGCCACCCAGCTCTCAACCTGAAATGCATGGGTCCTCAGAAATGAAGCCACATGAAAATTCCATCCAGGTTCTTAGAGCGTTGGTGCTGGCAGGAAATTTCATAGTAGAGCCATAGGGAAGGGATGAGTGGTGGGGTTCAGGACAAACATTTTTCCTCCGAATTATTCTAGTCCCCCCCACCATAAAACAGCATCTCTCAACCCTGGCAACACATTGAGGTCATTTGGAGAGTTAAGTGAAAATGCTGACACCTGAATCCCTCCCCTAGAGAGTGTGATTTATGTGATCTGGTGAGAGGCCTCAGCATGGGGAGTGGCCAGGGATTCCCAGGTGATCCCAACGTCCTGTCAGCACTGAGGCCCGCCTCTCTCCAGGGCGGCATACAAGTGATGAGCGACTTAGGTGTGGGGCAGAGGTCAGATATTTTAGAACTGGGTGTCAGTCACGTCTTGCCGGCCTTCACAAAACATTAGTTCGGTCAGTCAACAGACAGATCTTATTTAATATGGGCAAGCCACCATTCTGACCATGTCATGTTTATCTGTATATGTCTATATTTTATCTATATTTAAATCACAGAAACGGTAAGGTTTCCGAGGTTACTTACTTCACGGGTAGATGTTTTCACGTGTCTTGTCTAAGGAGGCAGGGCGGCTAAACCAGTGTCCGGAGGACATGATAAAGCTACCACAGGTCTCATCTGGGTTTAGCTCTGCAGAAGGGAGCCATGGCCAGAGGAAACGGGGCTGAGGGACACGGGAAGAGCAGAAGGACTTTGACCTGTGATGAACTATGGTGACCGCGAAGAAGGTGAGAAATCTCCAATGCAGAAAATCACAGAACTTTTCACCAGGGATCTTTTTTATTCCCCCTTTCCTGCCATGTGCCCCATACATTTGATGTTGGACAATTTTTCTTACAAAATGAAAGCATTTTCATGCCAGAACATTTCACCAGAAAAAGCCTTTGTCTGCTACGTAGAGATTTTCTTCAGCAGGATGGGACCACTGCTATGATTCCAACCAAAAGCGAAGAACCTCAGCTTTGAGTTTGACCTCTCACCGATGTTCACTTGAGGGCATGTGTTCTGCCAAGCTTCTTGGAAAATGGAAAGTGGAGGATCAACTCATGGATCCATTCAGAGACCCCAGGGGATTTAGGCCCCCTAGAAAGAGAGAAGGGAGCCAACAGATATTAATCACCTGTAATGGGCCAGGCACTTTGCTGAAAGATAAGCATCACCATCCTCGTTGCGCAGGTCAGGAAATTCGGGCTGTGAGGGGTCAAGTTATTGACTCTCAGTCCCAAGGCCGTGACTGGAGCTGGGATTCAAATTGAGTCCTCCATCTCTCTGTGCTGTTTCCTCTACGCTGCGCCAACCCCTGTGGGATCTTCTGAATTTAGACTTTCATCAGCACGAGAGATTGCGTCTTGGCCCCAAAGGAAGCCACTTCTATTGAGTAGGAGATTTCCTCCATCTGTCTCCCACAACGATAGGCTGAGCTAATAGGCCCGATTAGGAAGCTCCTCTGGCTTCGATGCTGGATGCATTAGAATATGTTGATCAAGGGAGAAGCTCTGGCTTCAGGTAGTCTGGGATTTGACACAGCTCCATCCCTCACCAGTTGTGGTACCTTAGGCAATGCGCGAACCCCTCAGAGTCTGTTTCCATCATCTGTCAGGTGGGGGCAAAGATGGAACCCGTCACATAAGGATGTTGTGAGGACTGAAAGAGATAATCGTGTCAGAGACTTAGCACAGCAAGTGGTAAGTGCCCAGCGTGTGTTAACAATTACCATTATCACCATCCCCGCCCTCCAGGGCCTGTGCCACCACTTTGCCTTACACCCAGCAGGCAGGGAAGCAAATCGCTGGCCGCCCCCTCTGAGCTCCCCTTGCTTCTAGAACTCAGCACTGCATCCACTGCTGTTTCAGCCTCTGCCTTCCGTCTAACTGTGTATCGATCCCATCTCCTTGCATCCTCAACCTCCATTCATATGGAGGTAATGCAATTGCTTATTTCAGAATGGGAGGGAAGAAAACTGACTCCTTCTCTTTGAAGAATAGCTGAAAACCCCTCAATTTTATACTGTGTTAATCAGGCCTGAAAGAAGTGACAGAAAGCCAATAGCCAGGCTTGGAAATCTGCAAGAAAAACACCCCGGGAAGGCTCATTGGTTTCTCGTGCATAAGTGAGAGGCAAGTGGGTTCTGGAGAGCCTCAGTCGCTGTGGCTTTGATCTCTGCCCAAGTGAGTGAGGTGGATGGAGATGGGACTCCACCCTATTGTTGGAGAGGACAGCTAGCTTATAACCTCACGTGACTGCAGCCCGTGCCCTGGAGTGGCTTCCCTAGAGCATGCCTACACACGTCCACGTCCCCTTCTGGCACCTCAGCATTGCAGTGCGTCTCAAAGCGCCATGGTGGCTCCATTCTGATTAAGACACTGGAAGAACAAGTCAAGGTCACAGACATCTACTCTTAATTACAGGTTCTGTATAGTAGCAATACCTTCACTGCCCATTCTGTGTATAAAACACATCCCTATGTATTGTGTCATTAGTAGAAACAGTAGTGCTGAGAGGGAGGTGTCTTTACTCATGTAACTGTCACCAGATATTTTTATTTGATTTTATTTGATTATAACATAGGAATAATAATCCCTATTTCACAGGACTGTTGTAAGGATCAAATGGGGACATTTGTCATAGAGAGTAGCTATTAAATTGTATGTCCATCGAATCTGAACCCAAGGAAAGCAACCTTCATTGAAATCTCACACTCGAAATAGTGGCAAAATCCAGACTTGAATCCAGGTCTTCAGAATTCTGCTTTTCTGAGCAGAGGTCGAAACCCCAGCTGAGATTTCTCAGAGCTAATTTGTATGTTGTTTCTACAAGGCAGCAGGGACAGGAAGAAAAGAGATTGCTTACAGAATGTCACAGGGCAGTAACAGTCTCAGGAGTCAGCATGTCCAGGTTTGAATCAGGCTTCATTTGGCACTACCTGTGTGATCTTGGACAACTGAGTTTTATCTGAGCTTCTATTTCCGCATGTTTAAAGTGTCACAGGAATATTTGCCTTGCAGGATTTTTCAAGGGTTAACTGTGACAGTATGTGTAAAGATACACTTCGCGTTTGGCACATATAGAACAACAGTGGGTCCAACTCAAAGAGTTCGGAGAAGTAATGGGAAATGTTAAATAGGGGAACGTGGAAATGTACAGGTGTGACCAACCCTCAGAAAGGAAGAGATAACCCGGAGTCATGTTGCTCGGTACAACCAAGTCCAGGTCTTCTTGAGTCCTGTCCTCAACTAAAGTCGACAGTGGACATCAGAAAGGAGGCAGGTGGCTTCCTGGTTGACCTGGGTTGCAAAGCTACAGGCCAAGTCCTTTGGTGATCTGACTCTTGGAGGCAAATGCAGTCTTAGTGCCGTGGGAAGAATTCTGAGCCTCAGTTTCATAATCTGTAAGAGAAGGGCAATCTCCATACCTATTGCAAGGGCTGAAGGAGGTAACCCATATAGAACAGACCAAGCCTGCCTCAGTGCTCGTCTGGCATGTGTCAGTAAACACATATCTTTACCTGCTCTGGTAGGGCCTCTGCTTACTGCAGACAGGTCTGCAACAGACTCTGCTCAGGGAGTGCTTGTCCTAGATGGGAGACCGACCTGACTGTGTGTTCATGATGAGGTCGGCACAAGGGGCTGTGGAAGCACAAAGGGGGAGAGCCCTTCCCCAAGAACCATGCATAGTGAAAGGTCAGAGCTCATTTGAAAAGTACTTAAGAATAGAAAGCTTGTACTGGACCCAGGGTTGATTCCAAGCACTGCCATTCAATAACCCTGGGGCCTTGGCCAACTCACTTTGTCTGTCTGAATATCCGTTTCCTTATCTCTAAAAATGGGTTTATTCTAAGTTACTTGAAGGGCTATTGGGAGGAGTAAAGGAGATACAGTATTCAGAGAGTGGTCAGCACACTAGAACAGTAGAGATTTGCTAGCTATGTGTTAATGTTAATATACATTGGTGTCTCCAGATAAAATGCACTATTTTGGAAGCTATTAAATTTCCTATCAATGGGGCTATTTAAGCAGAGACTAGAGTTGAGTCATAGAGAAGATCCTCAATGATATTTCCCCATCCATTTAGACCCTGTACAACCTGTGAGTCATTGATTTTACCTGGGAAACACTGGTCCCAAACTCCCAGGAGGAATAGTTCTCAGGGCTGTATGCAAGGCCTAGTGAGATTAGCAGAGAGTAGAGAGGGGAGATCTGCTGAGGACAAGAATCTTGTGAATGGCTGTAATCCCACAGAGAAAAATCACATGTGCATTAAAGAGCATGTTCCTAACGCTCACAGGTATGGATTGGGAAATATAATTTAGAATCAGTAGTTTGAAGCTGGAACAAACCTTCAAGCAAACACAGGAGACTGGATAGGAGGAACGGGGAGACCACTTAGCGTATGACCGCAGTCCAGTTGAGGTGTGATGGTGGCCTAGAGTGTGGTGGAAAAAGTAAAAACAATGTGAATGGATTATTGTTAAGGTAAAAATAAGTAATTGGAAAATTCATATTATAAAGAGCCCAGCATGTACATTAGATATAGAAATCGTATAGCCTCATTGTCTAGAGTCAGCCAGGGCTTGGGTCCCTCTCTGTCCTTTATTAGGTATGTAGCCTTGGGTGAGTCATTGTATCTCCTTAAGCCTCAGGTTCCTCATTTTAGAAATGGGATTAATAATGATACTTATGTCCTGGAGGCTGTTGGAAGCCTTAGAAACTACCCCAAGCAAATTATTTAACAATCGTAAACATCAACATTTATAATCCTGATTAGACCTAATAGACCTAATATAGTATATATACATGTATTTTTCATTTATATATCTATATAAATAACGTTATATTACTACATATAATTAATATATACTAAATATAGTATATATTTTTTAGTATTATGTTATACTCAGCATACCTAATATAAATATGCTTAACATACTATCATTAGATATAAGGCATCACGAATATAATAATTATTAGTTTTGTTTCTAATGAAGTTTGAATCACAAAAGGTTTGACGTTATCCCTCATTAACCAGACAGTACATCTAGTTGGAACCTCTAGTCCCAGAAACCAAAACGTAAGGGCAAAAGGAATCTCCTGAGGCATCCAGAAGTGGGGATAAAGACATGTACCTGTGATTCATTAGATGCCAAAGAGAATCGGGTTATGATCTGGAGGAAAGAGAGAGAGCAATTGGTGTGGCGTTTAGATTCCAGAAATCAAATAATAATTTGAATCCTATTAACAATGGAAGGTAAAGGCATTTTCCCTGGTAACCTCTAGTACCCTGTGGTGGCAGTTGGGGTGCAGAGAACCCCGTTATCTAGCTTCAGGGCCTTGCACAGAGCAAGCTCATCTGGGCCACAGGAAGTCCTTGAGCCATTTCAGGGAGTTCAAGGCTGCTCACCCAGGGGGATGGCATCTGTGGAGCCTCTGCAGGCTCTCACCATGCATCCGTTCTTACGGTTAAACGTATTTAATTGGCCCTTCTCAACTTCTGCATTCACTTTCCCTTAATGTTCAGAGAAACTCCTGCATATTTCAAAGAATCATACATAAAGTCTGGCTGAACCTTCCTGCTTGATAGATAGAGAGTAACATTTTCCCGAACCTTCACAGTTTGCAAAGCCCTTGACATACAGAACATCTCAATTTTGCCTTGTATGGATTCTGGGTGGCAGATATTATCAAGCAAGAAGGTGAGGGGGGAGCTTGGATGTTTCTGACGTGTGCCCCAGGTCCAGCGCCACCACTTTCAAGGTGTGTGCCCTCAGGTGAATTAACTCACCTCCCCCTGGCCCGGCTTCAGTATCACTAGCCTAGGCCCTGGGTGTATAATGGAGAATGAGGCAGACATGGCTTCTCCCCACATGAAGCTCACAGCCTCATGAAGGCAAATGAGCTGTAAGTAAGTGAACAAATGCATATGTATGTACCTATAAATTGTCCAGGTACTACAGAGATAGTAAACAGATTGTTATGATTGGGTGTAAAGGAGAAAGGATCTGTTCTGTTATATACAGAAAAATAAATATATATTTTAAGTTTAAAGAACTGAAGAGCAGACAAAACAATCCCCATCAAGTAGTTGTCCAACCCCTGGCTGGGTCTGATCCTTCTCATCCCCCACCCGACCTTGCTGCCTAGAGGGCAGTATTAAGACCGGTACTTGAAGAAGGGAACGAAGCCTGCCATGGAGTGCTGGATGATCCTGGCTGGCTGGCAGGCCTGGGGGGAGGCGGCCTTCCGTGCGATAAAATAGGACAGCCTCTAGCACCCCTCCTGCTGAAGAAATGGGGGCTTACGTTTGGAATTTATTTTATAGCTGATTCAGCTGAGACTCAGTTGACTGAGAAAATTGTCCAGGCTTAGTAGCTCATAGAGGGGGTGGGAAAAGGGTTCCAAGCCAGTTCTTTTAAAACCAAATCCTAAAACAAACAAACAAACAAACAAAAAAAAACCAAAACCAAATCCTACCTTCTTGCCACTAGAGCCAGTTGCCTGGGAATGTGTCACACAGATTGACAAAGGCAGACTTGCAAAGCACAGGGGCTGGAGGACGGCGACCCCACCCCAGCTTCGTTGTTCCAACTGCCGGCTCCCAGGGGTTACCATTCCGCAGGGCGGCTCACCTTTTTGGAGCAGATACAACCCTCCCTCCCTCCCTTTTAAAATGAAGTCTTCTTTTTATTTCTGCTCTTTGACTCTTTCAACCTAAGTTGCATTTGACTTGACTAAGTCCAGGCTGCCCTGAAGGCCTCTGAGCTGGGTTTGGTTTGGGGTCTACGCAGTTCTGTGGGAAAGGAAAGTCCTCCAGTGCAGACTGAACAGGTCTCCAGGGTGCTGGGCCAGGGGGTCGTGGGAATATGATGGGGGCAGGGAGCAGCTCCTTAGCAAGTGTCCGGCTGCCGAGCGCGATGCTGACTTCACCAGAATGGAGCTACTGCTAGCATGAAATATGTGTCTGTGATTTCACGAAGGCATAAACCAAACAACACCCAGCGGTGTTATGGAGTCCCGTTAAATTTATAACCTGCTCTCTGTGGAGGGGTCCACCAGGTCAGGATGCAGGAAGGGAAACAGTTGGGGGGGGGGGTGTATGTGTGTGTGTCTTTTCTGATAGGGGAGTTACAACAAGGCATGGCAAAACCGTGAGAAACATAAGGAATCAGAGGGACAGGCAGGGGGAGAGATAAAAAGAAAACTATACCATGAGCAAAGGACAAAAGGGGAAAAGAAAGAGACTGAAAAAGGAAAATGTCTGAAACAAAGACAGAAATAGAAACACAGAAAGAGAAATATCTAGAGACTGAGTGAGACATCGGAGAGATGCAGACAGAGAGAGTGTGGATAGATGGGAGGGAATTCCCAAAAAGGACAGTTAAAAAGAAACAGAGAAAGAATGGAGAAAATAAAACAGGAGAAAAGAAGGCCAGGCAACTTCCCAGAGAGAGAGAAAACAGAGACAGAGACAGAGAAACAAAGTAACAGAGAAACAAAATTACAGTTAGAAATACAGAGACCAAGGCAGAGACAAAGAGGCTGGGATGGAAGGAAAGAAGAGAGGCAGGCAGAGGCAGAGAGGGAGAGAGGGACACAGTAAGAGAGGGAGATAGGGAGATAAGAACCGAAGAGTCAGAGATGCAGAGAATCAGGCAGATGGAAGGAGAGAGAGAGAGACACATTCAGAGAGACCCCAGGTCACCCCCACAGTGACTGGGGAACCTGATGTCAGAGCTGCTCTGGGTGGGCAGCCGCTGAGAGCCCGAGTCACTCCTCGGACTAGGAATGGTCCGACATGGGTTTGCAGTAACAGGATTCATTTAATGAAAAATCTCCAACTCATAAATGGTATCTGCTAAAAGGGCCTCTTTTACTTTCTTGGAAATGGAAGTGGGAGTTACTTAATATTGCTTTTCTGAGAAGCAGGTATATATGTCAAAAAAGTGGCCCTTTCTATTCTCTAAAAGAAAACCCCAAACATTTCCAGCCTCAGATGGTGTTTTTTATTACAACTTGCTACTCTCTGAGTGGACGTGTTCCAAATGTCAGCAGTAATCCTTTCCCCATTAGATTTTTGGATAACACTTACCGCGAGGGAAATACAATTTCTTGGTCTGTGAATTGTTTATGTCCTCATCAAAATATATCTTTAATGACACCCTGGGAGATGATTTTCAAAAGAACTTTCCAGTTTGCAGAGTTTAAAAAAATCCCCTTGTAAACTTTCCACAGTTGGTAGAGGGGCAAAATGACACTGAATTTGGAGTATTTAGCTACAGAATTTGAGCTGTGTTTAATACTTGCAATGATACTGGCTGTTTATTGAATTCTGTTGCTGGCTTCGGTGATTTACAGGAAGTATCCAATTTAATTCTTCTCACAACCCTGCAGAGGGTATTATCCCCACTTCACAGATAAGGAGACTGAGGTTCAGAAAGGTTAAATAACTTGCTTGAGGCTGTGTTATGAATAAGAATGACATCCCTAATTTATGCAGTACATTATACGTGGCACACAGTGTGCATGAGCTTATTCCCTAGATCATCTCATGCACATTTCATAAGAGCCCTTTGTGAGAGCTCTGAGACTCAGAGGATTAAGGTAAATTTCCCCAAGGACTATTAGCAAATAAGTAGCAGATCTGGGACTCAAACCACATCTCACTCCAAAGCCTGTGCCCTCAGTCAGGATGGATGATCTCTCTTTGCTCTTGCCAGACATCTCAACATCTCTCAAGATTTGATTGAGCTCAAGGAAAGCAAGGGCTGCCTTTTAGCCGCTAGTATGTGGCCCCACAATGTGCATTCCATGAGAGCAAGGACTGGTGTTTCCAGTACCGGTATGGATGCCTGGCATTTTGTAGAGGATCAGTACATAGGTGCCTGATCAATGAGACTTGGAACCCAGCACCTCTCATGCTTGGCACGTGGTCAGTGCTTCTTGCTTGTCAGCCCACCATCCCTCAGCAGAATTTCTCTGCTCTAAAGCTCAGTGGTCCTCAATGTGCTGACATCATATACACACACACACACACACACACACATATTTTTTACTGATTTAGGAAAAAGAAGAATTTCAAAGTCCAGCAGATTTGCTCTAAAGATTACAGGCAAGTGCCTTTCTAGAATGATGGTCGAGATAGGGTGTCCTCGGAAAACCTTCACTTAGGAAAGGCTTGATTTGAATAAAGTGGCCCTGTGCACCATCCTCAACCACTCCTTCAGCCTGCTCAGACTTCAGCATCATTTTTAAGCTTCAGGTTGAAAGAAAGGACTCTGATTCATGTTCACAGCTACACAAAGGAGGCAGGGACACAACTGTTGGTTTCGTTAGAAGACTGTTCTGATCAAGCCCGACTTACACCCCGACCTTGTCCTGACTTTAATTTGCAGGGCAAAAGCGAATCTAATTTAATTATGTGGGGGCTTTTGCAAACTGGTACCTTAGAGCTTTACAGTGAATTTCGGTTCATATTAAATAAGGACACTGAGCCTATAGGCTCTAGGAACAAAGAGAGTGTGACAAAGTAAACTCCGAGCCAGGGCTGCTTTCTCAGTGGGTCTCTGCTTCTATTTCTACCCTAGCTGGATGCCAGGTATAAATGTCTCTATTTATAAAAAAGTGTAAGTTCAGCAAGGGACAGAGTTATTGATTAATATTTCCACATAACAGTGGTTCTTGGATGTATGCCCTTCTGGATAAGAGGCCTCTACAGGCAGTCCACTATCGCGCTCTCCTCCAGCTGTTTTAGCCACGACGATTAATAGCAAACCAGACAAGGACTTGGCCTGATCCAGCCAGGAGTTGCCCTTGACTCTTCCCCAGTCATATGTTGCCCAGTATGGAAGGTCTTGAGTCGTTCCCCCTTTTTACCTAAGTTTCCTTGGGCACCACCCCTTTCTTTCATTTCCCACCACCCTGGCCCTATCTCATCTTCAGGGAAAATCGACACAGCCTCCTAACTGGTCACGTGTACTTAGAGCCTCCAGTCCCAGGTCAGTGGGGAAGTGGATCCTTCCAGAACCCGAGGTTACATCCTACAGTATGATGAGTTGATGGTTACGACCAGTTAATAGCATTTACTCTGTGCCAGGCCCTTTACCCAGTCCACTGCATGTATTACCTCATTTAATAATTATGAGACTCTGGGGAAGGTGCTTTCATTATCTTGATTTTACAGATGAGAGAATTAAGCCTTGGAGAGGGTGAATAAGTTGCCTAACATCGATGAGTTAGTACTTGGTAGCAATAAGATGCAACCTGGTAGGTATCTGATGCACTTGACCACTCTCCTCTTCAGCCGCGCCAAACCCTTGAGTTAAATCAGCCTGGTCTGGAAGCCAAGCTCTAAAAGATACTGACTTTATGACTAGTGCAAGCAATATCAGTTCTTGAGCCTCAGTTTCCTCATTTATTAAATGGGCATCATAGTATTTATTTGGAGGATCATTTGCCAGGCTTAGATGAGCTAATGGCTGTAAAACCCATAACACTGGGTCATTCACATAGCATGCCTAAAAAAAAATTGGGAATCCATTGAAAATACTTGATCTCTCCCCAGAAGAAAGGTTTGACTCCAACTTATCAGGTAGAGAAAAGACCATTTCTTAAATATCTGTATGCATTACGCGTTATCATATACATGCAGACAGGTGCAGTATGGGGTAAATACTGTATTCATCAAAGGAAATTGGGATTTAAAGCCACATTTCTTGACTCTTTGCTCTTCCCGCCACAAAATATGACCTTTCTACATTAAACAGAAAAATCACCAACAAAAGCCGTCGATGAAAAATATCTCTTTCTATCATCTCTCCAATCATCCCATGTATCCTAATGCCTTAGCTCAAATTTTCCTGCCCACTGCCTACAACTCAAAGTAAGCAGCCCTCTTTGTCCTAACACCACATCTAGATGTTGGGGTTTCTTATGGGCAATTTGAAGATGGCAAATGATGATGAAATGTTCAGTCACACACTGAACTGCTCTCCTGGAGTGAAATATACCACACAATGCTTAACTGTTTCCCTGCTGGTGTTCACTGAGGAAGCAATATCACCTCGGGTGTAGAGCAGGCAACAGAAGGCAGGCTGCAAAGACTAAGGTTTCCTGCTGCCTCAGGGAGCAATGCGATCACTTTACCTTTTGATGGGTTATTTTGTGCATCCATTAACAGGGGCTGCATAAACCCCTTCAACCCAGAGCAATCAGCCAGCTGTTGTAGTTGAAAGGAAAGTGAGTACAGTATGGGCTCCTGGCTCACCTGGACTAGGACCAGCTGTCCCTTCAGAGGTCTGGGAATGAATGTTGGGGAAAGGGGAGGGAGACTCAGATATGTGCCCTGTTGACTCACAGAAATTCTGGCAAGGGACTATAATTGCAGCCACCCTGAATGCCACCACCAGCCAAGAGGCCTTGAGCCTCTTAATTCTGACCTTCCTGGCCTTGCATCTGTTGCTCCAAATCTCCCATCTGTTCACTTGTGAGACCCTCAATCTGTTATTGTTCCCCAAAGGGTGACACTTGGTGGTCCCCTGGAAGCCCAGCAGACCGTTTTAGCAGAGATTCTGTATGCATGCATTTACTTGTGGTTTATTCACTTGTTCAACAGTTCACTTATTTACAGTGAGTGTGTTGTTCTTGTGGGGAAAGGGACATCACCAGAGATGAAGCCCTCATTAGGGCTCTTAATGTTGGAGGCTACCTGTGAACAGTCAGACAACAACCACATGGCCAGGATATTTCAGTCATCTTAGGCCCTCTTAGAAAAAGATTATCAGGTCAACATATGGAGGCAGACCCCTTCCCCAAGAGATTGGTGAACCCAAGAAAAAATGAGGAACCAGGACCCCAGTATATTATGGGCACTGTCCTTGGTGCTGGGGATGCATTGATGCATCCATCAATGTTCCTGTCCTCAAGTATTTCACAGTCCAGCCCATACTGCTCTGTGAACAGTGTGTGCACAGAGATGTCTTCAGTGAGGAGAAAGAGACTAGACCCTTGAAGACACTCTTCATACATTGATGCATTTTGCCTTCCCATATCAAATCAACTTTGAATATGGAAGAAGAGCAAATGAGGGACCATAATACAAGGAGCAAAAGTGTGGGAGCCAGCAAAGACACAGCATGGAGGGATTAACCCAGGGGCCAGTTACGGATGCATCTCCTCAGAGCAGTTGGTTATTTCCACAGACATGAAAATGACAAAGTAAGGGTGGGGGACACCAAGGGTGATGAAATCTTGAAAAATCAGGTTGGGGGAGGAGGACATGGACACATCTTGAACACAAGGACACATCTTAAAACAGGAAAAAGGAAGCCAGATGAAGACTAATTGGAGAAAGAAAAAACCAGACCTCAGATAGGAATGAATTCCCTATCACTTGATAAGTACTCATCCTCATCCAAATCTGAATAAAGCAGAGAGGAAGTAAGACTTTTATTTGGGGCTGGATTGGCTTTGAAGTCTGAAGCCATAGAATGAGGGGCAACCATAGTTCCCATTCATGGTGGTTCATGATGCATAGTGATCCTAGGCTGTCTCAGTCCATTCCACCATCCAGGGGCTCCAGTGCAGGGTCTGGGGCAAGCATGTTAAGGGCAAGTAACAAGATAAGTGGTAGTACCATCATTTTAGACAATTGGAAATAGGATCCCAGGCAGAAATTTGGCTTTGCTCTACAAGGTCAAGATTCATAGGGTATCAAGATATGTAGGATACAGGGTCTATAGCTAAGAGGCTAAGGTTTGGAAAGGTCTAAATAGGAACGGACTGCTAAGGAGGGAAACAGGCAGAAGGCCAGTGATGATCGTGGCTCTGAGGAGCAAGGGGAAAGACAAGAATTTGATGCCCAGCATTCTTCCAAGGCCTCAGAGGGCTGGGGCCCATGGCAGTAACATGCCAGTGCAGATGCCACATTGGGACCATGGGTCTAGTCAGCGTTATCTCAAGAGAAGAGCAGAACTGAGGCTTCAGATCAGTATCATCTGTGGTGGTTGCTTAGGGAACTCAACAAGGGCGTGGTGGGAAGAAGACCAACATAAGAGACTGCAGTCATAATTTCCTGATGTCTCAACATTGAAATAAATGGAAGTCTTGAAGTGGGCAGCAAAGATGACTGTGGGAGAAAGAGCAAACACAGGCTTTGGAGTCGGTCAGACCTCAGTTTGATTTCCACTTCTTATGATGATGATGGTGGTGGTTATGGTGGTGGTGGTGGTTATGGTGGTGGTGGCGGTGATGTTTTTATCACTGGTTATTGTCGGGGTTCAGTGAGATCATGAATAACAGATCCTTTGAGCGTGGTAAGCAGTCAACACATGTCAGCTGTTACTGTTAAGATGACTGGGAATCTTCCCTGTACCGACCACACTCCTGCCTCTTCACAAAGAGCTGTTGTCCAGCGCTTCAGTTCCAAGCCCCAGCTTCCTTCAAAGTCACCACCATCACCATCATAATGGCAACAATGAGGACAGTAGCCAACACTTAAATAGAGTGCTGATTATACGTCAATCATTCTAAGTGCTCTTAAAACATATTAGGTCATTATGTTCTCAGAAGCAGTCATGTGAGGCAGGTGCTAGTGTTATCTCTATTTTACAGGTTTGGAAGTCCAAGGAACGTGGAGGTTCACTGATGTGTCCCAGGTCACAAATTTAGCTCCTCCCCATTTCTGCGGCTTTGTCTGAGAAGGTGTTGTCCTCCAGGCTGTCGCTGTTTGAGGCCCCAAACAGGCCCTCTGTGTGGCCCCCGCAAGCTGCAGGATCCAGTCTGAGGCTCTGCTTCCAGTGTGGGGTGGGAGGGCATTGGTTGGGAAGACTGCATAAATCTCAACCTTATAACCTGCCGGAGCCTCCACACCAAAGCCATAACTCCACATCCATCAGGCTGAGGCCTGTGAGTGTTATTAAAGAAAGCACTGGGGATAATTCCTTCCAGGAAAGGGCTCTTTGCTCTGTGATTCATTAAGACTCCCCTCTCAGAGCTGCCTCTTGCTGAGGTGCCAGCGGCTCATTTTCACAGCCAGTGAGAGAACATTTCTTTGTCCTCCAACCATAGGGGTTCCAGTGAAGACTTTTGATTTCCATTTTCCCCTCTAAGAGGAAGGCTCCAAAGCAAAATTCTCATTAAATATTTATTGCCTTCTCCCCACCCCTTTCTCAGTGTGTTAGACCCCAACAAATCTCCTTAATCACAGGGCAATCAAACCCTTAAGAGCTGGAAGTGCTGACTGAGAAGGAGGGGTACCAGACATACAGAGAATGAGGGCAGAAGATGAGGAGGTTTCCCTTAGAGTGGGAGGGAATCACACACTGGCCTGGTGACCACAAATGCGGCTTGGAATTGAGCAGATGGCAAATTTGGGTGCATAGAACACACCTGCCCTTCAGTGGCAGTAGGTCATCAACACTGTTAATGCTTACTCTCCTCTCTCTTTGTCCTCTCCATTGTTCCCCACAGGTCAGTTGCAGATTTTATTCTCTGGTTATGCTTGATCACATCTCTCATGGGGTTAGGTTATCCAAGTTTCAGTTCTTGACTGTCCCAGGCAGTCCGACCAGTGTCTCTCCCATGTCAGGTGCTGGAAACTCAATGACCCATGCACATCTGATTATGGCGGAAACAATATCACCAGCCTACAGGGATGTTCTGAAGGCTGCTCCATCCTGGATGGAATGGGTGTGCCCATCTCTCTACCTGGGATGTCTTAGCTCCGGATCTTTGAGATCTGCACTTTATTTTAGCCTTTTTGGTTGTGATGGTCTGTGTAAAATCTAGGTCTTTGAACTTGATTCTAGCTTTCCGATCAAACCTAAGATCTGGACCCTCTTGAACTCCCACAATTTCAGGGGACAGGCTTCTGCCAGTACAACCTTATTGGAGTCCTCCAATATGGCTGTATCGAGAGAGAAATGAGAAGTGAGCCCAGTTTGGAAGAAGACTGAGTTTCACTGAAGGGGCTAGAGGCCTGAGGCATGTCCCCAAGATTGAAGGGGCAGAGAAGCCCACCTCCCTTGATTGAGACCTTCACTATCTCTTACTCTACATCAGTCCTGGGCCCCCATGTTTCATCTCTAATTTGAGCCTAAGCAGTGAATGGTTGTCACCTATTGCTGACAACTTCTACTCGCCCAGCCTCTCAGGACTCATTGCCCAGCTACTCTGGAATTCGACTGATGAAACTGATACTTTGAGTTTTATGTCTTAGTTTGGGGTAGTAGGATTTAGTGTTCTTTCTAGCTCTAAAAATCAACTATTTTAACCTTAACAAAAGCCTATCAAGAATCTTCATGGTAGATGGAGAAGTGGAAACTCAGAGAGGCGAATGTTTTTCATCACTGAAGTCAACACAAACCTGGAAATGGACTCAAGCCTTCTGCAGCCCAGCCAAGGCTTGTAGAAATTATTCTATTTTGTGTTTCTCTTCCACTTCCTGTGTTTTGGTCTCCTCTCAACACTTTTGGAAAGAATGTCTAGAAGAAACAGTTTAAATTTGTGAAAACTATCATCATTGCAACCGCCTTGGTGAGATGGGGAAGGAGGGGGCTCAGAGAAAGAAGAGGCCTAGACACCAATCTCTCAGTTGTCCTGGGCTCAGGCCATTTAGGAATTGAGCCCCAGTAATTTAGGAATTGATTCCCTGGAAAAGCATCACTAGGCAAAGCTACTTTAATGTTAAATAAAGAAAATTTGCTTGTCAAATTCTTACCTAGTGACTTCTCTCATTCTGTGTATGTGTTTTTTAAACCAATCTCAACCATAACTAGGCAGATGAAGGGGGCATAGTAATAGAATTTGAGATATACCGCTAACACTTGCATTCTTGGAATTTGAAGCAGCAGCAACAGTAACAGCAGCAGAGAATATCCCTAAAGGGGCCTCTTGATTATGGGTAGCGCTGGCTTGGGGGGCCGTACTGTATTCCAGTCTGGTGCATCACAACAGACTAGTTGTGTAAGCTGACAAATGTCTGCCCCAAAGGGTTGGGTAATGAGAATCTTGGTTGGCTGATGGAGCTAGCCCATTCCAAATGTGCTCACACAGGCTTGCGAATAAAAGATGGAACAGTGGTTATAATCTTTAACGGCTAAATCTTTCTTAAAAAGGTTGTAATAAGAGGTGATAATACTCTTAAACCAATAACCCAAGAGAAAATGACAGTAAATGGTATAACCGCATCTTCAGAGGAGCCAGTGGAGTTTCTCTCTTTACCAAGACTGTTAGACAAAAAGACAGAATCACCCTCGATCTACCACATACTCACTCTGCACCCTTGAGAAACTCACTTTTTATTTTAGAACACTTTCCCAGCTCTGAGTAATGTGGAGGCTTTATTAATAGTGTTCTCAGCCCTCAGATAGAATTAACTCTAAAATTCTATCAGTTTGTGAGCATGTAGGCTACCCCTTGTTGATAAGCCCTCTATCCTTGGAGCATCTTCCAATAAGTCATTATGAGTTATACAAGTGGTGAAGTTTTCCAGATTATGCTGGAAATTAAAGCTCCTACAGTCAGCACTAGGTCATGGCACCAGAAAGCAGAAATTTTCTGACTTGAACCATGTGCTGGAACCTATTTCAGAAGAGCCCCATTTAATGGTATCCCTGACGTAGACCTGGGGTTCCCCAGGGACAGACTCCATTCATAAACAAGCCAACTGCCTAAGATGCCTGGCTCTTGCCAAAGACATAAGGAGAATATTGGGTTTCCCTTTAAAAATCTTTCTCAAACTCAAGATGAGTCCATAAATGTAGACACTCTGAATTAGGTTCTGAGAGTTGAAAGAATTTATTTTTTTAAGGAAAACTTTGATTACAAAAAAGACCCAAAAAACTCAAAATGCTGCACTTTCCATAATTGCCATGTATATAAGTACATTTTCTGGATTTACAGAGTCTTCAACAGTGACCACTCTGCAGTATAAATAACAGAAATAATTAGAAAATACTTCCTGTGCAACTATTGATCTTTCCTTAAAATGCAAGAGGAATCAGGTATTTGACAAGACATTATTCTGGAAAGGAGAAGACTGTGCATCCTGGTGCTGTCTCTAGGTTGGCTTTGGCCAAACCACTGGTCCTCTCTGGGCTTGCTAGATGTAAAATGAGGAAGTTGAAACTCAATGTGCCTTAACTTTCTTTCATGTATCTTAGATTAGTCAGGGCTCTTTTGATGGTGAGTGACAGAACCCAACCTACTAAGTGAAACATGAAATCATTGGCTCAGTGAACTGAAGGGCCCATGGGTAGTAGATTCACATTCAGGCATGGTTGGTCTAGGGATCCAAGATGATATCATCAGAATCCAGCATCTCCCACCCATAAGTAAGCCCTCCTTAAGATATGTAGGTTTCTGCTCTAAATGCAATAGGAGGGCATAAGTACATGGGATCCAGAGCTGCCATCTGGGAAAAAAAAGGCTTCTTTCTCTCAATAGTTAAACAAGCATTCTGTGTATGAATCTCATTGTTCTGAACTGGGCTACATGGCCAGTCTGATCCAAACACTGGATCTAAGAAAATCAAAAACAAGAATAGCCTTTTGCCAATTTGGGTGAGCCCTGGAGGAGGTGTCAACTCCGTTCGAGCCAAGGGTTTGAGTGTGGGGAATGATTATTTCTCAAAGGAAATTTTCTGTACTCTTTTACTAGAAGAATGTTGAATTATAGACAGCAAAAAGCAACAAAGCTTTAGCCACAGATATTCCCAAGAATTTAGCATCTCCTTATAAAATAAGCAAATACACAAACACAAAACTAAAACCAAACACAAAGATTACACAGGCATCAAAGATTCAAGGACTCCATGAAACTTGTCCATGGATCTCAGTTACTGTTTTATGAATTGTTCTAAAATGGTGCTTATAATGGTGCGAACTCACCTGGCTGGAAGATGCAAATTCTAGTGCTGTGTTTGGGGTAAGTCAGGTAGGGAGCCCCTCATACAATCTACTTTAACAAAAGTGCTTTCCAGTCAAGGTTTCACGTGTTCCGCAACCAGTTCCTTACGTCCTGGCAAGCACAGGACCAGCTACAGCCCTTTTGGAATGCAGTTTTGCAGAAAGTATCTGGGGTGTTAAACTGCCAATGCCTTTTGACCCAGAAATTCCACTTCTGGGAATCTAGCCTAAGGAAATCACCAGAAATACAAAACAGCCTTATGCACAGATACATTAATTTTCTCATTTGTATACAAAAAATGAAAGTGTGAATGCTCATCCATGGTCAGTGGTTAGGTAAATTGTGAAACATGTATTTGCTGAGTTGCTACACAATTACCAAGTGCAGTGTTTTTAGAGTTTGATGTACACAGGAAATCATAATGTTCCAATGTCGAAAGATAAAATTAAGATATGAAGTTAAATAAGCAATACATGCAATACTGTACTTGTGCAGCATTGTGCTATAGAGTGGTTTGTAATGATGTATTATGATATTTAAGGAAAGGAATGGAATTGAGCTATTCTTGAGCTCAGGTAGTGAGTGCATGCTTCTTTTCTATCTCTATTTTTCTCATTCTTTTATGAGCATAATTTACTTTATAATGAAAAAAATAATTTTTAAAAAGTAACAAGTGATAAATGAGTGCATAAATTAATATATAAATTAAGGTTTATGGATCAAGGAGGTGGCATGCGTGGTTGCAGGGAGGCACGTAAATGAGCTTATTGGGACCATTGATGGAATCTGAATATGGACTGTAGTTTAGATAATAGTATTGTGGCAATGTTGGATGTCATGGTTCTTAGGAAATACACATAAAATATGTAGAGATAAAGAAGCACATTGTCTCCAGCTGACTGAGGGAGAGAGTACATTTGGCACCATATAAGGTAAAGGAAATTCTTCATTGCGTTGTTCTTCATTGAGTGAAGACAAAGATATATCACCCTTGGTAGGTCCCCAACACTAATTGTGTGTAAAGTAAATGAGTTAAATGCTCATTTCTGATACTAGCTAAGGACCGGGTTGAGGCAGCCGTTGTAGAGTTTAATGAAATCAGGGAGGATTTGCAATTCGTGTCTCAGATGGAGGGGCTTTGCCTGTTGAAGGGCCAGGTCTCAGAATGGCTCTTGTGGAGATGCTGCCTTTGCAGACATTCCTCTAGGTTCAGAACAGAATATGAGAGCTAAGCAGGGACTTGGAGGACATTTTGCTCAGCATGTTTCATCTACTTGCTGTGGGTTCATCACACGTACTTTTCTTTATAAAGCACCTAAACTCAGCAAGTTAGAGAGCATTCGGGATAATCCCTATGTATCCAGAAACCTGAACATCATCACTGACATTTTCCTCCACGGTGACCAGCCATCCCAGGTTCCTGGGACTGAGGGCTTTCCCAGGACGCAGGACTCTCACTGCTAAAGCTGGGACTGTTGGTTGGCTGCCCTCCCTGTCAAATATGTCATCTAGAGCTTACAACTTTATGTTGCATTTCCCACCTGCCCTACCATCATCTTAGTCCCTTACTTCTCTTCTGCTCTACTTAACAGACTAGTCTCCACACACCCTGTAATCTGTGCTCACAGCTTCACCACGCTTGGTTTTGGAAAGCTTTTCTGATCAGGTCAAACCTCTGCTTCAAACCCTGGAAGACGTCACACTACTTGTGGGAAAAGGACACACATCCGTTGCATGAGGTTCCATGTCCCATGCCCCTGCCTGCTCTGGATCTCTCCCACCATCCTCTCCCCAGACATTCCTTACAGCCACCCTGTGATGATTAATGTTATATGTCAGCTTGGATAGGCCACAGTATTTGGTCAACATCAGTCTCAATGTTGCTGTGAAGGTATTTTTAGATGAGATTAACATTTACATCTGTAGACCTTTGAGTAAAGCAGATTGCCCTGCATGTTGTGGGTGGGCCTTATCTGATCAGCTGAAGGTTTAAGAGAAATGACTAAGGTCCCCCGAGAAAGTAGAAATTCTGCTTCTAACCTACCTTTGACCTCAAGCTGCAATATCAACTCTTCCCTGGGACTCCAGCCTGGCAGCCTGCCCTACAGATTTCAGAATTTCCAACCCTCTACAATCTCATGAGTTAGTTCCTTAAACTGTGTCTCTTTCTCACATGTCCTGTTGTTTGTTTCTCTGAAGAACCCTAATACATGCTCATATTCCAGGAAGAGTTTTTTCCATTAAAAAATGTATTTATGATCTCTGACTATTTCAAACCTCCATATTGCACTTTGCTAAAATAATTTTACCTCCCAGGCAAAGCAATAGTGCAGACATTTATATAATTATTGACAGATGCCTATTTGCACCACTAGAAGGTATTTTTGCCTTACCATAGTAGATGCTCATTAAATATTTACCTTATGAATGAATGAATCCTGTATGAGTTGTGTTGTGTGTCTTGGGGGAATAAGCACTGAGAAACATTAATCTATTCCATACCTTTTATTTTACAGAGGGGGAAACTGAGGTCCATAAACTCAAGAGTGTGCTAGGACTATATCAGTTGGTTTTGCAATTACATGCAATTATTACATTTGTTTTGTGAATTATTTTGAAAAATACACAGTGCCTTGGATAATCAGTAGTTGTCAGTCCTAACTGCTAAGCAATGTGAAAAATGTAATTATCCAACCACATCCAGAATCACTGTCTTATCTGCATTCTCTTCCAGTTAAAAAAAAAACCCAAAACTAAGAGTGTGGTCTACAAAGGAAAAGAGAAAAGAAAGAAGCCTGATTAGTAATTTTTTTCTAGACTATATCCTTGGAATACATATGAGCTTGAAAATCTATGATTGTTCCTTTGCTTGTATTTGAAAAGTGAATGCAGGAGTCTATTGCTTGCTTACCCATAATATGTACTCATTCATTCCGACAGGCATTAAAACTAGTGATTACAGGATGCCTACTATGTGGCAGGTGCCTTACCTAGCACCGAGTGGGAAAGGGCAGAAATGAACCAAGCAGTTACCACCGTCAAGTTACTTTTAATCCCTTGAGAGTGGTAATATGTGTGTGTGCAAGCACGTTCTGTTTAGGATTCCAAGCTGTGTAGAGAAGAGGGAGTTTACTTTCTGTGGGGTGATTTAGAAACGCAGGTGCAAGAGAAGGGTGTGGAATGGGACTTGAAAGATGAGTGGAGTTTTGAAAGGCAGATAATGCTGAAATGCTGAGGAAAAAACAGAAACAATAAGGACAACAAAAACACTGGATTTTATCAAGTTTTGTTTTATGGCCTGGTGTATAGGGGAATCCTTTCCTTTCCTTGTTCATTCCATTTCTCCATTCATTCATCGGTTCATTCATACAACATGTATCTATCTAGTGCTCCCTCTGTCCTGGTCACTCAGTTAGGTCCTGACCACAGACAGAGGAAATCATAGTTTTTATGGTCCCTGCTTCTGGAAGTTTCCAGTCTAGTGAGCAAGATGGACTTCATTCATTATTTTACTCCCCAGGTCATACCATTACAGGCAGAGGTGAAGGCTGTTAAATTAGGAAACCGTCTCTTTGAGGACAGATGAGAAAGGAAATTGACTTCGTGGCCTCCATCAGGGAAGAGACCCTGAGATGACAGGTTCTCCAGCAGGGTGAGGGGTTAATTAAGTTGGGGAATGATGGGTGACAATGGGGAATAATGATCAAACCAGAAGAAAGAGCATGTGCAAAGGCCCTGTGAGGAAAAGACATGGGCAAACAATGGCCACTGCTTACCTCATTTATCTTAGGGATTTTAAAACTTCCTGTCTGTGGCTTTAGTGTTGCCAAAACTGGATGTCTTTTTCCACATAACAGTGGGTTCCCCAAATGGCTAAGGATTAGAGTCACAGGAAGGATTGTGTGTGTCCTTTCTGAAGCTACCAACCTGTGACTCCTCTCCCAGTGATTCTGATTTAATTGGCCTGAAGTGTGGCCTGGGTATGACTATATTTAAAAAGCTCCCCAGGAGCTCCCAGTAAGGAGCTGGGCTTCAGAACCACCAGCTTCTAGGTAATCAGATCACCTAGTTCTTTCATAGTTCAGCTGCTCAGGATCACGGGGAAGCCCTTGAAAAGGTACGGGCTGCCAACAGTCTGTCTTGTTAAAACTTGCCAGTTGGATCCTGTTTTGTACTTTCTGGCTCTTTGCTCACCAGGAGGCTTTGTTATTATTCTGAAGTTAAATCTGTAGAAGTTGGCTATCAACAAATAAGCACTCATGATAGGATTCACCTTGCTGACCTCCCTAGGAAGAGTAACTCACTTCCTTTCATGTTTCCCACAGTGCTTGGGGTGTCACTCTTGGCATTTCTGCCTTTTAATTGCTCTCTCTCTCTGAGTCTATCCCTGCTTTCATGCAGGAACTGTTGGCCCTTTAGCAGTTAGAGTCCTTCTTGTCCTTCTTGGTCTCCCTCATATCTCCTTCCAGGGCCCAGCACCGATTTCAGAACTTAGTTGATATTTAATAACTAGGATTTTTTAAAGTCTGGGAATTGCTATTTTTTTTTTTTAACACCTAGAGCACATGTTCAATGCGAGCCATTGGTAGACTGGGAAGTGCAGAGTTAGACACAGACAGAGCTGGCTCCATAGTTTGACTCTCTACCCCTTACTAGCTGGGGGACTTTATCACTACTTATCTGCTTGGAGCCTCAGTCTCCTCATCTGTGAAATGGGGACAATCAAATTTAACTTTAGGAGAAACTGGGGGATTTTTAAAAAGGCTAAGTATGTAAAACACTCCGTACAGGCCTGGCAGTTAGTAGGTCCTAGCAAATGGATAGGAAGAACTGATAATAAAAATAGCCATTTCTAAATCCAGGAGGAGTCACACTGATCTAAGTTGTGAATTCCTCCAATTCTAGCCTGGATCTTCCTCCAGGAAACCCAGGCTCTCCGACTCTGAGTTCAGCTTCCCTCCTTCATACACTCTGTGCTTCAGTTTATTCATCTGTCTGCCTTCCTGCCCAGACTGTAAACACTGGAGCACAGTGTTAATTTCATTAAAAAATATCCCTGGTCTCATAGATAGAGCCAGAAATAGTTCATCTTTTACATCTCTTCTGTGGCTCTGAATCATGGTATCAGGAGGTCAGGCGTATTGTTTCCCACTGGATCCCCAGCTCCATTGTAGGGCCTGGTCCATCCTAAATACTCAGTCGTAAACTTGCCTCATCTGTGAAATGGAGGCATTACCACCTGCCTGTTTGATGGAAAAGGGCTATGCTGATGCCCACCTGAAATTCTTCCACCCCTGAGATGAATGGTTATCCATGAGTCATCTGACCTCCTGAATCTGTCTCCCATGTGGACAGTGTGGAGTCGGGTTGGATCATCTCCGTGGATCACCCATCCAGCCTCTGAATCAAGGTGATTCAAGACCTATTCTTGCCATACCTGATGCCACAAATCAGGGCCACAGAAGAGATGTAAAACATGAATTACTTCTGGCTCCATCTACTGGACCAGGCGTTTTTTTTCTATGAAATTAAGTTGAGCTCATCAGTTTATTCATTTATACGTTCATATATTCATTCATGCAGTGTTTCTTGAGAATTTGCAATGTAATGTTCATTTTACTACATCTTGTAAATACAAAGAGGGATGCAGCATGGTCCCTGCTCTCCAAAAGCCAGCAGTCACTGGAAGAAGACAAAAACATGACCCTGCAATTTCAACATAATGTGGGGTGTGTTCTGATACAGGTATTCCCAAGGGACAGGAGAGGAACTAAGTTATTCTCATTTGAAAAAGGGGGTGTTATGGATGATGGAATATGGAGGACTTACCAGATAAGGTGCCATGTTGAACCAGTCTTGGAGAATGAATAGACATTCTCAAATAGAAAAAGGAAGGAGAAAGAGAGTGATGGAAGGAAACATATCCGATACCCCAGAGCTAAGAAATGCACGAAGTGTTCTGGCACCTACAAGTACGGTTCTTTGTGGCTGACAAATAGGATGCAGGTACTGGGGGAGCAAGAGCTACAGGGAGAGGGTTAGTCAGCAGCCAAATCCAAAAGAGACCCTGGCCCCTCCTAGCCCTGAGTGGTTGGCTTTACGAAGACCAAGCCTGCGCCAGGAGCCAGGAGCCAGGAGCCCTTTGGAAAGGGAAGCACAATTTGCACGCTGGGACCTGCCCCTGTTCTCCCACACTATGTGAGTTCCATGGCTGATTCTGGTCTGTGTCCACAGTCTGATTTGGGTGTAGCCTTCTCTGTAACAGATTTTCCCAGCCCCTTATCACAGTGCCTGCTCTTGTTATGGCAACGGCTGTGAATGTCTCAGTGGGTGGGTCGTGCCCCTCGATTAGTTATCTCTGCTCCATTTCTCAGTGTTGTTTCAGTTGGCCGGAGGGGGCTCTCATCACGGGGAGAAGAGGATGGGAATGCTACTGAGTATCAGCTAACCTTCTTCCCCTCTCACTAAGACGCTGTGAACAAACATTAGCCTGCTTTAAGCTAAGGGCTAAGACTTGTGTTTGATTCCTCATGATCCTAGATGCCCAGGACAAATCAACCGGCAGTCCCTTAGAGCAGACTCTAAAGTCACAATGTATAATGCCTAGTTATGGGCGTTGAGAGTCAGGCAGACCTGGGTTCATGCCCTGTCTCTTCTACCTCCTAGCTCTGTGTTTTCACAAAGTAATTAATTTACTTGGTCTTTAGTTTCCTCACTTGTAAAATGAGGACCACCACACATACCTTTTATGCTTATTTTGTAGATTCAACAGTGCAGACACTTAAAGCATCTTGAGAGTAGTTTGACATAGGCAAGCACTTAATACACAGGTGACACCATCACCACCACCACTACCATCATCATCATCATCACCACCACCATACAAAATAAAACATATTAAATAAAGTTGACATTACACACATCTGACAGACACAAGCACCTAATTCTAGCTGTGGCTCCCCGCAAAATCACAATGGGACTTTGGACAAGTTACTGGACTTGCATTGGCTTCAGTTTCACATCATATGCAAGAAGGGAGCAGATTTGATGATCTATCTGTGAACATAACCTGTGGTTTCTTGAATAAGATTAATGCCCATGTACACACAACTCTTTCTCTGGATAACCACTCAGTGACAGTGCTGTGTAAAAACACAGTAGCAATGAACTTTATTACATACCTTCAGGGTTTCAGATGAGATAACAAAAGCTTTTTCTTAACTTAAATTTCCCACTAGCAGCTTTTCTCTCAGTCGGGTAGTGTGTGTCGACGTGGATTTTCAGCTATCAGAGCATTTGTACTGAAGCATCCCCATGGTCTCTTTAAGAGAAGGAGAGTGCTTAATTTTCTTCTATGTTTTCTCAGCCCCTGTCACATTGCATGACCCATGGTTGGTTATGTGCACTTATTTATTAGTTGAATAAATAGAAGAATAAGTGAATAGGCACCGAATGAATGAACACACATCTGTAATTGCTCCTAATGTTTACATGGACTCAAGGAATATGGAGGTAAAAATTTTCAGGGCACCATAGGACCTTAGGGACAAAAGGGATTTAAAGTCTCTTCTTGTACTGCTGAGAATCTTTCTACAGTGTTCTAACAAGGCTTGTCTATGTCAAGGGATGGAGAACCCAGTGCCTCCCATGGCAGTGCATTTCACTTTCACGCAACTATGACTGCAAGGGGGGCCTTTCTTCTCTTATTGAGCCTGCATCTGTCTTCTGGTACAATTAGAAGAGGTAACAGGCATATAGACCTCTCATCTATGGGCAGAACAATTGACCAAAGCCAAGTGTGTGTGTGTGTGTGTGTGTGTGTGTGTGTGTGTGTAGGAGGAGATGTCATGTGATGGGGTCAGCAACGTCCAAAGAACTGTGTTTGACCTTGTGATGGCATTCAGAGCCGACCAGACCTGGGAAAGTAATTCATACCAACAAAGTTTACAGGATACAAATATATAAACTTGGTCACAATTTTTTAACTGTGGAACTTTCTTTCTACATTACCACAGTACACCCATGTGCTATTCCAGGCACATGAGAAGTCAGCCTGAACCTCAGGAGGGATCAGTGTGGTGATTCTGAGACCTGTTTGTTCCAGGCTCTGGAGAGGTGGATGAGACATTCTCTATGGCGTCAGAGGACGCCCCTCAGAGGGTGGAACACGGAGGGTCCTCCAGGTCAGATTCACTTTCATGAGAGAGATCCACTACATAAACTGCCCTTAGCTTCCCTTTTCTGCCCCTCGTGTAGACCACGTTCTGTCTCTTGCAGGATATGAGAGATTTATTTGTACCTTCAGTGCAACTTAGAATAAACTGGGTCAATGTTTTCTTCCCCTTTTCATTGTTAGGGATGGAGTTAGGCATGTTTCCAGTGACGGATCACTTTGTAACTTGTATTACGGCTTTGGATATGCCAACACAGCTATGTCAGTCTCAGATACACCCTGGTCATCTTGATAAACTCATGCCTTCCTACATTCCCTTGGCCTCCTGTTTCCTGACTTTTCTAGGGTCTTGGGTTGGGCATGTTTACACATGCATGGTATCATTCATTGTTTGAGGATTTAATCAGGATAACTGTCAGAGAGAGGCAGGAATGATAAATTGGTTTCCTCAGTATTCCTTCTGGTCCTCTTCTCCCTGTTGACTTCATCTAGTGTAGAGACATTCCCCGGCCTCCGCAGAGCTAGAGACGGCCATGTAACACCATCCTGGACAACGAGCTGTAAGTGGAAATCCTTCGTGCTTCCTCCTTCCTCTGCCCTGAACTGTATAGACTAATATGGTCCTATACCCACTAATAAATCTAGTCTATAGGATTTGGATCCAAGCTGTGACCTGGAGTGTTCTAGGCTCATTCCTTCTACCTTGGAATCCTCCTGGCCTCTCAGCTATAACTCAGCCTCTTGAAGATCTGAGCTTCTGTCTTCCCAGCTGCTGGAGTTCTCATCCTGTGTGACCTGGCCCCAACCTCTGAGAGAGTAACGTGGCAGGTATTTCTCTTGCATGGTTACTAGTGGAAGAGACAGATGTGTAAACTCACCAATCAGGAAATGTGATGGCTTACCAACTTGGCCAAAGAAAATGCAAAGACTCAATAGATAATTTCATTCCAACAAGTCTAGGCATACCAAAGAGGAGAGTGCCTTTTAATCCTAAAGGTGTGAAACTTTTAAGGTAGTTTAAAAGGCAGAGTGATTTAGAGTAATCTTTGGAGTCAGGTCAATTTAAGTTTTAAATATTGGCTCCAACACTTCCAGTTGCTGTGTTAGTCTGGGCTGGTTACTTAACCTCTCTCAGCCATATGTCAGACGGGAACCACAGAAGAACCTAATCGTCAGGTTGAAAGGGACTCAGTGAAACAATACATGTAAAGCAGCTGATGAAGTGTCTGCTATCTAGTAAAGTGCTTAATGAATGACAGTTATTTCTATGATAACTGAGCTATTGATGATTGTCAAGCTATTTTATTATTAAGACATTAATATTTATTAAGTTTTAACTTTTTGTTTAGTAGAGAAAGGTGAAGTTTTATATCTAATAATTGGTGAATAATGGTGTTAGTTCCCAATAAGGTTAGACGGGGAAGGCTGATTTAGTCACCAGCAGGTCATTTTTACAAAGTCACAATGGGTGACTTCATTGTTATTGTAAGCTTGTTGGACGAGAATGTCAGGGGCTGATTTCTTCACCTCAGGCCCAGAACTCTTAGCTTTGTCCCTTTGGCTACAGGGACAGCATGTGGCTTGGGTAAAGGAGGAGAGGGGAATGTGCTAGAAATGCAGTGGCCATGCCCTTCATTCCCGCCTAGGTTCCTGGCCGCCCCACTGAGCTGCCATGTGGCTCTTCCTTTCCCATTCCCAGCCATAGACAGGACTGAAGATGGCTAGAGCAAGGGGGCTCCTCAGAGATCATCTAGTCACACTTCCCACTGTTCCAGATGGGTAAACTGACATCCAGAGAAAAGACATGATGAATGGAGAGTATATCTCCTGTTGTTCAAATTATTATTTTTTACTTTTTATTTCCTGATCATTTTTTTCTGCTGCACACTAAATGCTGACCCACTGATGTGATCAATATCTGCTATCAAATGAGAAAATAGTTCTTCCCAGTTGGGAGATGATTAATCTTGAGCCCCAATATCCTGATGAAGGAACCAAAACAGTTTAGGCAATTGGGTGTCAACACCGAAAGTAACTCATACATATGCTAGGACAAGAGATCCTGTAATTCTCCATATGGCCTGTCAATACCAAAGAGGTCAAGAGTTGCCTTGGCATGAGGAGAAAATTTTTGGCAACAATAAATGTGACCTGACCCCCTCCCCCAGGAAGGCCATGGATATCAGCCAGACATTCTCATAGCATCCATCATTAGGAAGATGTGTCATACACAGATTTTACAGTCAGAATCAGGAATATCTTTTCCTGATTGTGTGGACTTAGATATGTTATCTGAACTTCCTGTGCCTTGGTTTTCTCATTTGAGAAGTGAGTGTGTAGTTCTAGCTGCTTTCCCAGATAACTTGTTGCTCACAGAATCTGATTCTAGTTGGTTTTTTTCAAGTGAATGATCCTTCTTTTTTCTTTTTTAAACCAGCTGTACTGAGTGTGACTTCAAAGGGAAGCCATGTTAATAGAAAGGGAGGGAATCTGTCCCCGACTTCCTGCCCTCGTGGCCACAGCCTCCGGGGTGGGTCCCGGCTCAGTCTGGGTGGGAAGAGGTGTGTCTGAGGCCTGGTTTCTGTCTCATTCACTCTTGGAGAAAATTAAGCTCTTATTTTTGGCATCCCTTGGGCAAGTGTAGAGAAAACTCAAAGGGTGGGGGGAAAACCCATGTTTTTTAATCACTGGTTTCTGAGGCAGTGCCTCCATGTGTTCCTTTTTCAGTACCAATGTTTCTCTCAAACTGTCCATTGCATGTTGTTTTCTTGTCTCTAGTTCATCTTCAGATCTTCTTGTTTCTTCTTAACAACATGGCTTGTGATTTTATAGCAGCATACCATAGGCTGGGTTTAAACAACAGAAATTTATTTTGTTTTTGTTTTGTTTTGTTTTTGTTTTTTTATTTTATTTTATTTTTAACATTTTTTATTGATTTATAATCATTTTACAATGTTGTGTCAAATTCCAGTGTAGAGCACAATTTTTCAGTTATACATGAACATATATATATTCATTGTCACATTTTTTTCTCTGTGAGCTACCATAAGATACCACTTGTATAACAGAAGTGTATTTCTCATGGTTCTAGGGGCTAGAAGTTTGAGATCATGGTGTCGGCAGGTTTAGTTTATTCTGAGGCCTCTCTCCTTGGCTTGCAGATGGCTGCCTTCTTGCTGTGTCTTCATATGGTCCTTTCTCTGTGTGAACATGCCTCCGGTGTCCCTCTTTTGTTCCCAAATTTCCAGTTTTTATAAGGATACTGGTCAGATTGGATTAGGGCCTTTCCTAATGGCTTCATTTCAACTTAATTGTCTCTCTAAAGTCCTTATCTCCAAATACAGTCGCATTCTGAGGTACTTGGACTTAGGTCTTCAACATATTAATTTGCAAGGTGGGCACAATTCAGCCCATAACAGTTACCATTTCATTATTTTACAGTTTATTAAGTCACAAGAACATGAATTTGTGGTTGTTTTAGTTTGTCTCCTAAACCTGTAATCATGTCACAATATTTGGGCTTCTCTAACCAGAGACATTTGTGAAATACAGTACTGTGTGGTCAGGGTGATATGGCATTGAAGTTAGACTTAAAAAGAATCACCAGTGAGAAAGTCAGCCCTATGTCCCATGTCATTTCTTCATGTTCCTCCATTTCTCCCTTCTTTGCATTAAGCAATAAGGCTAAATAATTTTGTCATCAGTAGGTCTTGCTGGGCCCAACCTGTTTTCTCTTCTCTTGGTTACAGAGATCTTTTTTGCCATTTGGAACACTCTGCTCCTTTATTGTTAGTCTTTGTGATTTCTATGGGTCTGACATCACTGCAGGCTCCAGGAGTGGAGACGTGATCCACTCATGGCCTAAAATGTAGAACATCTACCTGGACTCAAAATTTCACTCAGGGTTTCTCCCTATAAGTCAAAATGCTGCTAAAACAAAGAAGAGACACTCTGCCCTCTACAGATTCTAGACACTTAACGAACAGCTAAGCCACATGCCATCTTGGCTGCTTTATAGTGTTCAGCTGGAAATGAAGTTGACCCAGAGGATATCAGAACCAAGAAATGAGTAGGAAACAACATCACTTGAGGCCATATCTGAAGCCATGTGGGTAACTTCCTGGGTATGTGAGTAAACCCCTTTTTAGTTGAATATAGTTTGAGTTATGTGGCCGTCACTTACCTGACTATAGGGATTGGACTGTAATC
Organism: Camelus bactrianus; assembly: GCF_048773025.1. NCBI lineage: Eukaryota > Metazoa > Chordata > Mammalia > Artiodactyla > Camelidae > Camelus > Camelus bactrianus. The sequence continues at coordinate 63,941,550 of NC_133547.1, read as the reverse complement.
TAAATTTGACCCAAAGGCTCATGCTTTTTCAAGTAAACTACAGGTGAAGAACAAGTGCTTCTGCCTCTAGATGTGTATTATCTTAGGTTAGTTCCTCCAGAAACAAACCCTGAAGTAAAGATCTGGTTATAATCAGTGGCGGACAACGTGTTTGTCACAGGCTCACAGCCATTCAGCTCTACCACGACAGGATCTCCTCCAGATCAGCAATGTCCTGGGCAGCCCGGTCACCACCACATGTGCACAGGCTCATCAAAGACACCAGTGCCCTCTAGCTCTCACTGGAGCCTGGAAGCTCATTGGCTCCTAGACCTTGGCTTCTGGGGATTGTACTGTTGAGAATCTCTGTTACTCAAAGAAGACAGCCTTGGGGCTCTGGAAACCTGCTTTGGGTTCTTGGGTGAGATTTGCAAGGGGCATCCTTGACTTCCTCATTTTGCAGTTGCCAAATTCTAGGCATCCTCTTAAATTTCCTGGCAGTGAAGTCCAGTCTTCCATTGTCTCTCCTGGGGTCACCTTAGTGGATGATTCAGGAAGCACCATTAGAAGAGAGGAGAAATAAGTCAAGGAAGGGAAGGAATGCAATAGTGCTATTCCCCAGCTTGCTACAGGGAGAAATCAGGGTTCATTCTCCCTGGAGAACTTTCAGATACAGTGTTAAATGGCCTCCTGTGTTATGTTCCTTAAGAGCAAGAAAGTTGGAATATTTTCCACCAAATCCTTTCAGTTATTGGTTTAGAACTTTTCCCTTGGGCACTTAATTCCCAGGCATTTCTGACTTGCTAAGCAGGCTCTGGTGGCTGGAGAACATCTTTGGGCAAAGAGTTGCAGCTGCTTGCATTTGGAAGCCATCCACTTGGAGATGGCGAGTGTTGAGGGGATGTGGGCAGAATCAAGACAGTACTAAATAAAGTCAGAGTCCAGTGATGACACTTGCCTGAGCCCTTGGTAGACTCATGGGGTTATGATGGGCACAGAGAGAGAGGGGATCTTAGATACAATTAAAGAGCAGGAATGAAGAATGAAAGAGTAAGAACAAAGATGTAGGAAAACAGAAGTACCTAATGTGGCTGTGTAGGAATTTGATGGGACATAGGAGCCAGGAATCATCCTGTAAAAGTGACCCAAACTAGATTGTAAAGGGCACAGCTTAAAAAACAGAACAAAACCCAAAAGAACCTCTCAGAACAGTTTGATTCACATGGAGGCATTACCACCGTAAAAGAGGGTTATCATTCTCCACACTGATTTAGAGAAGGTTCTCCTTTGGAAATAGTCAAAGTAAAATCTCCCCCAAATTTGTCTGTGAGTTTGGTATAAAACATACTCCATTTTGATGTAATCTTATGGTGCCAATTGTAGACCTTCTGGAGACTGTGATCCTGACAAAATCCACCTCTGTAGAACCTCTCTCAATATCTGGTATGCAGACAGTTTTTGAAGAATGTTTGTGAGATAAAGTAAAGGAATTTGTGTAGATGATTCATAGGACCCACTACTATATCAAAGCTGTCATTCATGCTGAGAACCCCCTTTAGACCATCAGTATGGTGGCTCTGTCTGCTCACCTGGAGGGGGCTAAGGGGGGTTCTGTGAGCAATCACACTCAGAGTAGCTGATGGTAGATGCAGATGTTTTACAGACATATGATGTCCTAAACATAGGAACATTTTAAGGTTTTGATACTGAAAACAAACAAACAAACAAGACTTGGAAGCAGGTTTCCAGACATCGTATCTCTGGTAATCCTCCTTGCCTTGAAGCTCTCTTTGATGTTGACACAGCCAGTCCAGCTCTTTTATGATAGCATTTCTTTTACAACTTCTTTCCATCTTTTTTACTTTCAACCTGTCTGGGTTTGCTAGGCCACACAATTCACAACTGGTGGGGGCTGATATTTAAACCCAGATGTGTTGGATCCCAGAACCCAGGCCCTTGGTTTCCACACACTTTGTCTTCCATAACAATCTTGTGGACTTGAAGGGATCACATCAGGTCATTTAGAAAATGTACCCTTCCAGGTATGAACTCATCCCCATCCTGTGCTTGTTAACTCCTTTCTTCCCACACGTGTAGGGTTTAGTACAAAAAGAGGGCCAAACACTAACGTTGTGTGTATCACTTTTGCTAATGAATCCAACTTTCAGATGATGACTTTGGATCCATTATTACTTTCTCTAATAATGTCTAATTTATACATTTCTCACAGGTCCTGTAGGTTAATTTAGTGGGGGGCGGGGCCAGGGGAAGTGAGTGAAAACCTGTTAGTCTTTTTTTCTGCCTCAGAAATTATAGACTTGGATGTTACTATGATACTATGAGGCAACATTAATAATGCATTTATCATTTCAAGCCCTTAACCTCTTAAGTTCTTCAAACAGAATTAAAAGAATCTTGAACTACTAAATAATTGCATTATGCGGCTGAATGGAGAGGGCGAACACCTCTAAAATGACACTAATCTATTTATTCTCCTCCTCACAGTCTCACCACTCAGAGCGGGGTGGACGCTGTTGCTCCACTCTGTTTCTGCATCGCAGCTTCTTTGGAACTTCTCCCCAGTTAGGTACCAACGCTTCTTCCCCTAGTTGTCTCTAGACTACCAGCCACAAGCAGAAGGCCTGACAGTTGACATACAGGCGTGGTTAATTGTGCCGCTTCTCTTTGTAAACACATCCCTCTGTGTTTTTGTTTTATTTTTTTCCCTCTTCTCTGGTAGTTGTTTGGAGGCATGAGGAAATATTCTTAGAGCTTATGCTTCAGTGTGTATCATTTTGTGAGTGACTTCATGGCCCAGCCAAGGCTGGCCTAGGTTCAGGGGCTGCCGATTGTCCCCTTGGGGTCCTGTCCTGGCCCCCCTTTTTATACCAATGCTGATCAAGGCTGAGAATATCCTACGGAACTGATCGCCACCTTCAAAGCAAACTGGAATTAGTCTTGCTGCCCCAGAGTGTGTACCTGGGGCAGGACAGGAGGGCATCTCGGCGCCACAGCACTCATCCACATGTGCTCTTTCACAAACAGCTGTTTTTTTTTTTTCTCCTTAATTTTAGTGACAACTTCCAATTCCAGTCTTATCCCTTCCTGAATACAGGGCTGCTTAGTTAGCACTCCAACTCCTAAGCAGTTACCAAGCCCTCGCCAGTTCGGAGCCATTCCTTCTACCCAAGCTAACTGTAGGCACTCTGTTTCATTTACTGAAAAACTGAATAGATGATTAATAAATGAATGTATGAGCGAATGACCCCCGATCCAGATTCCCTACCTGGTGATGGCTGTTGCACTACTACAACTTATGAACGTAAGCTCAGCTCTTCTTGGGGTACCCTGCTCAGAGGACAGGGCCCTTTCCCACCACCAATATTTCACTTTATTCTACTGATCTCCTTCTAAGAACCTGTCTGCTTTACCACTGACTAAGTTCTGCCCACCTGGCCTCCCCACTCCCCCACTGCCCACCTGGTTGGTGGCAGAGCCAACAGATACCATGATAAATTCTGATTAATCCCTTCATGATGCCCAAACATTTGAGTGGCTGGTAGGTTTGATTAGCTGAGTGAAAGTCTCATTAACAGCTGAAATACATTTTTCATCCACAAAGTATCTGAAGAATGTTGATAAAATATGCCATTTTATATTTCCCATAAACTCTCAGTCCATACAGATCCACCTAGACATATATTCCAAACTCCTTTTCTTCCTCTGATTTCTCTCCCTTTTCTGCTCTTCCATAGTTACTCCAGGCCTTATTCTATATCTGTACCCTGGATCCTGACTCATGCTTAAAGGGTTAAGTCTTCTCAGAAACTTCAGACTGGAGTAGCCACGAGACACACTCACCTTTATCTTTTAATAGGGGTGGACTCTTTGTTTTTATCCTAACAAAGTCTCTGTTGCTTTATTTTTCCTTCCCCAAAACCACCTCCACACAAAACTTAGGAGAGGAAGGATAAAGACATGGGTGAGGGGTATAGATCATCCTAGTTTGCATCCTTGGATTCCTCACCAGGGACTTTATGAAATGTGCTTTGAAAAGCATTCAAGATTCACAATGCTTCCTGTACATTTTTTATCACCTTTTCTAGGATGGCTTAAGTGGATATTTGGACATTTGGGAAGGATGGAGGGAGATTCTTAAGATTTTATGAAATGGATACCAAAGGCCAACTAAAGTTAGACAATTCATCTATGGTCCCATAAGAATTGTGTAATTTAAGAACACCAGGATTTCTCCTTTTTTTGTGATTTCTTTTTCTTTTTCACTCTGCCTTGTGGCAACAGTGAAGTCCAGTATTATCTGTTAAAGTACCTCCTCTGTGGGACACTCAAATGTGTGCACGCACGCGCACACACACACACACACAACTCTCCTCTGTTTCAGTCCCTGGAACTGTTTCATGGCCACAGAGTTGAGGTTTGTCCCACCCTTGCTAATCCTGATTTTTAAATAAGGGTATGAGATGTTCAAAAATACATGTTGCTCTTACAATCTGAAAATGAACTTTACAATCTGAAGATCTTACAGTCTGAAAATGAACTTTGTTTTAGTTAAGTTTCACCTTGTCCTGGTGCCATTCTGTTTAACTGCAGGACAGTGAAGGCAGTAGATTCTCTTTGAGATTCACCAGCAGTCCCCTTCATGTTTGTGATGCCATTCATGCATTATTCCAGTTGTCCCTTGCAAAAACTCTCAGAAATATCTTCATTTGACACGTAAGGATATCAAGCCTTAGGTAAATTTACTCACTAGGTCTAAGACACATGGCTAATAAATAACAGATGAGGAATTTAGAATCCAGGATTATGATCTGACCCCCAGACTAGCATGTTTCACTGATCTTCATTAGAAAACCTTGTTTTCATTTTCACATTCTGCTGTTTTCACTGTCAACCTGAATTTTATGTCTTCCTTATGCTACATACAGAAAATATAGACAAAAATTGAGAGAAGAAGGAAAAAAAAAAAGGGAGAGAGAGAGCACTTCCCGTAGTCTCAGCTTCCAAACCAAACCACATTATTATTTTTAGGGTAAATTGGAGCTGCATGATCGGTGCTAAGTGAGACCACGTCCATTAGAAACCCAAGAGCAGTGATTACAGGTGATTGGAGAGCATTTTCATTGGCTGCTGTGTTTGGATTGCTCTTCTGTCTTAATCGTAAAGGATCTGACCATTGAGTGGTGAAATTCTACTCCTAGTATGAGCTGAGTGCCTCTCATATTGGCATATCTTGTGAAGCGAATTAGCCATCTAATAGCTCACACAATGACATGAAGAGAAGTCAAATGTAGCATTGATTTCCCAGGAGGCTTCCAAGTAGATCAAGTAACACTAAAATAAAATTGTCAAACTAGAAAATGGTTCTCATCAGAATATTTTTTTTCTCTCCTATAAATAAATGGCTTAGACCAGTTCAAGAGCTTCACAGGCTGTGGAAGGCATAGCTTCGTGTGGTTTCACAAAGTGCTTGTTACCATTTTTTATACTTGTCTGTAACATGAGGTCAGTCATTTGAAGACTAGAAATTGGTTTAAGCTTGAGAATTCTCCCCCATCCCTGGATTTTGCCCTTTCCCTTTGAGAAAGACAAAAATAACAATGATAAAACTGACTCCCAGCTTCCTGAAGTTCTACTGCCCAGAGAGTGTTTAAGGAGCTTGTCTCAGAACCTGCAAGCCTCTTTTTGCTTGGCTACTTGACTTAACATCTGGTACAGGGGATTCCCAATCATAAAAATATTGGAAGAACAATTGTAATAGTTGTTAAGAATACATGCTCCCCATTTCCTATGAGAGAACTGTTGCAAAACATATGTTGCATAAAAAATACTGCATTTGGAATAAGAGAGACCTGGGCTTAAATCCCAGCTGTGTGTCTTTGGGCAAGCCACTTCTCCTTTTCGAGTATCAGTGTCCTCATTCATATAATGGAGTCACAGATTCTTAGTTTTATTATGAAGTATATTGATAAGACTTAAATGCCAACATTTACTAAGTGTTCATTCTGTGCCAGGTATGATGCTAAGCACTTTTTGGATATTTTTTATTTATCTTCACAAAACCCTCTTTTGCAATATCTTTATCCTTCCTTTGTTGTTGTTTTGTTTTGTTTGCAAATGAGAAACTGAGGCTTAGAGATACTAAGTTCATTATCTAAGGTTACTACTATACTATTATGTGGCAGAGCCAGAGATTCAAATTCTCATGTTCTTGCCCTGGGAGTCTCACTTTAAACTATTTTGCGATGAGTTTAATATCATTTCATAAATGGGGATGAGGGAGACTTTAGACACTTTAGGAGAGGTGTAAGAGATTAGCTAGCTAGTAAGTGACAGTCATGAATTCTGTGAAGACTGAGGCCAACCAGGGGGTCTGACCCTTGAGGATCCCCCAGACTAAGTTCTTTCAGTCTCAAAATAATTGCACACCATTGTGACAGACAGGAGTCTGGTGTCATTAACTGCAATGCTGAGCTTTTCAATTTGGGAAAGAAGAATCTGCAGCTCTGAATTTTCTATGATGGTTGGAACATCTGGTCTAAATGCATGTTGACATCACAAGGAATAAAACCTGAAACACAACAGAAATTATTCCCTTTGCAAAACGCATGCCAGAGGGAGAAATCACAGAGTCGTTCCACCAAATTTCTCAGCAATTCTCACAAGATTGTGCATGTTAATTGCTTGTAGCTGTAGGTTAGTACTGTTAGTTCCTGTGTGGCAGCTAAATACTAAATGGCAGACCCTTCAATCATAAAATTATGGACACTGGGGGCCCGAGGTGCCCGCCAGGTCATTGTGTCCATTCTTTACCCACGTAGGCTGTTCTTGAGGACCAGTCTTCATCACATCTTTTTGCCTAGTTGAGTTTGAAGCAACTGAGTGATTGGGTTTCTCCAGGGAAGTCATTATAACTCTGTAAATTTAACTGTGGGGCAATGTTTTATTTGGTTCAAACTATCATGTTATTTGCTCAGTTACACTCATTAATTCTAGTTCCCCTCTGGAATGCTTCGTCTCTAATCATGCGTATTAAGCTCTTGGCCTGGTGTCCCAAGTTCACCATTGATCTTAGGAAGTTTATTTCTCCTCTCTGATCCTCAGTTTCCATTTCTGCAAAGTGGGAGAATTGGGAGGGATGATGTGTAGGTCTGTGTTTTTCTCTTTTCTCTTCTTTTCCTTTCTTTTCTTTCCTTCCTTCTTTCTTTCATTTCTTTTTGTTTGTTTGTGCCCTGTCTCTGTCCATCCCTCATTTTTGCCTTCCCCCTATGATTATCTTCAATTATCAAATCCTTATCCTGGGACCCCTTAGCATAGAGAAGCTAGCCCTTACCAGCTTGGAAAAGCCAATTGTACTCATTTCTCCCCAGCTCTGTGCTCAGTGATGTCTCCTTGGTAGCTTAAAATTGGCCACAGTGGGAGTATTTACACTACGGGATTCAGCAAAGACTGCGGATCACCCCCTCCACCAAGAAGAGCCAGTTGTCAGATAATTGCTAGCACGCCGTTGCTGTGACCACTTGCTGAAGAGAGCATTGGCATAAGTGACCTTCTCTCAGCTAAAACAACCATGAGATGAAAAAGAATGAAATGATGCCGTCTTCAGCAACATGGACGGACTAGAGATTATCATGCTGAGTGAAGTCAATCAGACAGAGAAAGACAAATACCGTATGATATCCCTTGTATGTGGACTCTAAAAAAGTGAGATAAATGGACTTACTTGCAAACCAGAAATAGACTCACAGACATAGGAAACAAACTTACAGTTACCAAAGAGGAAAGAAGGGGAGGGATAAATTGGGAGTTTGGGATTAGCAGATACAGACTACTATATACAAAATAGGTGAACAACAAGGTCCTACTGTCTAGCACAGGGAACTATATTCAGTATCTTGTAATAACCTATAATGTAAAAGAATATGAAAAAGAATATATATATATAAAGCTGAATCGCTATGCTGTACACCAGAAGCTAACACAACATTGTAAATCAACTATAGTTCAATTAAAAAAAAAAACACCATGAGAGAAAAGGAAAAAACGATTATCCAGCTTTGAAAGAGCTCACCTAAACTCAATAGCTGCACAAAACTCATATGGAAGGAAGGTGTATGTGTGGTGGGGGTATATTTAGTAGGTAGGTCTTCAGCATCTTCTATGCACTAGGAGTATGTTTTCATAAGCAGTCCTTGCCACAGCTTTAAAGGAAGGTTTTATCCCCATTTTACATCTAGGGAAACTGAGGCTTATCAAGATTACGCAACTTGCCCAAACTTACGGAAATGTAAGTGGCAGAAGGTCACTGCTCAAAAACAATCCAAAAGGTCAGCACCATTTGTATTTTTGCCCCATTTAGAAAGTGCTGAAGACATAGAATGAAACCAAAGGCCCTTGATTTCATGAACAGTCCACCTAGGACCATTCCATGGATAGCAAAGACACAGATTCAGAGAGGATGTCATGTGAGTGCCATTGAGGTTTTTAGAGGCAATCACTTTACAGGTAAATGTAAAGATTTGGGGGAAAAAAAGAGATTAACTCATGTGCTTTACCTTGGAAGCACTCGTGTCCATATGTCTAGAATGGTCAGTTGGTTTTAATATCTTTAAACTGGACTAGTTAAGTTTTCTTAATTACTTGGCTGTGCTTTTTAAAAAGAATGTTAGGGCAATTTAGGGCAGAGATCTTACTCAAACTCCCTTGTAGACCTTTCTGTAAGTTTCTCCACCTGCCCTGAGGCTCAGAATTACAGTGACTTATTACAGCTTGAATCCAGGTCCCCAGTATGTTTAATTCTAAACTGTATGGTTTTCATCCATCACACCAGCCTGCTCTGCTCTGATCGGAGATGAGTGAGTGCCATTTTGGATGCAACCTCAGTTAGTATCTTTGTCCAAGACACTCTAACTCTGCAGCAGCCTCCTCCGGGATGGCATCTTTCAGCGCATCTCAGAATGGGACCTTCGTTTGCTTCCTCCTTTCATGTGTTGATGTTCTCCCCGTGCTAACAGAGAACAGAGGTGCTGGCCACAGTGGGATACCTCCAGGCAGAACAGGGACAGACTGTTCAAAGGCCTGGAGAAGGGGGGCCTCCTGGAACCCAGCCGCCTCACAGCTGGGGCTTGTTATCCACACCACTCTCCCACATTGCGGGGAGGCCAGCGGAGAGCTGCAGAAAATTAGAGGCTTGTGCTGGAGAGGCCAGATGTCGAGACAACGGGGACATCCTGTCTCCACTGGCCAGGCTGGCGGCTTTCAGTGCTCTTTGCTGTGGTGGACAATGTGGGCTTTTTCCTTCGTAGAGTGAAGGTCACATTAAGAAGTTCTGTTAAAGTCAAATGTCAGGGGAAGTGACTGTGAAATGAAGTGTTAGCATCATCTCCTTGAGCCCCACCTGTGCAGGTATGGAGGGAATCAGAGAAACTCGAGGGCTCTAGCAGTGCTTGAAGCTCGACTGTGTCTACAACTCTGTGTTGGCACTTGACTCCCAGGGACAGTGTGCTGACCTAGGGAGTGTGGAACATCTTACCAGCAGCAGCAGCAGCCATGATGCCCTGCAGTTCAAAGAAGCAGAGTGCATTGGCCAAAGCCACCTGGTGGGACCTGAGCCTACATAAACTTGACTCTGAACCTTTTCCTCCCTTTGCATTGATGCTTCTCAGTGTGGTCCCTGGACCAGTTACATTAGCATCGCCTAAAAATTTGTTACAAATGCAGATCCCCAGGCCTCAGTCCAGACTTATTAAGTACCTAGAGGTGGGAGCTTAACAGCCCCTCCAGGTGATTGGGACGCACACTAACACTTGAAAACTGTGGCCCAACGCCACCACACTGCTGGGTTTTGAAGGAGCCCCTCATACTAGGCTCTACAGAGATTTCATAGTCTCTTCCATTCCCTTTCAATTATAGCTCTAGATTTTTAGAAACAGAGAAACAACCCTACCAGAGTCTTCTGGACTAGGCATTGTGAGATTTGGCAGTCTTCAAGGAAAGTAAATCCTAGTGAAATAATGTTTTGTATGGCTCAGCCTGACTTCCTTTGGTTCACTGGCTGCAAGTGGTGAGATGCAAACAGGCAAAGGAGCAGAACCTGGCAAATGCTCTGAGGCAGCCAGAATCCTGCCCTGGCGTCCTGAGTTCCTTACCCACCGAGGGGGCTCACCTGCTGGCTTCTCAGCAGGCACCAGGGATGACCCTGGGGCTTGGCTCGCAAAGAAACTGACCCACCAGTAATCGTTCATCATCCAAATGCATGCTCTCCCTCCTGGGCCATGATCAATGAACAAGCACCCCTGGACCAAAGGCCTGGGTCATTCTTATCACTGTGATGGGCCCAGCCTAAGCTAGTAAATCTGACTCAGATTAGTCATTTATTTACTTTCTTATAGTTGTTTTAGGCTTTTGTTAACATACCAACTCTGGGGTATGAAAGATGGCAGTTTTCATAACCAACCTGGCAAATTTGATGTTTAAAAGGTTAAACTGTCTTCCAGAGTGTTGTAAAGAAAAAAAAAAAAGGCATCAAATTAAGAAACTGGAAATTTGAGTTAAAAACAGCTCTGGCAGTCCCAGGATGCTAGCTGGTATCCAAGGAATAGCCAGGACCAAGTCCCGTGAGAAGAAGAGAGTTACGGAATTGCCGCGCAGGCTGAGATGTAGGGAGGGGCTCTAAGGAAGATGTGCCGTGAGGACAGCGTGGCCTTGTGGGTACAGTCACAAGAGATGGGGTCATTGTTGGGCCGCAGGCACAGGCTTCCTGGGGTGGCTGCGGAAATAAAGGCTGTACACTGTTTTCACAAGTTGTTATTTATCTACCCGTGCAGCCCGTTGGAACCACAGGATGAGGGTGCTGGGTTGGGGGAATGGCTCTCCCATGTCCTCTGGACTTCAGTGAACAGTAGATAGAAAAATAAATAAGCGTCATAACCCTGGCCAGCTCTCTATTGTGTTCACTCTGAATTCCGTGTTTTAAAAAGATGTTGATAAGCTGAATATAATCCAGAGACGGAAATTATATCTCATGAGAGACAATGGCAGGACTTGGAGACGTTTGGACTGAGGAATAAATAGCCCAGGAAAGATGGGGTGCAAAATCTCCTATCTTCAAATGCTTCGATCTTAAAGTAGCTCTGTCATTACGAAGTGGAAGAGACATTTTGACCAAGTTTGAAAACACTTGAATAGACATAAGGCAAGTCTTCATGGTTTCCCCACCCCAGCACGAGGCCTATTTGTGTATTTTGCATATTCCCTTTTAGTACTCTGGTGCATATGATTTGCTTAGTTGCAACCCCCGTGTACTTCCTTCTCTGCAGACCTAGGGCTGTGAATTGCTGGAAGGTCGTAAGTAGCACATTATTAACGAGGGACCACATGTGCAGCACATTGCAGTTGAGAGGGTTCTCACAATCAAATCCATCTAAGAACGGAGCCAGACACCATGCAGGGAAAGAGCTCTTCTCCCCTGTGGTTATTCAGGCATGAACTGGAAGGGAGTCTCTCTGGAAGACTGCTGTGGGCTTTCTAGATCAGGTCTGCAGGTGGTCAGAATAGCATTCACACTCTCTTCCTGTTCATAAATGTGTCTGTGATTCCAGTATGGTCCTTGTTCTTCCTTTCCTGAAAATCTTTTCAGAAAACAAATAGCAAGAATGAAACTAACATTTTTCCCCCATTCCTACTATGTGTCAGATCTGTGCTTTTGGCTTTTACATCATTAGCTCTCGTCTGTACAAACTTTGTTAAGTATGTTATCAGTTATCTTTGTACTACAAATGGAAGTCTTAGGACACATTTACTCCTGAAAAGTAAAAATATAACCAAACTGGTCCAAAATACAAACTACTAAAAAACTGAAGAAAAGGAAACCATGAAAAAAATGAAAAAGACAACCTACAAAACAGGAGAAAATATTTGCAAGTGGTGAGACTGACACGGGATTAATTTCCAAAATACACAAACAGCTTTTACAGCTTAATATCAAAAAAACAAACAACCCAATCAAAAATTGGGCAGAAAATCTAAATGGACATTTCTCCAAAGATGTATCAATGGCCAACAGGCACATAAAAAGATGCTCAACATCACTAATTATTAGAAAAATGCAAATCAAAACTGCAATGAGGTATCACCTCACACCAGTGAGAGTGGCCATCATTAAAAAGTCTACGGATAGTAAATACTAGAGAGGATCTGGAGAACAGAGGACCCTCCTACACTATTGGTGGGAATGTAAATTGGTACAGCCACTATGGAGAACAGTATGGAGGTTCCTTTAAAAACTAAAAACAGAGTTTACCATATGATCCAGCAATCCCACTTCTGGGTATATATCCAGATAAAACTATATCTCAAAAATATACATGCACCTCATTGTTCATAACAGCACTATTTACAATGTTCAAGACGTGAAATCAACCTAAACGTCCATTGACAGATGAATGGATAAGGAGGAGGTGGTGTGTGTATATATATGTGTGTGTGTGTGTGTGTGTGTGTGTGTGTATACACACACACATATGCATACAATGGAATATTACTCAGCCATAAAAAATGAAATGTCATTTGCAAGAACATGGATGGACCTGGAGATTGTCATTTTAGGTGAGGTAGGTCAGACAGAGAAAGACACGTATCATATGATATCATTATATGTAGAATCTAAAAAAAAGTGATAAAAATGAACTTATTTACAAACTGGAAATAGACTCACATAGAAAACAAACTGTGGTTACCAAGATGGAAAGGGGTGAAGGGGGAGGGATGGATTAGGAGTTGGGATTAACATATACACACAACTATATATATAGAATAGATAAACAAGGACCTACTGTATAGCACAGGGAACTATCTTCAATATCTTGTGATAACCTGTAGTGGAGGGGAATCTGAAAAAGAATATACATATATAAATGTGTATGATTGAATCACTTTGCTGTACACCTGAAACTAGCACAACATTGTAGACCAACTATAGTTCAATGAAAAAAATACGTATAACTGAAGAAACAATAAAAAAAAGTCATTGGTTTGTTTACAAAAAAAAAAAAACCTGAAGAAAAACTCAACTACAGAAGTCCTTAGCATGGCGGGGAGCTGGTGTGCCTTCAGGACTTCAGAGTTAAGAATTACTAGGTACTTACACTTCTATCCCCCATTAAGAGGATTCAGCTACTAACTCTCAGGACACTCCCTAGTGCAAGTTTTTGTGAAAGAGAAACTGATGGGTTAGTTTATCCAGTGGAATGCTTTGCCTTGGGTCACGTCCAATGAAGTACAGTGGGGGCTGTGCAAAGTGACTCCTGTGAGGTACCTTGTTGCGTGGTGTATGCAAGTTGTGGGTGGTGGGGGAAGTGCTGGGGTTATCTCAGGAAGGTGTGAGTAGAGGGCAGTGGTCAGCCTCTCTAGGAGAAAGTGACAGTTGCTTAAGAGTTCAGAGGTACAGATCCCAGGGCAGATGGAACAAGGTCTGTCTGGATGGAGTCATTGATCTTCCCAACACACCTGGTAGTACAGGACAGCGCTGGCTCTCCAAGAAGCTCATCTCTTGTCCAAGGTCATAAGGGTAGTGGGAGAAGACAAGAGTGTCGTTCACCATAGATAACTCGGCCCGACACTGGAACATGCTGGGGAAGAGTCCGTCTAGGCATTCATTTCACTCGTATTAACAGAGCTAGTAGCATCCAGTGGGCAATGTTTCATAGTTAGACTGATGTGGGTTCAAGTGCAGAGTCTGCCTCTTGCTGACTGTGGAATCTTGGGCAAGTTTATTAATAATAAACAAAATACTGCTTCTGAGATCTCGATTCCTGGACTCTAGGAACCTCAGTGAATGAATATGTAAATGAGTGTATTGAAGTACATTCTCTCTCAAAGCCTCTCCATATCTCAATTTCTGATGATGGCTTGGAACAGGAATTGGCCAACTCCATCCCGTAGGATAAATCTAACTACTTCTGCAGATAAAGATCTAGTGGAACACAGCCTCGCTCATTCCTCTGCGTATCATCCATGGCTGCTTTGCGCTACAACTGCAGAGTTAGATAGTTGAAACAAAGACCGTATAACATAAAATACTTACTATCTGACCTTTTACAAAAGCAAGTTTGCTGACCCCTGGCCCAGAGTAAAATAATTTTTCCTGCCTCCAGCACCCATGCTCTTTTGCCCAGTTCTTGCCTTCCTTTGATACTATTCTTCTTCAGTTCCTTTTACAAGAACTTGGAGACCAATCTCTGAACATATTCTGTCCAAAGCCAGATCCTGGCTCGGGCACTCACTCACGGTGTGAGCTTGGGCGTGGTCCATGAATTATTCAAGCATTGGTTTTCCTTTCTGGAAAATGAGATTGAATAGAACTCCCTCGAGGTGTTCTCCTGCGAAGTTAATGAGATATTCCATGGAAACTGCTTAGAAAGTGCCCAGTGGATGTCCGTTAGTTCCTGTTGCAACCACGGTTACTTTCTTCATTCATCCCTCTGGGCAAATGTCCATCTGCATGTTTCTTCATTTAGGGATTTGGCTCTTAATAGCCGGTAGCTCATGGTATAATTGTTGATCTGGTTGACAGCAAATAAATCACAGGACGGGAAGTTGTCTGGGAAGTGAGAGGGTTGGCAGAATTTTACTTGTAGCCCAACCTCTCTTTCCGTGGTGAAAGCCAGTCATGTGTCACACCCTACTTGGGGCAGGAGCCATCAGGCTAGAAACTCCAAGAAGGACTCATGGGCTGCTTTTACCCATTCTTTCTCATGGCAGTGAGACCCAGACAACGCACAGAGGTCCAGATTCCTGAGACAGCCCAGCCCAGGCGGGGAGTCAGGGCGCTGTCTGTCCTCCTTCTGTTAATCAGAAGCAGGCATCTCGGCTGGGCTGGACGGGCTGCTCAGGAGAGAATAAAAATGCCTGAGCCTGGGGCTTAGAGAGTGGCACGCCACCAAAATCACACATGCCCTCCCCTGCCTTCCCCCGTCACAGGATGCGTCAGGCCGAAGGCCTACGAGCCTATCATGCATCCAACCGAGTGTCTCCACCCACTTCCCCACCATGAGGGTCAAAATTTCATTACATATCCCAGGAGGAGTCTTCTTTCTTTGTCAGTGAACATCTGGCCCTAGAGACCTCCTAATTAAAACTAAAAACTAATTATTGTCACCTACTCTTTCCACTTACTGTTTATAATCTCCGTGCACCCCTCCACCCTGCCCCCGATGCACATGGATCCTTCAGGAATGGCTAAGTCTCTCTTGGTTTTCTTTTTCCTTTAATGAATCTTATGTCCCAGCTATGTTTCTCAGTGGAGTTGGAGGTCTGGGACCCTGATTACTACCAGTGTTTCCAATTGCCTGTTCTCCCCCCTGGCCTTTCTGAAAGGATCCATTGAGAAAGAGGTCATGATTAAAGCCCTTGGAACAGGAAAAGTGTAATTGAAGCAGTGCCTGGCGCCTCTTGGCTTAACCTCCCTCCCCATAAACCACAACCAAGCACAGCAGGCTGCAGACCCTGTCCTGGATCTCTGGAGAGAAACGTGAAGTGTGAAGTGGGGGCTGGAGACATCTGAAGTCTAGGAAAGCCAAAAAATGCAGGGTGCTAAGAGGAAGCATTCCTGATATGTGATGAAGATGTTTAAGAAAAGCCATGCAGAAAGGATTCTGTCAGACAGGTCTCAAAAATAGTGGAAAATGTATTTGTATTGCATATGCTGTAGGTCCGTACATGCAACTCAGACATGAGAGGTTTTTTACAGGGGGAGGCTGTCCCAGAAGGGTGGGAGAAGGAAAGGGGGCATCTGCTATCAGATCAGTGTTTGAAGCCAGCTTGATATTTCTTGACTGTATAATCTTGGAGCCATCACTTCCTGTTGAGCTCCAGTTTCTTCTAATGATCTTCCTTAAAAGGTAGTGGTGAGAAGTCACAAAGTTGATGTGTGCAGAGTGTCTAGGACAGTGGCTGTGCATAAAGGGTGCTTGCTCACCGTAGATGTCTATCTTTTCTCTTAAGTACTAGGAGAGAAGGAATAGAAAGTCGGCAGCCTTGCTGTGTAACTTCCATCACCGTGATCAACACTGTCCTTGTAGCAGCTAACAATATACAGTTTTACTGTGTGTCAGATACACACACAGACACACACATGTACACATGCACATACACATATGCACATTCATGCCCTGACAGTTATGAAACATATAAGCTAGGTACTATTATTTTCCTTGTTTGAGGAAACAATTGGTAAGGGGTGGTTTTTATTAGAAAGGGAAGAAGGTCTTCCTTGAAAGCCACTTTAAGAAATTTAACTTGTTAATAATTGTTGAATTCTGATAAGTGAACTGTGTTGCAGATAGAAAGATGCTCACTGCCTGCAGTGTTTATAGTCCCAATGCAGTAAATACAATGAGGGGGATAACCCAGATACCCACAGCTTATGGGTGTGACTAAATTAGGATATACATATCCATACTATTTATCAGTGCTATGCAGACTCTGAAATCATTTATGGTTATGGTTACCAAGAGTTTCTGATATGAATATATTCATGATATTATAGCAAGATGCAAAATTATATCCATATACAGACACATAGATATCAACTATGTAAAAAAAACACTAGGCAAAAAGAAAAAGACTGGAAAGAAATGCATCACTATGTTGAGTGTTAAACCCCTGGGCTATTTCTTGAAGTCTTTATTATAAACTCCGGTAGTTTATGTTTAGTGTAGTGTAGAGCATGGCTTTAGATTTGGGGTTGAATCTGGGTTCTGGTATTCACAAGGCTTGGAATCTTGGGTAAGGGACTTCTCTAGTGCTGATTCTCCTCTTGAGTGAAATAAGCATAGTGGTAATGTCTCAAACCTAAGAATGCTGTGAGGGTTAAAACAGAAAATGCACGTAACTCGTTCAGCACGGTGCATATTATAGTTTATTGTGTCTTACTATTAAAATAAAAACGGGAGCAAAAGCCCAGAAGACACAAAGGGAGCTGGGCTTTATTGACAGAGCAGGGGGGTTGGATCCAGACCCGTCTGGTGCTGACTCGGGGTCTGGCAGTCATGGACCGCCCCTGTCTTTTTTCATAAACAGAGCGGGCCTGGAGTGAATCTCCACACTGACCATCTGTGTTCATTCAACGTCACACTGTTTGCCCTAACACATTCCATTTTCAGCGTTTCCTCTTTGATGTTGATAACGATCTGGCTGGAGCAATCGAATGTTTCTAAGTGTGAGATCTAGACAACAAGCTCCCCATCCACATTGGAGAAAACGCCCAGCTAGGTTGAGGAGGAGATCAGAGTGAAGTCAGGGACACCTGGACGAAGGGGCCTGAGTCTGCCCTGTGCTAAGCAAACAGCTAAGCAGGGTCCAGGCTGGGAAATTTGCAATGGAAATAGGGGCTGTGTTCTGGCTTCAGTCAAGTTCTCTTCTCTTTTCCTCTCTCTCTCTCTCTTTCATACACACAGACATACACACCATTTGAGTAACAGGTTAAATATCATGCACTCAAGAGATCCTTTTTTGGGGGCGCAGATAATCCCAAGAACCCCTGGTATTCATCCCCACAGCACCATATATTTCTTTAATGCAAGATGGATCTTATTTTTAAATGACTGGAATAATATCGGCTTTCCCAGCCTGGTGAAAATTTCAGCAGGACAGGGGCTTTATCTGACTTATTTGACGTTATATCCCCTGCACAAAGTCTGGCATGGTAGTTTAATGCCCAAATGAATAAAGTAAATGAATGTACCAGTATGGAGGCCCTAATTCAGGAGTCCTGACCAGATAGAGCTTTGAGAGTTACAGGTGGGAGAGCAGCGGTGAAAGCAATGCCATTGGTTGGGGCAGAATTGGCTGAGGGCTTCAGAAGCCCGTGAGCCATGTATTTATTCTTTCCTGCTTGAGAAGAAGTGTGCAGACTCAGAGCCCTGACTCTTTGTGGTCTTTGCATGTATGTACTTGTGTGTGTGCTGAGAGAGACCTTTGAGCTTCATAATAATGATGGTGTTGGTGGCTGTAAGGATGTGCTCACTGAAGCCATGCCCTCCTCCCCAGCAAGCAGTGTGCATTTCCACGGTGCTCTGTCCAATGCCTGGCATGCAGTATGTGTTCAATTAATCCCTGCCACTTCTTAAAATATCAGAGCTCACAAAGAGGACTTGGAAACTAAAGTCTGGAGCTTCAAAACCTAATTTAATTCACATTCTGGTTGGATAACTTATGACTTTGGACACCTCATATGAATGGAATCATATCAGGGGTTGGGATGAGAGGGAAATGGGTATAAAGTCTCAGTTATGCAGGATGAAAAAGTTCCAGGGATCTGCTGGACAACATTCTGCTGATAGTTAACAGTACTATACTGTACATGTAAAGACTGGTTACGTTGTGAAGTGGGTAGATCTGATGTTATGTTTTTAATTAAGAGAAAATCTCTTTTGTTTTGTGTGGGTTAGACTTAGAGAGGTTTAGTGAAGACCCTGCTGCTAAACCAGGTCTTCCCAGTAAGGACCAGATGGCTACCTAGTGTCTTTCGAGAACGCCAGACAGCCTCTCAGGACTCCTGGGGTTACCATTGTCTTTGACCGTGGAGATTAGCCTCACTGCCCTCCACGGCTGGGCTGCCATTAAGAAACCATTCAGCATCTTCAAACGTGATCTCGCAGCCTCCAGACACAGCTCTGGACTCCGGTCACAGCTATGTGACATGAATGCACATGCCTTTCCTGTACCCCTTTGGCTTTCATTCTCCATTTTCAAGCTAGGAATTGGGATTTTTGTGGAGCGGACTCTTTGGTTCTTTAGAGACTCCTTAGTTTGGCAGTAATACCCTGGGATTCTCGTGGCCATGTTTGTAATCAGAGTTACACCATCAAGGAAAAAGCAAGCAGAGGGGCTGTCATTTCCCATGAAAGAGCAGGAAAGTTACTTGCTTGTGTCCCAGAAATGACACTGAACCCTCTGAAAGGGCAGTAGCTGCTTTGCCCCCTCCTTCTATTCTTCTGCCAAGTCCCCTTTGGGTTTCCTATAGAAGCAGCCACTGTCATTTATGACTCCCCCAGAATGTCTATCCCCATCATCACACATCCAGCTCCCCTATACTCAGCCCCCTGTGGGAGTGCACTAGGCTCCCCTCGGGGTAACCTTGAAGGCAGTGTTGATGATGAATTTGCAGAATTTCACTTCTGATTTCTAAATACATTTTGGCTGCAGGACGCCAAGGGAGGGGTGTGGGGTGACAGTGGTCTGCAGCCACCAAGATCTGTCCCTGTCTTTTAAAAAGCCCTAGCCTGTCTGCACAGGAGACTCAACGCTCAGCAATCTTGCACATAGTAGAGGAGGGCTAAGAGTGCATACTAAGCACTAATGCCTGCAGTCGCCACCCTGAACCTCTCACTCTCCGTCCCCCACCCTCCTCTGTTTATCTTCCTAGCTCTCATCCGCTTAGCACAGTCCACATCTTTCCTTGTTGCCTGTCTCCTGTCCACTCTAAATTTTGAGGCAGTGCTTTGTCTCTTGTTTCCTGCTGTCTTTCTAATGCCAGGAATGTTGCCTGGTGTATAGCAGGCCCTCAATAAATATTTATTGAATGGATGGACTGAACTTGGTGACACCGAGGGTTTGAGATCAGGCAGACTGCAGGGAGAATTCCGGGGCTAATAACGAAGAGCTGTTTGGTGCAGCTCCAACTCCTCCCTCTAGGAGCCTCAGTTTCCACATCTATATCAGGAGAGTTATAAATACTCGGTCCTCCTGGAAATCTTGTGAAGACTACATGGGAGGAGGCAGGTGAAAGGGTTTATTAAATGGCAGTTTACCTGCGCCATATGTGAGGTGTGATTTGTTTGGCCTGATTTTAACGTTTTGATTGTCTTTTGTTGTACCTTACTTGCAGTCCTTTTGAAAGCAGGTAGAGTATAAACAATACAAGTAGAGAGAAAAAAAAACTGGATAAGGATAGTTCACAAATGAGATGTGGTATTGACAGAAAATTCACAGAAGGAAAAAATATACAAGTGGTAAAAATACATAAGAACACTGAGAATTATCCCACTAATAAGAGATGCTATTTTAAGAATCAAACTGGTGATAGTTACACACACACACACACACACACACACACACACACACACACACACACCCAGGGTGGGTAAAGGACTCATGAGATATTCGTATGTTCCTGGTGGAAATATAAATTTTTGGAAAAAAATTAGCATCAAGTACAAGAACATTAAAATGCCCTTTTTTTGGTCATTGTGTTTTTATTATCCATTCTGATAATTTCTGTCTTTTTTGTCTTTTTTTAACTTTTTTTTATTGAGTTATAGTCATTTTACAATGTTGTGTCAAATTCCCCCAATTTTTTGGTTATACATGAACATACATATATTCATTGTCACACTTTTTTTTTTGCTGTGAGCTACCGCAAGATCTTGTATGTATTTCCCTGTGCTATACATTATAATCTTGTTTATCTATCCTGCATATGCCTGTCAGTATCTATAAATTTTGAAATCCCAGTCTGTCCCTTCCAACCCCTCTCCCCCTTGGCAACCACAAGTTGTTATTCTATGTCTATGAGTCTGTTTCTGTTTTGTATTTATGTTCGTTTTTTTTTTTAGATTCCACATATGAGCTATCTCATATTGTGTTTTTCTTTCTCTTTCTGGCTTACTTCACTTACAATGACATTCTCCAGGGACATCCATGTTGCTGCAAATGGCATCATGTTGTCTTTTTTATGGCTGAATAGTATTCCATTGTGTAAATATACCACCTCTTCTTTATCCAGTCATCTGTTGATGGACATTTATGCTGTTTCCATGTCTTGGCTATTGTAAATATTGCTGCTATGAACATTGGGGTGCAGGTGTCTTTTTGAAGTAGGGTTCCTTCTGGATACATGCCCAGGAGTGGGATTCCTGGGTCATATGGTAAGTCTATTCCTAGTCTTTTGAGGAATCTCCATACTATTTTCCACAGTGGCTGCACCAAATGCCCATATTTTTTGATTGACTAATCTGTTTGGAATGTATCCAGAGAATGAATTGCAGGCAATCACACTTACAAGACTGTTCAACATGGTGTTGCTTATATGAGATAACTGTTAGTAATATTCTAAATCCAAGACAGCAGGAGGAAATTCAGTAAATGTTTCAATGAGGAATAATGCATCCAGATTCATCAATGAAAGATATTATACTCTAAGAATATTTATTATCAGAGGAAAATGCTCTCAGTATAATGTCAAGTGGAAAAAAATAAATAAACTGTACATACATATAGGGAATTTCCCAAGTCTGCAAATAAAAACATATCTATATACAATAACTATATCAATAATGTACAAATATAGAAGTAAAATAGACGTATGTCAGTACCCGTAACACAATGATAAATATTACATATTTGCAAACTTCACATACAAGTGTACATAAGTATAAATGAAATTTATTTTTCTATTAATGTTTGGACTTCTTCATGTTGTTCCTAATAATAATGTATTACTTTTGAAATAGGAAATCAGTGTTATTTTTCGAAAGGTTAAATTTAAAGTCTAATTTCCAATTTTCATATTTTACACTAGTAAACAACTATACCTGTTGTGTTCTTATCAAGCCCAGAAATATAAATATGAGATTCGTTTTCAATGGATAAAACAATTTCCAACTGGAGCAGGGCCTAAAATACCCATATGAAGCCCCAGTTATCCCAGGGAGCGAGGCCAGCCCTGTGGAGCCTCTGGTCACGTTCACTCCCGGCCCCTCGCCCTGAAGATGCTCTCCTTCCCCTCATCCCAGCAGCTTTACAGTCCAGCTTGTGTCCTGCTCTGTCTTCCTGTCTCCATCTCTCTTGCTCTTTTGCTTGTTCTCCCCTCCCGCCTCCTTATAGCCGCCCTTCTGCTGAGAGAGCTGGGACAAAATTGGGGAAGAATCCCAGGTCCATTTCCAGCTGAATGACCTGACTTGCGCCTTCCTTGTCTATCCCTGTGCTTCCTGTGGAACTGAAACATCCCCCTGAACCCTTCCACTGAGCGCCCCTCACACCCCTCAGCGATCCAGGCAGATCTCAGGTCACCATCTTGGCATTCCAGGGACTCACACTGAGATTCTGGAATTGTTTCTCTTCTACCCAAATGCGAACATTAGAAAGATTCAAAAGTCACATGGACTAAGGTCTTGGTGAATCGGACAAATTAGACAGAAATGTTGGATATAGATTTCAGAATGCCACGTCCATTGGGGTTAGACGCCAGTTCTCTAACAAGTGTATTCTGCATCTCCAAAGGTGGCAAGCAAAGAGGTCAGAATGTGAACAGAGGCATTCGGCAGATGAGGCTGGGGATTCCCCTTCTATTTTTCAGAGTTCTATTTGAAGTTGCTCTTACGTGGCTTACACAATAACACTGGTTTTATAAAAATGTGATTCTGAATGAGGAAATGGACTCAAAGAGGTTTTGCAATTTCCCCCAAGGCACCCAGGAAGTAAGAGACAGAGCGAGGATTCCAATTAGGGCCTCTCTGATTCCGCCATCTTTCTAATCCCTATCTAACCATGTTTCTGTGAAATGAGATCAACCATCCCACAACATTTGGCAGAAATTATTAAAAAATGTTTACTTAGAACCAGAAGGAAATA
The DNA here is from genome assembly GCF_048773025.1 of Camelus bactrianus. Classification (NCBI taxonomy): domain Eukaryota; kingdom Metazoa; phylum Chordata; class Mammalia; order Artiodactyla; family Camelidae; genus Camelus; species Camelus bactrianus. The sequence goes on along the minus strand of NC_133547.1, from coordinate 63,918,921 downwards.
TTTGAATGGGGGTGGGAGAATATTAAAAGAAAAAAAAACAAGGAAAAAAATGAAGGCTATGCAACAGATTGTACCAATTTTGCTAAATTGTGCCTTTGTATTAGTTCAGACTTGGGGGTCAGAAAACGTACCACTCTCTACTTCCTATATTTTCTGTATTCTAATTCAAAGCCACCCAGTTAGTCATTCTTTTGAGACTCTAAAAATTGATTGTAGGGCATTTATCTCAGTTGCAATTTTACATGTATTTTTGTGCTTATTTAGTGCCCATCTCCACTGTGAGACTCAAAACACCCTAAGTGCAAGTTTTGTGTCTGCTTTTGTTCACTCTGTCTCCCTCCAGTCTAGAACTGAGCTTGGCATGTTGGAGATGCTCAGTTAGTCCTTGTTGAACAAATGGGTGGATGATGAATTGTCATCTGTCCTGATGTTTGAGGTTCTTGTTCCATTGTCTCCCGCTCAGGTGTTCTGAGAGCCGGAGAGCAGCTGTCATCCACATTCCATCACCCCTTCCACATTCTCAAGCGGAGCCTTACAGGAAGGTATCATTCAGTTACTTGGCAGAAAAGTGCAGGAAGCATCCCCAGTGCTCCTTCTGCTCTGAAGCCCTAGAATTGAACCCTGAGAACCAACTCCAGGAGAAAGAAGAGGGCTTTACAAGCCTGCAGGCTCCTTGCAGCTCTCAGCTTTGTCTCCCTTGCCTTTGCATCATTTAAAAACATTGACTTCTCTTTTCCTTTAGACTTGAGCTTCTTGAATTCAGAGTCTCTAGGTCTGAACCACTCTGTGCCCAGCATAAAGATCCACTCACTCATCCATTCTTTAATTTATCCATTTTTTCAACAACTTTTTATCAAGCATATTTTTTTCCAGGTACTGGGGATACAGAGATAACAGTGTCCACTTTAGTTAAAAAAAAAAAAAAGCAGAGAAGACTAAAATTCTATCCCCAAAAATGGAAGCCCTGAAACCCTCCACAATTCATGCTTGAGGAATATACTAATGGATTAATCAGTAGTGTTTCATGTGCAAAAGCTCATATTTAAGATTAAAAAACTAAATAGAGGTGGTATCAATGATATTTTCCCATTTCAGGTACTTAACTGACATTTATCTTCCATTTATAATCCCTTCCATAAGTGTGACTGAGACTCTTTTGCATTTACGTTGCTCTGTTGCTGACGGCACGCTCATTATGAGGATTAAAGAGTGTGTCTGGTCCATCAGCCAAATATCTATTTCGCTTTGATTGTGCGGAACACGGTTGACTGCCACAGTCTTGGCCAATTATGGAATAATTAGAATGCTTTGTAATGTATATTTAATACATTTCTAAAAGTATTTCTCAAACCCCTTGTATAGTTTTATTCGTTTTGAACCCCACTCTCCTGTTTTCCCTTTTCTTTCCACGTGATTTTCATCCAAAGGAGTTAAATCTTGTATTCTCCAGTTTGAGAAATAAGGAAGCAGCTTATGAAGTGTAACTTTGTATACTGCGATTCCTTATAAGAGGAATGGCATAATAGGAATTCCTCATAATGGGAACCCCAGTGGTCTGGAGCAATTCCTATCAATCAATGATCATGGTAAAAGTGGAATGCCAAAATGAAAACTGGCTGAGATCTCTAGACAAGAGACATTTTAGGCTTGAACAATTGGGGTGATAGTTATTAAATGATTCCATTACACAGAAGGCGAGGGAAAGGAGGTGGCTTTTGGAGAGAGCTGTTGGTGTACTGTAAGCCTCTCTGGCTTCCGCGGGTGGAAAGAGGAGAATAGAATTTCCTTCCTGCAAGTCTCTGCAGTAGGAGGTCTTGGCAGGACTCCTCTAAAAACTTAAATTCCATCTCTTGAGATGTTGATGGCGTGGCAGCCTGGTGTCTGACACCTGCCTTGAGCACAACAACAATAATGAAGATGTGCTTGCTAGCAGCTTCAGCGGTGGAGCAAAGGTGAGAACCGTGTGTTGAGTGGCCTGTGCTCCTGGAATTGACCCTGCAAGTGCAGCAGGAGTGTTTACCACGTTACCATGATCTAGAAGAGCCATCCTGCTTTCCCCCTCACACCTCCCATCACACACATGAGAGAGAGATCTGGTCTGGCATGGCATCTTCTTAGGTTGCTTCCAAACAAGGTTGAACAGATCTCAGTAGAGAATATGGGTACCTTCGGGCTGAGAAACAAATCAGTGTCCAGCCAGACCAGACATGGATGGTGCCTGGCATGGGAAAGTGGGTGAGAGAGCACTGCCAAAAGAAGCGAGAAGTCTTTGAAGAATCCAAACAATTCTTTGGAGAAAGTCACTTTTAAATAGACATTACACATGCTACACCACTCTGCAAGACCACCAACCAGATAACAGCTTGGTTTTGCCCTTTCCTGGCATCCCACCCTTCTGAGGCTCAGAACCCTCAGGGGGCAGGTTAAGGGAGGAGTCTGAGCACTGGGAAGAAGAGAGAGAGGGACTGCTCCTGCTTTCCTGGCACTTCCGTTTTCATGTCTGCACTGGGGCCCAGCTGAGGAAGGGGAGAAATTCCAACTTGAAAAGACCATTGAGGTTTGATTATTCCATGGGACTGGATATCAGACTTGCTAAAGAGGTATGTGTGTGTGTGTGTATTGAATTGGCCTGGTAGCTGTTTGCATGGGCTAACACCGACAGGAAAGATTGAGTTGCTTGTCATGTTTATCCAGTGTTTATCCAGGGAAAGAGGCCATACTAGGGGGACAGAGTTGGAGGGACCATGAGAGACAAAGATGGATGTCCTCTTATGAGTCCTCCTCATGCAATGTGATGGCTGCAAAGGATCATTGGTGGACTGACGGGTAGGAACAGGCCTAATCTGACCTGAGGGATGGAGTCTTAGAGGGAGAAATGTCAGAGATGGAGTATTGACTGATGAGTGAAGGCTGATAGACTGTGGAGGCCTGACTGTATACTGAAGCATCTGGAGCCCAAACGCGTACCTCCAGAGATCGCTGAGAAATCTGAGACTAGAAATGTGCAAATTTACTTGGACCCTTGATATTCATACACTTGTCATCCCTACTTGACTCTCTACTCTCTCCCTGCCTGAAAACATTTCACATTATCCATGTCATTCAGCCCTCCTCCCCCTCCTCCATTTTCCCCCAAGGGTCAGGACGGTTCATTCAGGCTACTGAAGGTAATAAACGAGGCCTGCCACACTGCTTTTCTTAGGCACTGGTGTGAGACGGGGCAGGAATCTGCACGCATCTAATCTCTCCCAGGTTCATCATTGCTGTCGGAGGCTACTTTCCCCTGCAAAACCCTCTTGGCATTCTGTAATTTCCTGATTTGCAAGGAAACTGATATTGAGGGAGCCTGTGAGGATCGCCTCGGGAAAAACACATCAAAAGAAAACCTTGAGCTGTCTTACCTTGCCCCTCAGCTTAGTTATGCAAACAACACCCCCGTGGAAACATCATGTATCCATGAGAAGCCCATGCCCCGGCCTGCCAGTCACTGAGATGGAGCATAGGAGAAATGATAAATCCAGCTACGATTAATTGAGCACCTACTGTGAGTTGGATAGTTTGATTAAACATACTCTGTGTATAGTTTCTCTACATTTCACCCCAAAATGGCAAGGGAGAGGTTATTGCTTCCACTTTGTGAGTGAGGGATATGAGAGAGAGGGGTTGAGTAGAAACCCTGCTCTCACTGAGGGGGACTGGAGCAGGATTTCCACTAAGTCCTTTCTGGCCCTGGGGCTGATGACCATTATTGTTCTTTAATTTGGTAGGTGAGGTCATCCTTTAACTTAATTCTCACAGCAGTCGTTCTGGGAGAGCTCTCCCTGACTTCTCCAAACAGCCCCCTGAAGTCATTTCCATCTCTTGCTCCCAAAACCCTTTGTCCAAATGTTGAAAATGGCACTTACCTCGTTACTGTAAAGGCTTATTTACATGCATATTTCCCATTAAACTGGAAGGTCCCCAGGTGCTGAGATGGAGCTCTCGCCTTCTGGTTTCACTAAGTATCTAGGCCAGCTTGGCACACAGTAGGACTTCTTAGAGTCATCGAAGATGAATGCATCACCAATTATACCTGAGAAGTAGCGAATGCAGAGAGATGATGTAATAAACAGAGGTCACACAGCTCGTCACTTGGGATCCAGAATCTAAACTCCCTGTCTCCTGACTTCAAATATAGGGCTGTTTCCTATGTATTCAAGTTGGAATTAGCAACATTTTCATGGTGCCTCTGGCGATATTATACCAGTCTACCAAGGCAGAATCAGAAAAGTGTGTGTGTATGCACAGCAATATATATCTTTTTTTGTTTCTTAGTTCACTAATTTGGACCATTAGCGTGCAAGTTCTCCAGCTAGCCTCACTGGTGATCCTAATTCCCATTTCTTTTTTTTGAGACAATATTCCACCATTTCACAACTTTCATTCAATAAATTATTTACTGAGTGCTTACCATGTTGAAGGCTATGTGATAGATCTGGGTGGTCCACAAACAAATGTATTGACTAATCTGAATTTCAGTGATCTGTAGGAAGAGGACAGGATGCTTTGAGAATAGATGATAGAAAGCCTTGACCTAGGCTGGTACTTCAGAGCGAGCGTCCCTGGAGGAGTGAAGGCAGGTTTGAGAGCTAAAGGAGAGCGGAGATTTATGTCAAGAGTAGACAGAGGAGGGATATAGGGGCCCATGACATGTGTGAGGAACTAAAGGGAGACTGACGTCGCCGGGACCCAGAGATCAAGAGGAAGAGCTGTGTGGCTCGCTGCAGACACAAACAGTGGCCAGGTCACGCAGGATCCTGTGAAGATTGTTGATATCCTGTCAATTTACTCGAAAAGTACTGTAAGCGCACTGAAATGTTTCAGCTGGGGAGTAATACAGGCTGTCTCAAATTTCTCTCCCTGTTGTGAGAATGAGCTGGAAGGAGATAAGGATGGATGTTGGGAGGCCAGTTATGAAGTGCTGGAGTGGTCAGAGAAGAGATGATGACAGCGTGTCTGAACATTCTGTAATTCGCCTAAGCCATCTATTTTTGTCTCTATGTAGAAAGGAGAAACTTCAGCCCTCTGGTTTTGACCATAAATCATGAAAAATTTTGTCTCCAAAGAATGTTGCCCTAATTGTCCCACCTCATCCTCCCCCATGTCCTTTACATGTACCCAGTGTGGAGAAAACATGTGCTGGGCTTTTTCAGGTCTGTGTTTGGTGAAGGCTTTTTAGATGCTACAAAATTTCTTCCTCCACCAATCTCCTGTTTCCCCTGTCTGTGCTGGAGCCTGTCCTCCACAAAGCTGGTGATGACCTGACTTTGAGAGGCCCACATGTGGGAGTAGCCTGACTGGCTAGTGGACTTAGAGACCGAATTCTCTGCCTGGTTTGTGCCTCAGGTAGCAGGCAAGGGTGCTTTCAACTCTGCTATCTCCTTGGCTTGTCTTGCCTGGTCTCACACTCAGAGCTGATATGCATAGAGGCCCACGTTGTCTTCCTGCCCTGCTCCCCACCCGACTCCTCCTCCTCCCCCTCCTCCACTGTGGTCATGCAATGAGGGTAGAGGGATTGGGGTGGTAATTAGAGCAGTTAACCTTGATCTGTGCACACCAGAATTGAGGAAAATGGAAAAAGAGAGTGGAACATTCTCCAAGTTCTTTCCTAACCAGGAGTTATGCATCACGCTTGCAAAGATAATGCCAAATTAATGGCTCTGCCAGTCTGATTAAGCCTTTTTTATCTCCTCTAAAGCTGCAGAGAAACAAAAACTACCTCAGCCATCACTGCTCTGAACCAGACCCAATAGCAGTGGATTCCCATAACCTTTTATCCTATGAGCCTTAAAGTCTTTCCCTGGGGCTCACCAGACATACCTCCTTGCATTTTACCATTGGGAAAATTGATAAACAAAGAACAGCACATTCATTCATTCATCCAAAAATGTGTACAGAGCACTCATTGTATGGTAGGCTTTGTGCTAGGAAAGGGAATCGGAGAAAAATGAGTGAAAATTTTTACTGTTGAGAGCTCACTGCCTGGTAAACACGGGAATTAACCACAGCCTGGGGAGAGTGCTAACCTTGCAAGTCACTGACAGCTCAGAGTGAGGTAGGCCAGAGTGGCCTGGCCCTAGGCCCAAGGCTCCTACAGAGGCTAACTGAAAAGTTCTATCTCTACTGGAAAGTATTTTTTACAGAAAACATCTAACTTGGTCAGCCTTGGAGTCAAACACAATTTTTTCCTTATCTTTTGTTTTTCAAGGTGGGAGTATTTCAACTAATCTTATTAGGCAGATAAAGGTATAGTTTTCTGCTTTAATTTGGATCCAGGAAAAGATATTGCAACTAATAAATATATTAGGTGTTGACTCTGTGCTAGGAAATGCCAGACTCTACTCTCTGATTTCTAAGTTAGATATGATGAGCTATATACCAACAGCATAATGCAACTTAGAATACGCTGTCACAAGAGAAGCACCAATAGCAAGGGTTTGGGGTGACTTAGTGAAAGACAGAACCATTGCCATCAGTCCTAGGAGAACGGGCACAATGTTGACAGGTGGCTATGTACTGGAGAATGCCCGGCCAAGTATAATCCCAGATAAGCTGTTTCACCCATTGGACTCTGAGTTTCCTCAATGATAAAGAAAGAAAAGTCAATTACTAAGGTCTACCTGCCTCATTCTGTGAATGCTAAATGAAATATTTAATGCAAACCCAGTGCCTGATGCATAGCAATGATGAAGATGATGATGATGATGGTAGTGGTGGTGGTGATGATGGTGGTGGTGGTGGTGATGATGATGATGGTGGTGGTGGTGGTGATGGTGGTAGTAATGGTGGTGTTGGTAGAGGTGGTATTGATAACAGTGATGGTCATGGTGATGGTGATGATGACTGTGGTGGTGATGTATAATGATGGTATTGATGATTACCGTGTTGACAATAGTAGTGGGTGGTGGTGGTATTGGTGGTGTTGGTGATGAAGAGGATAAGGATAATGATTTTGGCGGTAATGGTGGCAATGATGATGGCAATGATGACCTGCACCATTTTCATAGATGTCATTGATAACCTTTGAACATGCTTCTGAGTTCTCTATTCTTCCCTTCAGGGGCTGATGCACATTGGTTAGAATGACAATTTGCCCAAGGCATTGTCCAGTTATTCAGGAGGCCCCAAATAATGGAGTATCATCTCCCACTTGGCAAACGAGGCTGTTAGCCATTCCTGCCCAGGACTGTTGCTGCCCAGCCACCCACAGGCAGAAGAAACACAGCTTGCAGAGGGTTTTGACATCCAACAGAGAATTCTCTCTTGTCTTTCAACAGAAAGTTTATTTTCTATGTGGGAGAGTGTGATGGATATTTCTTATTTCTCTGTTTTCTGTACTAGGCAGTAAACAACACATCCCATTTCATTCTTTACACTGTTTTATCAATAACAAGATTGCCTCTGTCTGCCTTTCTTGTAAGTACCTGGATTCAGGATCCTGTTTATAGCTTCTCTAATCAGAGGGTTCCTTTTAGTCTGAAGAAGAGGAGCAGAGGCTTGAGAGGAAGGGGTCTCAAGAGTTTGAATGTTGGCTTCCTCACAAATCTGCAGTGTGACCTTGGGAAAAATTTTAAAGTCCTCTAGTTCTATAATACTGATCTCATGCTTTTTGTCCCCTTTTCTCCATCCTCACCCTTTCCTCTCTCTAGTCCAGTCTTTCTCACATTTGGTAACAGTGATTTTAAGCCACCCAAGAGGTTTGCAGTGAGCTCCCTTGGATCCCGGTATTCTCATTGGCTGGCTGAGAACAGCTCTGGGATGAAGGAAATTTCTGATTCCACGTGCTGTGGATGAGTCCTAGCTGTGGAGATGCTGCTCTGCTATGGAGAGAGAACTGGAACTTTCAAGGAGCTCTGGGTATAGCAGCAAGATACAGAGGATACTGTGTTGAAGACTTTGTGGAGTTGTCCATAGAGAGCATGTCTTAAAAATAGCCCACAGGTCCCTCTGGCAGCTTGGCCCTCTCCTCCTCATTCTGATTCTGCAGCACTGTAATCAAACATGAGTGAAAGCAGGTCTACCTAACCTTGAGATAAAAGCTTTCCTAAAAACGAAAAGATAGTATTAAAACCTGAGTGCTCTCCAGAAAATGGAAATAGAAGATGAAGGAATAATAACAGTAATGAAAATAAAAACAACAACTAAGTGGTTGAACATTTACTCTGCACACAGTACCTCACTAAACTCTTTATATGCATTATCTCATTTAATCCTTACAAGAATCTCATGGGGTTTCTGCTGGTATTTCCCTAAATTTGCAGATAAGAAAACTGAGTCATCAAGAGGGCAAGATACTCCCCCAGGATGCACAAATTATCAGGCTTTGCATTTGGCCCCTCCACCTCATGCATCTTCTCGAAGCATATGCTAATGTTGCATATGTGTTTCTCAGCTCCTGATGAGAATGCTGCTGATATAAAGGTGGCAGGGACGATAAGATGCAGGTGGGCACCAGGAGTCCTAGGTGGAAGATGGAGGGTTTCTCCACCTAAGCACTCTTGCAGGTTGGGCTGGATAGCTCTTTGTTACGGAAGGTGTCCGTATGCGTTGTAAGATGTTTTGCAGTGTCCCTGGCCTCTACAGACCATATGTAGTAGCACCCCCACCTCCAGTGTGACACCCAAAAATGTCCCCAGATGTGTCCCTTGAGATGCAGGTTTACCCCAGTTATTCTGTCTCTCCAGGCCTTGGTGTTAAGCTCAGGATTGAGCTTAACATTCTTCAGTTACTGGGCCTTCCTTCACAGTCTGTGTTCTTGTCAATCCGACCCACTCTTTGTCCCTGCTTGATCAACAGTAAAATGAAGATAACACTTCCTAGAACTAATGTGAATTTTAGAGCATGGCCTTCCTTACAGATGACAGTGTCAGGCAGTACTTAACTAAAAACCTAGAACATGATGATGCTCGACAAATGCTAGTTAACGTTACTTTGCCCACCTCACCTACTGTGCTAGAGAAAACAAAATTGAGCTCCCTCTTTCTGCCTTCCATGAAAGAATCTAATAACCTACACACTGTATGTGCACCACCCCCAAGAATCGATGAAATCTTTAAAACAGTCAGTTCCCAAATTTGACTATTTTGTTTGTATACGTTAAGGAGACATTTGGGAACATCTGGATAAAGAACGACTTTCCTTTAGTTTTTATCCATATGGTTGTGCCTCTCAGAGACAACCTAACAGTGGTTTTAGTTGATTATGAAAGTATAAATGGGCCATGTATGGACTCACGTCTTTTGTTTAAAACAGTCCAGTCCGGTCCAGTCTCCATCTATCAAGTCTTTTGTTTAAAACAAGACCATGCTGTCTTGGATTTACATAACAATGCCTCAGATTTTGATGTGGAATAGAACTCATTTCACATCCCTGCCACAGACATTTCATTTTGACTGAAAATAGCGAATTTTCTGTATGTGTGTATCTGTGTGATTATGTGTGTGTATATACCTATATGTGTGAGAGCATTTATATATATATGTGAATGTGTATGTATGTATGTACACATACATAAGTACATATGTACATATATAAAATTTCATGCATTGCTGAAAAAAATTATGTGACTGACATAAAGCCATCTGTATCAGAGGAATAAGTGAAAAAGAAAGTTTAACATATTGGCCAATCTGCATAGAACACACATACCCAAATGCAGCCCATCTTGGAAGGAAAAAAAAAAGGTGCTTTCCTGCCTCTAATGGCTTGATAATAGCCATTATCGGCAACAATGCAAATGAAAAGAAAATGAAAGGAGGCATTTTTATGCACTGCCCATTAAGAGCAGCATGCATATAAACTTGTGAACTTGGAAAATAAATACGCAGACTGGTTGCTAAACAAAAGCTTGATTTCATTTCCAGTGCTATCGATGGATAGTTTGTCATTAAAAAGATAGAGCTGTTTAAGCTGTCCCAAGGGAAAGACTTAAAGTGGGATAAAAAAGAATCCAGTGGAGTATGCAGACCTGAGCCAATTTTAAATAATTGCCATTCCACCGTGAATCCAAAGAGACTGTGTTGAGACATGGCCCATCAGCTGCAGGGAGCAGGGCATTCCTTTGGAATGGGGCCACAAGCCCAAGTTGCCACACTATGGAGCCCCATGGGGACAACCCTTAGGTGTGACGATGGAGGAGTCCCTGCCTTCACAATGTGATAACACGGTGCTTAGAGACCTGTCTGTTTGCCATGTGGCCTCATATATCTTTAGAATGTTGTCTGTTAATTCTGGAATGGAATTCAAGAGGTCATTGGGTCTAGCTGTTTGCCTTAAACAAATCTAAATCAATTTACCTCCGTAAGTTACTTTTATATCACTCCATAAAAGGGTACTAACTTTATTTCTGAGTGCATTAACTCATTAAGTGACTTGCACACATATAGTATGTAATAGTGGTGGGCACATAATACATGCTCAATATATGACCATTTCTGGTGTTCCTGTATTTACTATTTTTTTTTTGAAAGGCAGCTGATATAAAGGAAACTTTATTGAGCTCAGAATTAGACAGAATTGCATCTAAATTCTTGTTGCATGGTCTTGGCTGAGGGTTTGGCATCCATGGGCCTTGGAGTTCTCATTTATATAAAAAGGGATGATGATTCTTTGTGTGTTTCATGACTGTTGTGATAATAAAGTGAGGAAATACTTGCAAAAGGAGGGGGGCATAGTAAATTCTCAGCGAAAGTCAGCTATTATTAACACTGCTGGTAATATCATTTACATCTAAAAAGATGACAGCCATTTCGGTTATTGAAACAGCAGACATCTCTGGGATGGAAAATAAATGGTACTTTTTCTATTACTTTTGCCTTGTAGTGATGTCATTGAGTATTGAGTAATTTTCCTCTTGACCTAGAGCTGACAGAGTTTTTTAGGAGAATTAGAGAGGAAAGAAGATGAAGAGGAAGAGGTTGGAGATTAAAAACCCAAAGTATGGACTCTGGGTGAGAAGGAGAGTCCGAGTAGTATCCACGGTCCCCTGGAAGGATGAGAAGGAAGGTCCAGGAGGGCTCATTCAAAGCCTCACTTTCACACTGAACATGAAGTGTGCCAGGGCTGGGCGTGAAACAGCAAAGACTGGCCCGGCACCTGGTTAGGGGGCTCAAGGTCTAGGACGGGACAAAGGGCTGTAGGTGGGCCTTAGCATACACATGGCAGGTACTAGGGTGGGGCAGAAACGCAGAGATGATGGCAATTAACCCAGACCTGAAGCAACAAGGAGGACTTCCTGGAGGAAAATACAACTTGGCAGCTCCTAAAGGGTTTATAGGATTTAGGAAAAGATGGCAGTTGATCTGCCATTTATGAGTTAGTTATCTTGCTTAAACTTTCTGAACTTAGGTCTCTTTTTCTATAAAATATGGATAAAAGAATGTGGACTATGGTGATTATGTGCATATTGTAATGTAATATACATTATACATCATCATATGTAGATTATGATTGGTGCTTCATCAGCATTTCTTACTCATTCACTTTTTTCTAGTCAGTTCCCGCCTTTCTCGCCAACCTGAGGGGCTTTGGGCCAGTTACTCACCAGCTGTGGTCTTTACTTTGCAAGTCTGTAAAATCCCATTCTCATGCTCTACAATTTGATGAACAGAGCAAGGCTTCTCTCTGGTGGACATCTCTCTCTCTCTCTCTCTCTGTCCCCCTCTCCTCTCTCTTACTTCCCCTCCCTCTTTTGCTAGCTCTTGCTCTTTCCCACCACTCCCTCCCCTGATACCCAGTCCCTCCTTAAAAGGCCTCAAGTCCTGCTGAGTATAAGACGGCATATTTAATGCTGGGCACACACCCATTGGGGACCACTTCCCAGACCTCAGCTTCTCCCTTCATAATTGAAGTGCAGGCTTTGAAATGTTCAGTGTGGCTTTCTCTGAAGTTGCAGCTGACCAGCTTCTCCCGCTGCCTCCCAAACCTTTAATTTGTCAGTAAAACTGTTCAGTTTTCTTATGACCACTCGGAGTTTTTCAAACTCCTGTGGCTGCAGCAGTGGAGCCCGGCAAGCGATGTCTATTTTTACAAGAACTCCCTGCACAACACTCTGGCCATCTCTAGGAGCAGCTTCAAAGGGAAATAGATGAGTGACTTCCTTCAAGGGCACCTGGATACCCAGAGAATTTTAGTTTCACTTTTTATTTCCTAAGGATGTATGTGGCTTTCTCCTAAACAGCCACAGCTTCAGCACGATTCCAAGAAAGGCATTTTTCTCTCAGCCAATGTTAAATCCCAACTTTGGCCTTGATTAGCTATGTAACTGGGATAACTTCCCTGAATTCTTTCCAAGCCTCAGTTTCTTCATCTACATAATGGGGATTAAAATGTGACTTAACAGGGCTGATGGGAGAGTGAAAATTGCTGGCACACTATGTTTGAATCACTAACCCAGCTCTGGGACAGATGTTGGCACTTCCTTGCCTTCATGGGGAATACAGTCTAGGGAGAGTATCTGGAGATGTGGGTGGAATTTTGGTGCCCAAATCCCCGCTTCTGTTCTGGATTTGTAGACCTAAGGACCTACACATACACTAGCAATAATTATGGAGAAAGCATAGGAGCAACTATATTCTAGTTCATGCGTTCCTCTCTATCTCCCAGTTGAGAACTCCTTAGGAAATAGTATTGAAGTCATGGGTATCTTCTTCATCTCCTTTTTAGATCTGTAATGGTTGGGCCCTCAGGGTCCTCTGGCCACCTGGGCTGCATGGATGAGGTGGGCTGGTGTGGCCCCTCACTCTGGAGCATGCAGCAGTAAACAGATGCTCACTAGTTTGCAGCACAGTGTGACCCTGTCCACCAGGGAATCATGGCCCATTGAACGTCCCGCAACTCCACTGCTTCTCTCTTGAGAAGTAGTTGTATGTGATGTGGTGAGGGGAGGGACACAGAGGGTTAAACATGTTGATCTGTTTGTTTTTCCTATCACTTACCTGCAGTGCTAAAATATGAGGCTAAGGGCACATGTGTAACACCCCCTCCCCAGCCAAGCAGGGGAGACATATGTAGACTGGAACAGATAAGTATGAGTGCAACTTGCTATGTTTTGTAATCAAGGGTTAGAAAAGGGTTGCATTTTTATCAACTCCATCACAGATACTATAAAGGAGATGAAGGATGAGGAAAAGAAATAGAGAGGCAGCTCGAGGATCAACCACCTCTTAGGGAGATGGCTCTGTGTTCTGCAAGTTCATTTCCCTGCTCATGTGTAGGAATCTGTTTTCAGACAGCAGAACTTCAGGGCCTTTTTCCATGGTCATTTTTCAAAAATTCAATTTGACTAAGCTTCCCTGAGCACCTACTGTATACAAAGCTGTGGTAGGTAGAAGAGGAAAGATAAAAATGCAAAGCTCCCTTAACAGCCTGATGGCAGCGTGTTACAAGAGGGTAGAGAAAGAACTTTGGAGTAAGACATCTGGGAGAGAGTTTATCTCATCTCTGGTACTTGCAAGCTGAATGTTCTTAGACAAGTCACTGCCCCTGCCAAGCCTCAGCATCCTCATCTGCAAAATGGGGCCGATGAAACCTGCTTCTCAGGGGTGAGAAGCATCTGGCACACAGAAGTTGCTGAGTCAATGCTAGTTTCCTCTTCCTACAGTACCCATGGGATAACTTGGGTACTGGACACCATCCTGAGAGAAATGGGAAATGGGAAATGGAAGGATAATAAATGCCAACATCTGTCTGCTGGACCTTTTATCTGTATTTGGAGACGGGGTGTTTATTGAGACGAGGGAGGCTTACAGTGACACATTATTAACAGTTTGTGATGCGTCATGGATATCTTCCCCCCAGACACAGGGTGAAGCCTGCATTCTCTCTTGGGGAAAACAACACCATCAAACCAGAGCAGATACCTCCAAGGGAGAGAAAGGACAAAAAACTTCAGATGCGTATTATAGTCCATTTTGTTTTACTTTGGATTACTCGAGGGTTTCTCCCGCCTCCTACCTCACCAACTTTATGAATCTTTTGCCTTGAATTCAGACACTTCTGTTTGGAAGTTCTCACTGGCATAGATACTACATTGACAGGATGTGCAAAATACCTCATTTTGGGGTGTTTTATGATAAATTTAGAGACATCTTACATCACTATCTACTGTCTTCCCCATGTAACCTGATAAGATATTTGTCTTGAGTAAAGATTGGTTATTTCTGCAGGCTGTAGTGATCCCAGGAGATAAAAACACAGAGTTATATGCTGCAGAATCAAAACCTTTTAAAGTGAACTAACAGATTGAAGAGATTATTGATTCCCACTGTCTCTGTTTTACAGATGGGAAAAGGGTGAAGTCTGTGGTCAAGGCCACAAGGAAATGAGTTTGGAGAAGAGCACCAGGGTCTGACACCATGCAGTCATGTTTCTTAGGGGATGACCATCATTCTGATTTTATGAACATGCAAAGTGTGTGTGATCTTGAGGGCGTTGTAAGCAAGAACACATTGCTCTTCCACTCAACGCTAGCTCTCCTCCACCAGCTCTCTGACTCTTGGAAGATCAGTGGCAGGTGTGATGCCTTTCATTCATTCGCATGGAGACAGGGGAATGTAGTAGAAATAACACCACACTTGGAGCCCTGCTAGTTGTATTCTTGCTGTCATCTTGGGGGACATACTTACCTCTCTTTGAGCTTTGGTTTCTTCACAGGTGAAACTCTTAGTGACAGTAGTTTCCTCCAATCTAAGAGTTCATTTCACCTTTGTGACTTTATTCAACCAATATGTATAGGGTGCCCACAAAACACCTCATAATACCCATGTGCTGTGACACACACATATGCATCAGGATAACACATCACCCCTCCAGCTCAGGGCTTTGAATATTAATGCTGGGTCTCCTCTGACCAGATTCTAGGACCCTGGTATTGTGTTTTCCAATGAGCTGAGATTCTGTGAACATGGTAAAGAAGAGCTTTTCACCCTTTGAGATAGCCCTCCTAAAGGGTAGTGTGCCCAGTGCACTTTGAAATGTTAAATGTCACCAGCAGGCCTTGGCTTGCTTTGTAGCAGGTATTAATAGAAATGGGTTTATTGGGGAGAACTGCTTGGTTGTGTTTTTGCAGCTATGAGAATCAAGGCATTCAGGCTGCTACCTCCACTAACTTCCCTTCTTTCCACTCTCAAACATGTACTGATACCTACTCTACGGGAGGCTTTGGTCTAGCCATTAAAGAGCTACCACGGTGAACTGACCTCTCTACTCATGAAACTCATGATCCACACAGGGAAGGACAGGATTTCTCCTAGGGAGGACTGGGGAGGAAGGGACGTGGAAAGCATCAATGGTATCTAACATGTCGATATCCTGAACAGCGTGTTAGAAGGGGTATCCCCCATTTTTAAAGACAACAGTCTAACACATCGAATGTTTACCTATGACAGGGTGAATGTCCTCCGAGAAGGATGTGTGTTGACTAGTGACAACAATGATGTGCATAAGGAGTTTGGTTAAAAGATCCTTTGGTGGTTTGATGACAGTCATTCTGAAGAGAAAATGGTCCGACATCTCTTTTGGGGGGAACTTACATCAGTGTGAGGGGGCCATTTAAAGTCTTGTCTCATCTTGCTCCAAGGTCAGGCTTGGGAGACTCTTCTTTGTCTGGTAAAGGTGTCCTCATCCTTTCTGCTTCCTTCTTACAGATTCAGAGAACCAGCTGTCCTCAGTCTCCTCTGCTCTGAGGCTGCCACCTCCCCCATTTTCCCATTGTCTCATGGCTAAATCCACCACCACCTCCTCCTTATCTTCCTTGTTCCCTTGGTTAAATCCGTGGACTCATTTTTGTTTATCTATTTGTTATTAAAGTTGAAAATCTAGAGGAAGAAGAAACTTAACTATGACGAATTGATCTCAATTTCTTTTCAAATATGACTTTAAAACAGGCTCATTGCTAAGTCTTTTTATAAATTATCTTACTTACTATTCCTAATGGCTTTATAAGTAAACATTATTTTATTCCTAACTTATAAAGATACTGAGGTACCCAAAGATTAAACAGCTTGCCTGATATTACACAGCTATCAAGAAGTCGAACTTTTATAGACTTTATTACTAATGTTCATGAGGAAATGGAGATGAATTAGCCAAACAGCAAAAGCTGGGACTTAGGAAAGTTACAGAATTCTTAAAAGATCCTCACTGAACTTTTGGGGGGTCATTGCCTTTGGTATAAAGCTTTTCCACTTTATTATCTTTATGTCCCATCCTTTACTGAAGGAAGGTCAAATTATGTCATTCTTTGGCAAAAGCTATGCTGCTATAATTGTTTAAAAATGCATGATACAGTTAACTTCTCAAAATAGTTCAGAGTTTTGAAAATGAATCATGTTTCAAACAGCCATCCACAGCAGGCCAGTTTGCCTGGCAGTAAGCGGTTCCCTAGATGCAGAGTTTACCAAGTGATTTCACTCCGTCCCGTCGTTTGTTCCTGACAGCATCCAAGAGTCTTGAAGGGCCTGAACATTCTTGAGGAACTCATAATGCTAACCATCACAGTTGCCATTTATCAAGCCCCTTTAGGCACCAGGCACTCCGTTACGGTTGTATACCCACTACCATACTTGACTCTCTGGCAACTCTGTGAGGTAGGGATGACTAACTCAGGCTTCCTTAACGAGGATAATAAGGCTCTGGAAGGTTCAGTCATGTTTCTTCAGTGGCAAAGTAGTAACGAGCAGGGCTGGAATAAGAACAGAAGTGGCCCTGCCTTTGAAAACCACACTGAGGGAAGCAGCAAAGCCCATTTTCCATTTAGTGGCTAGTCTCCTTGATGAAGCAGGCAGATATCACAAGAGCAAGAAGACAAAGCAGCTTTGATGACCTCCTCACTATAATTCAGACAAGATTTTATCATATACCAAGGCCTTAAGGGGATGTTTTGTTTCTAACACCCTAGTGAGGTTAGTACAACCTTAGCCAATTGGAAATATTTTCCATCATCATACAATGAAAGATTGAGATACCAACCAATGCACGTATGAACTCAGTCCACACCAGGCACTAACTGGACCGCATACCTTGGGGCAGTTTCAAAGAAGACCAACAGGAGCACAGCCACGTCAGACACATAGCAGTAGCGTAGCTCTCAGAAAATCGCATCACTGGATGCAAAGAGCGACTGACTGTTTCTGGAAATAGTCGCTAGTTCTCTCTGTGACGTAGGCAGGACACTTTTTTCTTCTTTGTGCCTCCCTTTGTTCTTCTGTAGAATTAACTGATTTAAGGAGGTCCATAGAACATGTAGATTTTTAGGAGAATCCTTATTCTATGTCTATAATCTAACATAAGATTTATTCTCCCCACAATTTTAAAGTATAAAACGAGTTATAAAATGGTGTGTGTGTGTATGTGTGTAGTTAAATCAAGGATATGAAGAAAGAATGTTAGAGGGTTTCTCAAAACTTGGACTGTTCATAATAGTCATGCACTGAGGGCTAAACACATGGTAATGTGTTGAGTATTTTGTATATATATTATTTCTAATTAAAATATGGTAGAATAATATCTCCACCTTGTAGATGAGCAAACTGAGGTTTAGGGAGGCTGAATACCTTGCTCAAACTCCTCTCATAAGCCCACATTGGCCTGATGCCAAAGTGTTTCCTTTCTCACTGGCACACTGACCAGAGATGCCTGTCCTACCCACCCTGCAGAGCCCATGTCTGGCGCTAGCCCACATGGCATGGCACCATCCTTGGGTGACGTGATCCAACATCAGGCACGTGTTCCATCCAACTGAAAGCCAGACACAGCCTGGGTCTGAAAGCCAAACCAACTTGCAGCCAATAGGATGCTGAGAGACTTGATTAAATGAAGGTGCTCTGCTTTGTGAGTCACTTTAGATAGTGAAGACCTGGAGGACATGCAATCTTTTCAGAAGATGGGTTGATCAGTCCACCCAAGTCAAGGACCTAAGCCCTGGCTCTTTCTGTTTCCTGTTACTTTACTAAACTCCCAGCTGACCCACATTACCTTCTGAAGATTCTGATTAAATGGCAACTTCTTTTGACCCCAGGTATTTTCAGGCTCTAGGCAGCCAGCCTCTGGGTCACTTCTGAGTAGATAGCCTTCCATTCCAGTGAGAGACATCATTAAGGAAATGTTCCCACTCTCCAAGCCAGGGGGAAGGACATGCTGGCATCTGTTGGCTTCTTATCTATGTGAAGATATCTGTCTGCACATCTCAGACCTACTTAATAAAGCCAGTAGCCTCCCCATTTTATGGACAAGCAAAATGAGGCTTAGAGGAGGCAATGCTTTCCTCATGGTTCCAGGCTGAATCTGAGATTCTGAACCTACCCTGCCTGCCCTCAAAGTCAGTCTTCTCTTCCCAACACTGTTCTTCCTTTGCTGTTTCCTTGAAGCACTCAGGGTCTTTTTGGGGTCTCAAGCCAGTACAGAATGGCTCTTCCCTTGCAAGCTGAGCATAAACTCTGAAGAGCTCATTTTCCGCTCTGGGAGGAGTCCTCTCCTGGATCTCAGATGCAGAGTTCAGTTGAAAAGCTGGTCCACGTGCAACGGAGGCAATAATGCTGCCAGGGAGTGGTGGGGAGTTCACTGGTCAGACGCCAGCTGGCTCAGGGGACCGGCTCTATTTCCTTTTCTGGAGCAAACAGCCTTATGTCTGGCCATGCTTGTCTGCCTTGGTGCCCAATTCCACAGCCATTTCAAGTCTTTCCTCTCCCCAAAATGAGCATTTACTCTCCCTTGGATCACTCCTTTGATATTTCTAACCACGTAGCTCCAGCTTAGAAAACAAATCAGGAGTGACATTCTGTTGCTGTATTTTCAGCTGTAGCTCATCATTTGGTGTAAAGCTTGTCATTGTCTAAGAAACATATCCCTGTGCAGGGAACCCATTGGACACCAGA
The DNA here is from genome assembly GCF_048773025.1 of Camelus bactrianus. NCBI lineage: Eukaryota > Metazoa > Chordata > Mammalia > Artiodactyla > Camelidae > Camelus > Camelus bactrianus. The sequence continues at coordinate 63,900,010 of NC_133547.1, read as the reverse complement.
ATAAAATTGACTAAATAAAAGCAGTTTCACTGAACAATTTGCAAATATCACCGCTTCCTGCCAAGCCTTTTTGGCAAAACTGTCTTCAGTGACTCGAGAGCTTTTCCAGCCAGAAGGAGATTTGGGTTACCTTATGCTTCCCTCTCTCATTTTTCTGGTATAAATATTTTCATTAAAGCCACATAAGTCTCAGACAATAGAAATGTCATTCAGGGAAACATTTGCATTTATTTTTCAGGAAACGTTATTCAGTTTTTCCTTTTCACAAGGAGGGGAGGGACCTTATTTTAGAGCCCAGAGTAATATTTGCTAGAGACAGTTCTGCACTGCATGTTGAAGAGGAGTGTGTGTTGGAGATGGGTGGAGGGCAACAGGGAAGAAGGCATTACTGGAGCCATGTTTCCAAGAAAAAAAAATGTATGAAGTTCTCTGTTTCTCACAGAGATTAAGATTGTGGAAAGGATCTCTTTGAGACAGGAGAGAAATACGGCATGAGGGATAATTATGAAGACCCTGACATACACATCAATGGCCATGGATTCTAGTCCAAATCTAACCAACAACTGGTTGCATGATCTTATAAATTAAATATGTATATGTGTGTAAAGCATTATTAAGTTAAAAATTGAGTGGAAATTTTTTTTTAAAAAAGGAAAAGGAAAAACAGACCCAAAAAATCACAGCCTACACAGAGCTTAGACATGTCACTTACTTCTCTAAGTCTTGGCGTTTTCAATCTATAACATTGGGTAAAAAAGAAGCAACAACTTTAATTGATACTTTTGTGATCATGCGCCAGACTCCGCATGAAATGTAAGACAATATGTCATTAGCTCAATTTTCCACTTGACAAAATCAAAGCTCTTCCAGCTAACCATTCTTTTGAGACATATTTTAGTGGCACTTAGCAAGGGAAGACATCATTGTGAATAGAATGATCTGTTCCCCTTCCTCTGTGCAGCTTATAGTCTACTGACTAAGGTCACACAGCTAAAACGTAAGCATCTGGACTAGATAGGCAGGCCCTTTGGGCTGAAGACTGGGCTCTTCATAGCGTCCTGCTGCGCCCAGGACAGTCCCAGTTGACAGCTGATCTTCAAGCATAATTATTAATGGTCAGTGTGCTAGTTTGGATGATAAATTATAAGCTTGCACTAGCAATAATGCCCAGAGTTCCTCCTAAGACGTAGAGCTGGACAATTTCCTAGGACATCAGGGTTAAACTAGGGCAGGACATCTGCTAAAGTTTTAGCCCAGCAGAGCTTTAAAAAAATTTTCTGGAGTAAACAATGTGCTGATCCAAAGAGTTGGAATGGAAGGTAGGAGTCATTACTCAAAGACATGGAAGGTTAGAGCTTTTAAGGACTCATGAGAAGATCTAAGTCAGCTCCATTGACAGGCGGGAAGTGAGGCCCAGAAAGAGGAGCTGGCTCAAAGAAGGCTTCAGCTCAACATGGATAAACCAACAGATCCAGGACAATAACCAAGTTTTCTGGACTCCAGTCAGTCTCCTCTCAATCTTCCTGCTGTTTCTGTTTGAGTATGGTCCTCAAGCAGATGTGATTGCACGGTAAAGGGAGGCAAAGAGAAGCCAGGCTAATAAAGGGCAGGGATCTTTCAAAAGGGAGCTGTCGATACTTTGAAGGTGTTTGCAAGGAGAAAAAGAACCAAATCTCCTGTTTTCTTTCACTCTTTTAAGTTACTTTTAGATTCTTATTCTTTTCCTTTTTCAAAAGCACAGTAAGACTTTTTTTTGATAGAGTAATATATACAAATATGTAATTATACAAATATATAGTACATATCAAAACCCTAATTCCACCACTAACAGATAAACCTGATTAAACTCCTGGGACATAGCCTTCCAGGTGTTATCTAATGCCTACCTATGTTTTCTTTGTTACTAAGGTAAGATCACACTGTTCATATTATCAGGTCGTCTGTTTTGTTTGTTTGTTTTTTCATTTGTTTTAACCCACTTAACATATGTCTAATCTTACTGGTAAAATTCTGAGTCCTCCAGAGGTGATTTGAGGAGGACAAAAACAGCTTTCTTCTCACCCCTGTCCCCGGAAAATCCCTTACCAATCTCCCACCGATGCCAGGAGTTCCATTAGAGAGCCACTGCAGGCTTGTCGCTGCGTGGATTAGCATGCAGATGCCCGGGAGAGAGGCAAGACTTGAAGCCTTTATCAGTAATGGAAATCACAGCCCCAGCAAGCTGATTGGATCCTACTCAGCTGGCAGCCACAGAGGAGGTTTCTGGCAGGATGGAGAAAGAATTGGGGAATGGGGCTGCAGTGTGTGTGTGTGTCTCTAGGGGGAAGGTAAGGAGGGAGGGAGCTCTAGACACTGCTCCTCAGGAGGCTGAACACGGACAGGTGAATGAGCTACGAGAGAGACTGAGCTCAGATACCCCGAGAGGTGCAACCAGATAGCACAGAAATGGGACAGAAAACAGAAGACATGCCCTGCCCAAAATTCTATCTTGCGGGCTGAATACATCCTCAGTGTTAAAAACAGAATGATAAGATGGCTGCTCATATATTCCTTCCTTCCTCCCCTCCCCCCTCCCTCTCCCTTCCTTCTTTCCTCCTCCTTCTTCCTTCCTTCTATCTTTCCTCTCTTCTTTCTTTCTTTCTCCCTTTCAAAATACACTTCCCTTGCCAGTATTTATTGCAGGCCTGCCACGTGCCAGGAGCCTCCATGCATGCTGGTTTGCGATGATGCGCAGACAGACGCAGTCCTGTCCCCATGAAGTCGACAGCCTGGTGGCAGACTCAGACTTTTAATACAGAGATAATTGCATAATTAAATCGTGTTATAAGTGCTAAGTGTAAAGGGGGAAAATAATAGTGTTCCATAAGAGAGAATAACAGAGCAGGGATGGCTCATTGACACTGTGATATTTAAAGGCAATCTGAAAGATGAGTAGGAATCAGGTAAAGAGACAAAGAGAGGGCTCTCCAGTGCCGGAGAGCAGCATGAACCAAGGCCTGGAGGCTGGAAGGAGCAGAGCCATATGGGAAACGAGACAGTCTGGTCACTGTGGCTGGAGTCTCTCCAGCAGTGAGAGGGGTAGCCAGAGCGGAAGTCCTGTAGGATCTATTAGGGACTTTAGATGTTTGACGAATTTACTGCAGAAGAATGATATTGTCCTATTTATTTATTTTTCAAATTATTCCGGCTGCACTGTGGAGAATGTTGATTCAATAATTTTAAAATTTGTTCTTTCTTTTCTTTCTTTCTTTTTTTTTTTTACCACTCTGTAAGCAAGATAAGAAAATACACACCCATTAAAAAATGTAAAAAATGGGAGTGTTGTCTCTGAGGCTAGAGTGGTCTGTATTACATGGAAATTTTCTGAGGTGCAAAAAGGTAGGTCCATCTAGAACTAAGCCAACGCTGTGCTTCTGACTACTAATGGCTCGTATATTGGGATTATTTATTATTGGCCAGGCCTTTCATTAAGAAATGCGTATAGGTATATCACTTTTTTTTCTACTTAAAAAATTAAATCCTTATAACAACTTTATTCAGGAAATAAAATCTTTCCCACTTGACAAACTAGGGTCATAAGGACTCATTCAATCTTCTCAATAAACTGGAATTGGTTCCCTTTGTGTGGAATCTGTGCTGGTGCTAACTCTGCCTTAGGGTGCTGCCCTGAGGGGTCTGCTGGCCCAAGAAGTCTCCCCTGTCGTCTAAAATGGCTTAAATCTGGGCCCAAATAGCTTGAGCTACAGGTCAAATTGTGGACCTTGAAAGACAGCTTTTCTCTTGTAGTTAGAAAAATTACTTCAGTGTGGGAGGAGAAATTTCTGGGTGTCTAGAAAATCTTATCAGGATGAGGAAGGAAAAGAAAACCTTATCAGCTGCCTCTGTCTGCTGCTGCTTGGGCTCTGGTGACAACTGATGCCTTAAAAAAGGATAACGTCTGTTGGTGATTCTCGCTGACAGCGTCGAGACTGGCAGAGCTGGGACCTCAACCCTTGAGCTGCAGGGCCCTCTGTGAAGCATCTGGTCCAGCCCTTTGCCTTCAGGCTGGGGCAAACCTAATCAATCAAGCTGTCCATCAACAGTTAGGCATCTGTTAAGGCATTCAGGATCCAGTTGTGAGGTAACATTTAGGTTCTAGAAACAATTGGACAATACCATAGCATGTATTAGGTTGCAAAGCAAACATTTTTTTTCCAGGCTCAAGAAAACAAACAAACAAACAAAACCCCAACAATTTATAATTATAATTTTTACAATAACAGGAAAAACTGTGGACTGACAACAGTGAATTAAAAAGCAACATAAGAACTTTCAAAAAGACAATTTTTCAGAGATAATTTTTTCATGGCTCCCACAAGATCTCTCTGTATTTGTTGGGTGCGCTCATGCTGATTTGCAGATAAGTTCATTGCATCTCAAGCTAGTCATTTCTTGTCACTTCTATAAACATTTCTTCTTTTTGTATAGATTGGGTCTGGTAGACACATTAAACATCAGTTCTTTGGGTGTTTACTTTTACAGATAACGTTTTTATACATTCAATTATAGTGCAATACCTACTCACTAAAGAAAATTAAGAAACTATAGATAAACAGAAACAAACATCTCAAAACCCCATGTGCCAAATACAACAGATTTTGCTGTTATGAGAAATTGCAACTTCTTCATCTTCTTTTTAATCTTTTTTTTTTGGCATCAATAAAATACTTGTCTATAAGTTGAAATTTAGAAGAGTTTAAGAACACAATATCATTTTAATTACTTCATATTGTTTCATTAAGTGGATGAACTAAGGGCTATTTAACCACTCCCTTCTTGCAGAAAATTTAAGCAGTTTCTAAGTTTACATATTTGTAAATAATTCTATGGTGATTATTTTTCTCTGAAAATATGTTATACATATTAGTACTTTCCAAGAGAAGATTACCAGAAACAGAGTTACTATGAGGAAAAGAAAGAACATACTTAAATGATGGAAAGAGATTTTCAAAGTAATTTGCAAGTGGATTTTACTGATTTATGACCAACAATCTGGTTAAAGAGTGACTCTTGCAAGACTTTGTAATAAGCACAGGATATTATCATTTAAAAATACTTTTTATTTGAAAAAGGTAAAAATGATTCATATTTCATTGACTACTTTTGAAAATTAGTTGTTGCGTTTTGCTCTCCGTGTGCCTGTGACCTCGTGTTTTTAACTATGTATTATCTCTTCCTTTCCCTTGCACATCCGTGTGTTAGAGTCCTGTTGTTCTCTATGTCAGCTTAAGATCTTTGTGTGCTAAAAAATATCAACTCTTTGACTACTGTAACTACTGAAAAGGTTTCTTAGCCTGAATCTTGCTTTTATTTTTAATATATTTTTTACAGCTGTTTTAGATTTACAGAAAAATTGCAAAGATTGTACAGAGTTCCCATATATCCTTACAAGGGTTCTGAACCCAGTTCCAGCTTGTGGGGGTGTTTCCCAGCAATTACCTGACACCAGCTGGGTGTCCTGTAATTCAGCTCAATTGGCTGTGACCATTCCTCAGACTCCCCTTGATTCTGATGATCTTGAGAGTACTGGGAAGTCCTTTCAGATGTTTTCTAAAATGTTGCTTAACTGGGACTTGCCTAACTTTCTCTCCTGATCTGACTGGAGTTACGGGTTTGGGGGAGGAAGAACACAGGTAAAGTGCAGTTCTCCTCGTATTATATCAAGGATTCATGCAGTCAACATGACCCAGGTTACCACTCTTGGTGCTGATCTCTGTCACCTGGTTGAGGTCGTGTCTGTCAGGTTTCTCCCCTGTAAAGTGACCCCCCACCCCTTTCCATATTATATTCTTTGGGAGGACATCACTATTCACCCCACATGGAGGGCTGGGGGGTTATACTTTAGCTCCCCTCCCTGAGAGTGAAATATCTACGTGAATTATTTGGAATTTTTATGTAGGAGAGACATATCTTTTCTGTCCCATCTATTTGTTTATTCTGTCATTTAAGTCAGTATGGACTCATGGATATTTGTTCTATACTTTGGGTTATAATCTAATACTACTTTACTTGTTTTGTTGTTGAGTTTGCTCCAGCTTTGGCCATTGGAAGCTCTTTGCTTTGGCTCCTGTCTCTTTTTGACCTATTTCCATCACTGTGGGTTTTCTTGCTTTTTTACTTTGGCTATCTATCCCTGTATCTGCCCACACACACATAACAACATAACAAACAACCCCAAATATATTAGATTATAAACAGTGCTTTTCTTTTTCTCATGGTAATTTTCTCTGCCTGTTGTAATGTGTGTGGAAATTTTGTGTATGTGTGTGTGGGTGTCTTAAATTGTCATCTTACCAATGTTGATGGTTTAGGCAAGAGAATTCACATACGAAAGCTTGAAACAAATAAGACATCAACTTATTTGATGGGGCAGAAACCCTTTCCTTGGAATCAGACAGACCAGGGTTTCAAAATCACTATGAGAGATTATTATATTAATGTCCTCAGTAAATCATGTTTCCCAAACTCCATGCCTTGTGAAGGTCACTCCCCTCCACACATTGGCTCTAGGCTTGACAATGAACTTCTTTGGCTAATGGGGAATAAGCTAGCTTGTTACAAGAAAGGCTTGATAAGGACCTGCACACGAGCTTGGGGGAATTCTGTTACCACCGTGTAAGAAACTGGGGCTGTCCCTGCTAGAAAGGGCATATGGAAGAGACTAACACCCTAGCTGTCAGCTCCAGCCTGCTGGGTGGACATGTATATGCAGCCACGAGGAAACAGCTAGCATCACTGGGGCCACCTGAAAGCTATACACACGTGTGTGACCTGGGGAGCGTCCACCCAAGGAACTGCCCAGCTGAACTCAGCCCAAAATGCAAAACCATGAGAAAAAAAAAAAAAGCACTGTTTATAATCTAATACATTTGGGGTAGTTTGTTATGTTGAAAAACACAGACCCAAGAACTATACCAGAAGTAGACTTTGAATATTAGTTTTCATAATTTCAAGGTACTAACTCCCTGAACTTCAGTTATCCGTCTATTAGATAGGAACAATCATACCTCCTCCTGCCCATCGGATCGAGCGCGACACCAGGTGAGATGGTGCTGAGCAGGCGTCCCGCCCAGTGCTGGGACAGAGAGCTGGCTCTCACCAGTGCCTCCTCTGCCTCGGCAGTTTTCCTGGAGGAAAGTGGTTAGTATATTTCTTCCTTTCTCAAACGTGATGTTTGCTTAATCAGAGTCCCTTTGCAATAAAGAACATGGTAAATTAGTCTTACTTAATTCAGCAAAAAGGGGACCAAGAACCAATGCTTCATCTGTAAAACCTGCAGCCCTGGGGTGTGCTGCCTACATGCTAGTTGTGGCAGTCCGACATGGCCTTCCAATGCCATTTATATTGGGACTTACAAAAGCATTTGGCTCAAGATAGCAAATGTAGCCAAACCTAGCTTTTCCTTTTCATGTCTCGGCTCCTAGAAAGAATCCTGAGTGCCAGGCTGTGCTTCGTAGATTTAATGCCAGAATATAAATATGTGCCTTGGAAGCCCGGGATCCGTGAGCATGGCATCGGGAAATCAGACATTTCAGAAAAGCACATATGGCGGGGAGATAAGAACAGAGACTCAGCACTCGCTTCTTTTTGCTGGAAGGCAAGTTAGGCAGAAACTTTCTGGGTTTCATTTTGGTTGAGTAAGAGCATTTAAGACTGAGGCTGGACTGATACAGTGTCATCACTGACTTATTCCAAATCTTTTATCTCCCTCACCCTGTTAGATGTCACTGTATCCAAAGTGACTAATTGAATGCAACTGGCTCTGTATCATGACATGCTGAGAAAGTGGTGTGGTTCAAGTTCAAGTTCTGACCCAGTAGCAACGTAATTATTTAATTTATCTGAGCCTTAGTGTTTCTTCGTTTGCCAAGCTGGGGTTAGGCAACTTCATTTCTTGAATTCCATTCAGAGTTTTAACACGTACATGTGGAACACACACATATAAAGAAACATAAACACAAATGTATACCCAGGTACACATATAAACACATGGACACATGCACCCTCACACATACAGAAACATGTTCTCAACCACCTCAGTTGACTGACTGAAGGTACCTAACCTTCTAACATCATTTTTAGCAGGATTCAGCCCAGGAGTAAGTCGAGCTGATGGGGCACCATCAGAGCACCCAGTGGGTACTCAGATATAGGAGTGAGGGTGGTGAGCATCAGAGGAAACCTTTGGGGAGGGGAGTTCAGGATGTATTGGGATCCACATGCCCTTTCATTCTCCCTAAGTAAAAATTGCCATATTTACTCTCAGAAGGGGGAAGTCGAAAAGATCTAGAAGTCCTCGGTCCTGGTTCCACCTTTTCCACTGCCTTACTTTGTGACCCTGTGTAAATCACTTTTCTTTCTGGAACATTAGCTTCTGACTCTTTAAAAAGAAAAACTAGGAACTTCCAAGTCTAGCCAAGATGGCATACGCTCATTATATCCTATCTTTCCTACGGATTACAATTAAAATCTATGAACTGAATGCAAAAAGCAATTACCGAAGTCTCCAAAAAGTAAAACCATGTTAAGTTGATTGGGGAGGAAAGTGAGAATTTGAAAAATACCAATTTGGCAGTGAGATTTTTTTTTTTCTCCTTTATATCCCAGCATTGACCTAAGGTCAGAACAGAACATCAGGTGTGGACAGTAAAAATTCCGAGAGAAATTCCTTCTAGTCAGAATAGGGGCTACAGCGAACCCCAGATTGTGGGGTCACTGTGAGCCAAACAGCTGCTTTTTACTCCTCTTCCCCCACACTCAGTTTTATTGAGATATTACTGACACATGGATAAGTTTAAGGTGTATAATGTGATGACTTGATAAACATACGTATATTACAAAATGATTATGACAGTAAGGTTAGTTAGCACTTCCATCCCCTCACATAATTATTATTTTGTTGCTATGATGCCATTTAAAATTTACCCCGCTAACAACTTTCATGTATATAATAGGTTTTCTTTCCTGTTCTCTCTCCTGGCTGTGCGCATAGACCAGCTTGTATTGCTGCATGATGGTGGTAGCAGTCCAGAGGTGTGGACATTTAAAGCCCCAAGAGAAACCCTGTCTTTATGGTCACATAACCTATACTATGAGGACAATATATGTGAGGGGGAGCATCATTGTTTTATTATTTTTCTCTCATGGCTTTGCCCTGAGGCCAGCCCCAGCTATGTGGAATTAACCAACGATAGATAAATTGAGAAAAACCTTCCTTCTGGTCAGATGAACAGGAACAGGGAAAAGGACTCTTGAGAGCTGGAGAGCATAAGGGAACTCTGCAGCGAGGACAGCTGAGGAAGGGCATCTCCTAGTTCTGACTGTGAGGATCAGAACTGCCGAGCTCAGCCCTGAGCTGCACGTGCACAGAACAGACCCAAAGAAGCCTAGCAAGGGTTTGGAGACCTGAACTGATATGAACCACGACCCTTGTTTGGTGGGGTTTGCATGGCCACTCTAACTTCTGAGTGGTGCATGGATGGAAACAAGGAGGATAGCAAAGACTCTGGGAATTGAGCTGAGCTGGGAACCTCTGCCCACAGAAGGCAAGGCAAAACTTAAGATTCCGTACCTTACCAAGCCTGTTAAAGCAAACAAAATAACATCAATACACTCCAGAGGATTGTAACAGCCATCAGAGTCTTGCAACGTATTTCCCCTGTCCAGGACACAATCCAAAAAAAATTACATTAAAGGAACCAGAAAGCGGCGACTAATTCTCACAGTAGACATTCACACACTATGGTCCATGGGTCATATCTGCCCCACCACCTGTCTCAGTATGACTCATAAGGTTAGAAGAGATTTTACATTTATAAACAGTGGAGGGAGGAGGGGAATCAGAAGAATATTTGTAAAATGCGAAAATTGTATGTAATTCAGATTTTACTGTCCATACCTAAAGTTTTATTAGAATACAGCCATGCCCATTTATTCCTCTGTTGTCTGTAGCAGCTTTCATGCTATGATGTCAGATGAGTCTTGCAACCGAGAACACGGGGCTAAGCCACAAAGCCTAAAACAATTACTATCTGATTCTTACAGAAAAAAATGTAGTGACTTCTGCTAAAGGAAAACACAGTCCAAACAAATACCAGCTTTTAATATGATCTAGATGTTGGAATTATATAAAGTAAAGACTTCAATGCAGATAGTATAATCATGGTCTGTAAGACAAGGATTAGTACTCTGGAAATGAATGAAAAGATAGAAATTCTCCAAAGAGAGATAAAAACTATGAAAACAAAACCAAAAGGACATTTTATAACATCTGGTGACTGCTGATGCCTGCCTTGCTGCACTCGTGGTTTCTACGTTGAGCTGGCTGTGTTGAAAAATAAAACATCTGAAATAAAAATTCACTAGCTGGGCCTTATAGCAGAATGGTGATGACCAAAGGAAATGCTAGTGAACATAAAGATATATTAATAAAACCCAAACTGAAGAACATTGAGGAAAAGATTGGGAAGGGGGAAAACGGAGCCTCAGACACCTACAAGAGAATATGAAGATTCTACTTGTGCTGTTGGTGTCCCAGAGGAAAGGAGAAGAGATTATGTACCAAAAATAAATTTGAAGAAATGATGGCTGGAAATATCCCAAATGTGGTGAAAGACAGACATTTACAGGTTCAAGAAGCTCAGGAAACTTCAAACAGGATAAAGACACGCACAAAAATGATGACTAGACACATAATAATAAAGCTCATGAAAACCAAAAATAAAAGGAAGGGGTTGTCGGTACAAAAGTAGTTACTAAAATCTCATTGAAGTCTACACTAAAGGGGATAAAGAAGTCAGTCACAGAGGGAGAAGTTTGAAACAGACACGGAACTTTATGCTTGTTAGAAACTGTCAGTATTTTGGTATGTTGAATGTTGCCTCACACATGATGTCTTTATCTGAGGAAAACAAAGGCCAGGAAGATTGAATGATTTTGCCAAAGTAACTCTTAGACAAGTGCTCTAAAAAAAAAAAAATAGAACTGAAAGCAAAAGGAAGGATAGAAGGAAGGAGTGAGCCAAGGAAGGAAGGAATGGAGGAAGGATATAAAGAAAGAAAAGAAAAAAAGGAGAAAAAATAACAATCTGTGTTGATTACAGATCTTAACACTGACTCTTATTACCGTATGTTTTTCCTTAAGAGGAAGAAGAAAAATGGTGTTTTTTTTTTTTTTTTTAATGAAATGAATTATTTTTGGAGAAGGCAATGCTCATTGAAGCAGCTCAGTCAGGACATCCAGGGAACTGGGCAGTGGTAGGATCACAAAGATGCAGCAAATGCTTGGAAGTGATTGTGGAAAGGAGCCAGGGAGCTGTTTTGCTTACTGGGAGATTTTTGCTGAAGTCTTGTTTAAAAGGGCGGGGGTCAGGGGGAGGCGGGGGTAGTGTCTTTTTTAACACAAGGACAAAAACCACTGGAAAAATCCAATCACAAAAGATATCTCATTTCTGTGCCAAGAAAATCAGATGAATTGTTTGTTGATGTTATGTATCCCGAAAAAGAAAAGTGAGACAATAGATTCTTGGCTAAACTCACAAAGGCTTTGGCAGAGTATGGACATGGCTTCTCCTCCTCGCTCTTCTCCCCTTCTTTCTCCTCCTCCTCCTCTTCCTCCTCCTTGTCCTTCTTCTTCCCTGTGTTCTTCTCTCAAACACACACACACACACACACACACACATGCACACACACACACACCCCTACCTTAATGAGGATCCAAGGTGGGGAGGGTTTTAACCTTTAGACCCACCACCTTAGAATTCTGACCTGTGGAAATGTCCAAAAAGGAATCCAGATTTCATGAGGACCTTTGAAATCCTCTTGAAGACATGTTGAAGAAACACTTAAAACTACTATTCAGGATCTACAACTTTAGGGCTTAAGATAATTGAATAAAGAGAGAGCAGAGATTCTATTTGGAAAAAGAACTCTGAGATCCAGAGATTCACTCTAGGACATGGGTAGTTGAAATCTTGTCAAGGTCGCTGTTCTTACTTACATCAGGTTATAGGGACTCCGTTGACTTCCAATTAAGACCCAGAGGTAATTCATCTAAATTTCCTGGGAAAGGTGAGCAAGAAGGCTGAAAGAGCACTGTCGCTTGTTGATGGGACTCGCCCCCACTGGTGGCGAAGAAAGGGACTCTTCAGACACAGCCAGCTCAACGTAGAAACCACGAGTGCAGCAAGGCAGGCGTCAGCAGTCACCAGAGTGGCAGCTTCCCCTGAGTTGTCAGGGTGGCCAGCATCACTGTGAGCAGGGAGAGCTGCAGTAGGAGGAGAAGCAGCTACAGGGCATCTGTAAATCCAGCCAAACAGAATGATGCTCCAGGATTCTCAGCCTTCTCTCAGGACCACAGACGGGGCTTGGGATCCCTGAGGTCTCCGAGACTGGTCTTTGAGCAGATGTGGTACAATCTACCACCTGTCCACCTGTTATAAATCGTAGACCTATCCCGGATGCTGCTGTGGTCTTGGAAATTAAGGATCCTATCTGTGCCATTTGTTCTTTGCAAAGAATAACTTAAAACAACATATCGTAGGGAATGTAAAGTTATTTTGAACAAGACCAGTGTTTCACAAAAATCCTTGCAGCCTCTGATGTTTTCCAAGACTAGGTTGATGTGGTCTAATCTTTCTGCATCTGACATTTTCCCTTTGTTCTGTCCTTTTTTTGGTCTCCTGACTCTCTCTCTCTCTATATATATATATATATTTTTTAAATGAAATGGATGGCTGACATTGAAAGGAAAGACCCCAAGGGATTTCTTGCAAAGGACAATAGTGGCCCAAGGATTGTTTTGAAAACTCTGCTGTTCTTGCCCTTCAGGACACATATGGGGAGAGGGAGAGGCGATATGAAGCTGATTAAAATTTGGCAGAAGGAAAAAGTTGCTGGCAGATAGTCAGACACACTTGGCTAAAAAGACTTGTTTCCCCAATTTTGTTCAGATCTCCAATTTCATTTTACCTTATTTACTACTCCTCCTCCTCCTACTGCTAGTACTGTTATTACAGAGAGCTGAGCTGGAAGGACTTGCCTTGATAATGGTTACAAGAACATAACAAGACACTCCACTAGGTGCTTTCCAGTGAGAAGATCCTGTATAATTGTTCTACTGACAGTGTGTTAAGAGATGTGACTCTGAAGAATAAACAAATCTACAAGTTATTAGGCATGATTACTTGCCGATTAGATGTTAATTCATTCCAAACGGGGGTGATCAGCTGCAAAGGAAGTTTGCAGAGGCACAATGCCATTTCTTCGGTTTTGTGCTCAGTATTGATTAAGGAGGGTCTGACTCAATGTCCTAGGAGGAAATAGCCTTTCTGCACCATTGCAGCGGCCACTGGGAACGAAGCGGACCCAGCTAATAGCTTGAGAAAGGGAAAAGGGTGATCCTAGGGAACCAACTGGTGAGTAAGGAACCATTTCTGCTGGCTGCAAGGCTGGTGATGGGTGGAAGGGAAGCAGGAATCCTGTTTTAAGCCCCAACTTATGAAAGTATGAGCACCAGCAGTCCTTCTTGTGAAATAAATGAGGTGCCAGGGCTCACATCTTAATAAATTATGAAATGCCTCTCTCTCTCTCTTCCTCCTTTCATACACTCTTCTCCTATTCTTTATTCCTATTAAGTTGTGAACTTGTTTCTGCCAAAGAAATCAGTTGAGATGATAATTTAATTTATTTTAAGCCATTCCAGCGAACATTATTTGTAAGCTCTTGGAGTGTTGGTGAGCTGAACAGGTGTGCATAGCTCAAGGAACCTGAGAAGGCCTGGCCAGCATCACCAGTTGGAATTTTTCAGAGGCTTATCTTAATTCTTATCAGCAGATTTTTTTGGTCATTAGTAATTGGAGTCACAAACTCTTGACTTCTTTCCTTTCAATTTTAACCAAGTTACTGAATATTAATTAGCAACTACTCTGTACCAGGTAATAGTTGCTGCCAACAATCACGGCAGGGTATGCTCTACAGAAATGTAGCCTAAGGCAGAAGACAGACAGACAAACAATGACACTGTCATGCAAAGTGAGAAGTATGGTCCTGGAAGAATGCATATGCACAGAAGAGAGAAAAAAAATAGCTGTATATAGTGATGGAATTACTCAGGGAAGGCTATTTTAAATGCTTAAAATTTGAGCTCATTTTTGAAAAAGGGAATGAAATTTGTTTGCATTTTGAATAAAGGGGAAGTTATCGGCACTTCGGGAAGCAACAGCCACATTTGCAAGGCATGAACGTGGGAAATGTCTGGTGTGTTATAAAAAAAAAATCTAAGTGATTTGGTATTAGTAGAGCATAAATTTGTGTATGAGCAAGTAATGAAGTCAGCTCTGCAGAAAGCCCACAGCCAGCAGGGTCTTCTCCAAAAAGAGAAGAGACAGTGGAGTTTGGTGAACTCCGTTCTCAGCTAACAGGAAGACCAGGAGCTCAATGCAGCTAACAGCTTCGTCTCTGAGATTATCAAAGGATAAGGACCAAGTTAAGTAAAGGCTTTATCAACTCCCAGGACTTCTGTTACTCTCCCATTCATGTTAATCCTTGTTTGTCTCCTCGAAACAGTCATCAGTGAGCTTTTTTTCCAAGAGAAATAGAGAAATAAAGGAACTGGGGGGATCCCATGTGCGCTGAGCTATAGACTTCCCTGGGGGAGAATGGGTCAAGGGAGCTACCAAAAAAAGTTATGCAGGCAAGCAACAGTGGTGACACCTCATTAGAAGGAGAGAATGGGGGTGGCGGGTGACACACTTGTTTGGGTCTGAGAAAGGGCCCAGGGTTGTGGAACTGAAGAGTTACCAGGCAGGGGTGTTTTCTCTCACATATAAATCAAGCCAAAGCATGCCTCTGTCAGTATGAAGAAGTCTCCTGCTCCCAGGAGAGGACGTGAGGCTGGATCCAACTCTCCATCCCAAGGCCTGGAAGCATTAATGGGCTTGTGGTTCCCTGCTCTTCATGATAAACAGTCCTGACTTGGAATGGTGTGGGTCTATTCATTCTGATAGCCAGGAAATCAGCCATTTGGGAAGCAAAACAAACATACACAAGTTATTTTTTTTTTTTAAAGCAAAGTGAATCTCTCAGGGAAAATAAATGGAACACAACACAAAAGCATACACTCAGAATCATTGAGTCTTGAAGATGAAATATAATGTGGAGGTTGGAATCTGATTGCTCCTCAGGAAATCAAATTCTCTCCAGTACCTCCCTCACGAGTGGAGGCAATGGAGTATGGTGGGTAGATATACAGAATGGAGAGCTGGGTTGCTTTATCTGTAAAACAGGGTAACCGTGTTATCTATCAATAGGGATCTATTTACTGAAAATATTTTCCTTCTCAAATATCTGACATCCCTTTAACTTCCCCATAGGTATGCTCTCTGAGTAACAGTTGAAGAATGCACAATGGCTAATGGGCTCCCTTGGGGTGGGGGGCTGGGGAGTATCAAATTCATATAATTGGTCCCCATTTATTTAAACTCACAATGTTGGAATGAATCGTTTGATACCAGCAAGATGTACTGGAAGTGTGGGATGCTGCATATCTGTTGAATAATGACCATGTGCTGGGGATGGTAGAAGGAAGTCAATATGGAGAGGATTATCTCTTCTCAACCTGAGCATTGAGATGTAGGTGTATTACTAGCCTCACAGATGAGGAAACTGAGGTTGGCTAATTTGTTTAAACTCCTGCTGCTTCAAACTGGCAAAGGAAAAAATCAATCACCAGTACTGGTTCAGGTACTTTTCAACAAAAGGTGCTAGGACAACTGGATATCAATATGCCAAAGAATCAAGTTGGATCCCTACTTCACACCATACACAAAAATTAACTCAAAATGGGTTGTAGTCTTAAATGTTAGGGCAAAAACTGTAAAAATCTTAGAAAGCGTAAGGGTAATTCTTCATGACTTTAAGAAAGGGGAAAGGTGATTCTAGGGAACCCATTGGCTAGGCAGTGGTCTCTTATGACACTAAAAGCACAAGTAAGAAGAGAGAAAAACAGATAAATTAGATGACTTCAAAAATTAAAAATTTTTGTGCTACCATTAAGCAAGCGAAAAGATAGTTATGGCTCAATAATAAAAAGACAACCCATTGGAACAAATGGGCAAGGGATTTGAATAGCTTTTTTCCCAAAAGGTATACAAATGACTAATAAGTACATGAAAAGATGTTTCAGCATTCTTAATCATTAGGCCAATGCAAATCAAAGTTACAGTAGTCCCCCTTATCCGTGGTTTCACTTTCTGTGGTTACAGCTTCTGGTGTTCAACCTTGGTTCAAAAATACTAAATGGAAGATTATAGATATAACCATTTCATGAATTTTAAATTGCATGCTGTCCTGAGTAGTGTGATGAAGTCTATGTCATCGTCCCCCTCCTTCCCTTCCAGGAAGTGAGTCATCCCTTTGTCCAGCGTATCTGCCTGTTAGTCACTCAGTAGCCGTCTTGGTTACTTGGTTAGATCAACGGTCTAGGTATCGCAGTGCTTGTGTTCAAGTCACCCTTAGTTTACTTAATAATGGCCCCAAAGCACAAGAGTAGTGATGCTGGCAATTCAGATATGCCAAAGAGGAGCTGTAAAGTGCTTCCTTTAAGTGAAAAGCTGAACGTTCTCAACTTAGTAAGGAAAGAAAAAAAATCGTATGTTGAGGTTGCTAAGATCTCCTGTAGGAACGAATCTTCTATCCGTGAACTTGTGAAGAAAATAAAAGAAATCCATGCTAGTTTTGTTGTGGCACCTCAAACTGCAAAATTTACAGCCATAGTGCATGATGAATGCTTAGTTACATCAGAAAAGGCATTACGTTTGTACAGTGATATTTTGAGAGAGAGACAACATTCACATAACTTTTATTACAGTATATTGTTATAATTGTTCTATTTTATTACTGGTCATTGTTGTTAATCTCTTACTGTGCCTAATTTATAACTTTATCATAGCTATGTATGTGTAGGAAAAAACATAGTATACATAGGGTTTGGTACTGTCTGTGGTTTCAGGCATCCCCTGGGTGTCTTGGAACGTATTCCCCTCGGATAAGGGGTGTTACTGTAGAAGAAGATACTGCTTCATACTGACTAGGACAGCTCAAACAAAAAGGACAGAAAATAACAAGTGTTGTCAAGAATGTAGAGAGAATGGAACACTTACACAACCCTGGTGGGAATATATAATGGTGGGGTCACTTTGGGAAATCATTTGCAAGTTCTTCAAAATGTTGAACATAGAATTGTCACGTGACTCAGCAGTTCCACTCTTAGGCATATCCCTAAAGGAACTGAGAACATGTATCAACAAAAATACTTGTACAAAAATGTATATAGCAGCATTATTCATAATAGCCAAAATGTTCAGCAGTTGATGATTGGATAAGAAATGTGGTATATCCATACGATGAATCATTATTTAGCAATGAAATGTGAAGTGCTGATACGTATGCATGAATCTTGAAAACGTTATCCCCAGTAAAAGAACCAGTTGCAAAAGACCATCTCATCTATTGTATCATCCTATTTTTCTGAAATGAACAGAATAAGCTAATAAGTAGACACAAAGTAGATTAGTTGTTGCCTAGAACTGGACACTGAGGGGGCAACGGGTAGTGGCTGATAATGGGTATAGGGTTTATTTTCAGAGGATATAGATGTTTTAAAACTAGACTGGTTATTCACAGGGTTACACAACCCCATGAATTTACTGAAGACATCAAACTTTGTACTTTAAATGGTTCATGCATGGCAAGTGAGTTATCAATTAAACTGTTCATGAATACAGATAAACAAAAAGACACACAGAAACCCCATGCTGTTTTACTCTAGAACATCTGAACAATGCACTGTACTCCTGGAGTGGGCTCTGGGTTCATACAGCCTTGGCCTAATCACAGCTCTACTGCTCACTACCTCTAAGGCTTTTGACAGCTTATCTCTCTGTAAGCCTCCGTGTTTCTCATCTGAAAAGTGGAACCAAGTGTGTTCATCTCATGGGACTGTAATGAAGTTTAAATGAGATAGTATGTGTAAAATGCTTAGCAGAGTATCTGATATACCTAAGTACTTTGCCAGATGTGGCCTCCTCCCCCCGCTTCCCCATTCTCCTTCCGTTCTGCAAAAAGGATCCAGGCTTAGTCACTACAGCCATTTTCTAACACCTGCCAACAAGGCTGCTCCCACCTGAACAGCAGTCCTGGTGTTTTACGACTTTGTTCATGGTTGATGCTTGGTGTTGGCACATGTGTGACGCTCACTACAACTGCGGAATACAGTGGGAAGAGCATGGACTTGTTCTGGGTAGAAACGGGTTCACAATCTGATTCCACCATGTATCTTACTAGTCAGTCCCTTCAAGCTTCAGTTTTTATTAATTGATCAGTGATCAACAGTGTTTGCCTGGAGATGTTGTTATCAGAATTACATGCCATCAACCAGGATGATACGGAAAACACCAAGCACAGTACTGGGCACTGAATAGACACTCAGCCAGCATAAGCTGCCTTCTCTTCCCTACTCTCTCTTGCTTTCGGCCTCAATAAGATAAAATGATCTAATAAGAACAAAAAAATGCACTTGACGTGAAAGAGAAAAAACCGGCTTGGCTGATGGTTTTCTCTGCCAAAATGATCTTACCCAGAGCTTCCTAAATGACTCCAATTAAGAGGCATTTTTTGAAGGCATACACATGTACGCTGCTTTTATTCTCTTTCTCCAGTGATCAGGTTAGATGGGAAGAAATAGACAGACTACTTCAGTTTCACACAGAGTTTTATGAAAAATTTAGAACTCTAACCATTCCTGCTCCCCAAATTGGCATTTATTAAAGTTATGAGGAGAGTTTGCAAGCAGGAACTACATCAAAAATATGCACTGGGCTCTTGGAGAGTTACTTTCTGCAAGTGATGATGTCTTACTGTCAGTCTTTGAGAGAAATATCAAAAAGGTAATGTGAGCTGAAGCTTAAGATTTCTCAATATGTCCATTTGAGTTACAAAGGATTTTTATGCTCCATTTCAGACATTATTTAAACATTGTTATTCCTGCAAACATGCCGCACAGAGATAAGGTTTTGCTCTGAACCACATCGAAATGCAGATTGGTCTAGAAACTCAGTTTCAAAGTGCCTTCTTGGAGGTAACTGTTTATTAAGCCTTGGAGGAATTTCAATTGCAAACCCTTAGTGGAAGGCGGGGGCGGGGGGGGGGAGCAGTAAGATTTGTAATATTCTCCTTAATCATGTGATTTGCACAACACTGGTACAGTTATAATCTAAATAAAGTTCCCGGAGCCGTCAGGGCATTATACTGTAGCTGCTTCATTTAATCTAATGGCACACATTGAGGTAATTTTCATGCATTTTAATTCTATTTAATGATCACCTTTCTCAGGTGATTTACAGCAGCTGGATGTCTGGGGCTCTGGTACCTAGGAGCCATGCACTGCACAGTAAACCGGGAGAACGTACTACTGGAAAGTGTATGTTGTGTTTAGATCTGCCCTCATTAAACACCATGGTAATATTTGCTGAGAATGCCTATCTGCTTAACAGGATTTATTAGTGCACATTGTATAGGCACCCAAAGAACAGAAATGAGTCTAAATAGTGTAGAATATATTGAAATACGGGGCCCTTTAGTTAACAGATGGACACTTGCATATCAGCTCCCTAGATCAAGGTATCCCGGAATGTTCTATGCAAGATGATCAAATACAGTAGCTCCCTCACACTGTAGGAGATTTAGGGTTAACTTTATTCATTCATTCAAGGCTCTAGGAAGTCCTGCAAAAGGAGGGTATTTTTTGTTTGTTTGTATAATCTAATGTTTAAGTTACTCACAGAAGCGATCCCACCTGGTAACCCCTTTTACATCCTGCAGAACATACTTCAGGAAAGAGAACCTTAACCTACACCCAGTATCAGGTTTTCTTTGGAAAAAATAAAATACAAGTTTGGAGACAGACACATCTGGGCCTCCGTCTGGCACTTGCAAGCACTGAGCTCTCACAACAGAAGCTGTTTCAGCTCAGAGCCTTGCTTTCACCTTTTGAAAATGGAGGGTAATAGCAGCTACCCTGTAGGATTGCTGTGAGGTCTCGGTGAGAAAATGTATGCAAAATAATCAGAGAAGTACCTGGCACATAGTAGGTTTAGATTCATATTAGCTCCTTTCTTCTCTCCACTCTAAGTCTCTAAGAGGCTGTAAATACAACAACAAATAAAATGGTTCCTACTTGGCAGAATCTTAGATTTTTCCAAGTGAAAGTCTGGTCTTTCTTTTAGATAGCCTTCTGAACAGACACTTTGGGAAACCAGTGATGGAGATGTCACCTTAAATGAGCGCTTACAGTATGTCACGTGCTGTACTTTGCTATACCTTGTTTAATCTTAACAGCATTTCCCAGGAAGTGAGCATTTCAAATGAGAAAACGAAGTCTGCCAGAGGTATCTGTCTAAAAATCACACAACCAGTGCTGGAGAAGGGTGAAATAAACCCGGTATTATCTCATTAAAAAGAACTTGTTATTAATAACCACTAAGTTATTACTGATGGCTAAGAACTTGTTCTTAATCTTCCCAGTGTGGAATCAATGACCAGTCATGAAGGACTTGAAGAGAGAGAAGGAAAATAGGTAGAAAGGTAATTCAAAGGCAAAATCTATAGAGCCAGAATGTGAATGAGACCTGGGTCAGTTGGGTCATGTTTGACAGCCAGAGAGGCTCTCAGGTGACTCTGTTGTGTCACCTTTTGGCAGAATTCTGAAAAATATTGTGTACTTGTCAGAGCCTGACAAATGTCATGCCTCATTAGCCAATATAAAGTTCAAAGTGATTAATATAGATTAAAATACTACTCTATTTGCCAAGATTTTGTCCATCAGGTGTATACAAGAAATTGCAGAAGTTCCGCAGACTTCTGTCCCAAAGACTTCAAATGATCCTGTCATTTCTCTAGGAGTTTGTGGGCTATAATTTGAACCTCCTGGAAACACTATCAGTCAAGGTGAGAGGGTTACAAGGGCTTAATTAACTTTGAAGATATTCAAGCTGATGAGGAGGAAATCATGTTTTGATGATAAAAGTTTGAAGCTGAGAATGATTTTGAGTAGATGAAAGCCTGGAGGAACTTGAGTTTAAATAATTTTGGAAAGTAATTAAATAGTTATCTTTTGACTATTTAGAGTGGTGTCACGTTAAACAGGCAAGAAATCTGTACTTTTGAACATCTTTTTCCATAACTATAACAGTTAGGAAATAATTTAGGAAGTTGGTTCATATAAATATATTACAACTATGTTTACCTTATTTAATCAATTAACACATACTCATTCAATTTATGTCTGTCATGAAACTTACTGATGCCTGGAATTGGAAGATATAAAGGAGCTGTAAAGACAATAAGCTTGGACCAGAGAAAGAGTTGCAAAAGTAACACTAACTCAGTGGAATGAGCTCAAGAGAAGGCCATTTGCCTTGGGAGCCTCAGGAGTGAAAGGGCTAATTTTTATAGAGGAAGATAATTTGGGTTAAAATAAAATTTCCAAAAGGGATGTGATGTTCAAGTTAAATGCTGAGGAAGGGTGGGGTTTTGACTGGGAGATGGCGGGCAGCGAGAATCCAAAGCAGGAGGAACTTTGATGGCAAAGCTGAGAAGGTGTGAGGTAGGTAGATGTGTTCCTTGAAGCACAACCAGCTTGGAATGCTCCAAGCCATCTCTGTTTCAGGTTGGGGCATCATGTGAGCTGAAACTGATGTGTGAGGGGGGATCTGGTCCTCATGGGCTTTGAAGGCCATGTCTAGGACTTTGGATATTATCCCAGGGGGAACAGAAAGCCACAGAAAGACTTCAGCAAGACAAGAATGAATGCCCATCGCATAGAAGACCATCTCAGTATCCATCTGGTTAGATAAACCATCTTGTGAGATACAAAGTCATCAAAGACTAGTCAGAAAGGGTCCCTCAAGCATGCAGATGTATATGTCGCCATCCTCACTGAAAACCTGCCCCCTGGGAAGAATAATTTAGTCTTTCCATTTAGTAAGAGACAGAATCTACCATATAAAAACTTTGCATAACATCTCAGATCCTGTAGTAGAGTTTTGAATCACATTGCACAAAATAGCCTAGCTTAGGCAAACTTTGAGTTCTACACATTTTACAGCATATATTTTGTATTGTCAGAAGTTGAAGATTAAAGAGGTGTCAAAGATAATTTAACTTGATCTTTTAGCTGATGCTTGAATCACGTCTATAAAATTTCTGTCAAAAGTTGCTCAATCTCTGATTATGCAGAGTGACAGGAAACTCACTCCCTGCCCAAATAAAAGTACTGATCAAACCAGTGGGGACACTTCACTGGGACAGGGCTATGGTCAAGTGTGTCCTGGTGGCTAAGTGACCACTGCACTTGAAGACCTCAGCTGATGGAGGAGGGTTATGTTTACACAGTGGGAGTCACATTCTGAGAAAATCCATATCACAGGGATTCAGTTGTAAAAGCGGGAAAGTAAAGAAGTAGGGCTAAGTGTTAGGACTGAGGCTGGTTGACATAAAATATCTGAAGCTCCCAGTGAGAACTGGGAACTGTGATTGCAGGTGGACTGCAGGTGGAGGCGCAAGTACAGGACTGGTTCAGGAAAAAGACTATGAAGTGTAAGAATTGTTGGAGTCCAGTTTTATTAATGAGGTCTGCAGAGGGAAGGTACAGGGCTTTAAAGAAGCAGATGAGCCTGGACAGAGCCTGGATGAATCAGAGAGATGGGAAGGAGTACTTGGGACCAGTGATAGCTTCACTCACAACTCAACACCTCATGAGTGGCTCCTTATGCAGTCAGTGGGCTGGGTGCTGCAGCCGTAGCAGCGAGCAGGACAAACTCAGCCTTCACCTCCAGGGAGCTGACAGTGTACCTTGTCTGCCAGTAGCACCCTACCTGATACTTGGCTACACGCAGCCTTGGTTTGACTTTAA